>NC_136954.1:40311291-40518791 GCF_032717465.1 Coenobita brevimanus
TGGTACATGAATAAATAAAACATTTTAGTGACGTTGGCGAGGGTATGCGCTCTCTAAGTATTTTCAGGTTGTTATTGTTGTTTTGTTGTTGTTGTTACTCTTGTTTGTTTCACCCATATTCAACAGTAACCACACAAAAACCAGTTTCAGTGATCAACTACACCCGTTTCCTTAATATTTGCTGTATGCTGCTTCTTTTGATTTTCGCTTTTTTTCACTTTTCATTTTTTTGTTCTCTCAGTCGTATTTGTTGTTGTCATCGTCTGTCAAGCCTAAACTAAGAAACACCGATTCCAGTTGCCAACATGGCCGTTATATTCGCATCTTGTTTTTGTAATGAGTTCACCTTCCCTCATCCCTCACCCCCTTCAAGCAGGTTCCTGAATATGTATGTACAGCTGAGTTAATACAAAATGTACAGCGTTAAATAACTCGGGAGAGTTATTAACAGGGATGTTCCTGATTCGTATGGCCTTCGTGTGTGTGTGTGTGTGTGTGTGTGTGTGTGTGTGTGTGTGTGATTTTTTTTTTTTTTTTTAGGTTGCCTTTTTGCTGTTAGTCATTACTTTTTGTTTAAATATCAAGAATACTATTACATATACTTTTGTGTTAATAAAATGTTGGTTTATAGGACGGTTATATATGTTTGAGATTCTTCTTCATATAGTTCTGTTTTTTTTTAAGGGTGTTTGTTAAGGCTACATACATGGCGTTAATACCTGTTCCAAGGGGTGATACCAAATAACAGAAGTTAAGGCTTATATTTATATCTAGTTTCTCATCTGTTGTCTATACGGCTCTTAAATATATGTAATTGTCTATCCACCTAAAATTAAAGACTGTAGGGCGTAACTGTCAGAGACTTCCTACAAAACAAGTAGCTATGAACCTAAAATTAACGACTATGGTGGATACTTGCCAGAAGTGAATACAGAATAATCACCTAAACTGTAAGACTTTAGTGAATAACCCTGGAAAATGAGTGACTACAGAGTGAATTAGAAAGCACTCACAGAGTGCATGCCTCCGCCAATGCCATTGCCATTAGTATGGATCCGGATCCGGATGCGGATCCGCCCCAAAATTTAATCAGTTCTTTCTTGACCCATGGCCCACCGCCCCACAAAATCTTATTGACATTCATTTAGAACTTTTGGAGATATTGTGCGGGGTACTCCGGATCCTGATCCGGATTCGCTCCAAAATTTAATCACTTCTTTCTTGCCCCCATGGCCCACCGTTCCACAAAACTTCATTGAAATTCATTGAGAACTTTCGGAGATATCTTATGGATAAACAGACAGGCAGACAGCCAAACAGACAGACAAACTAACATAGGTGAATACATAACCTCCTTCAACTTCGTTGGGGGAGGTGATAACGACAGACCTGATATGACCATAGTAAACACATGGCAGAAAATGTGACTATAAAATTAATTAATAACCACCTAGACGAAAGAGTGGCGCATATTTCCTGTAAAGAATAGGGAGTCCAATATCAAGAGCCACTAAAATGAAAGATAATACGAACATCCATTGGAAAATTGAAAAATATAAATAAAATGCAAAAATAAAAGATTTTAACAATTACTTGACTGAAAAATTACCGCTACATAACTACACGCATAAAATGAACAGTGAATAGGAGTGACAAGGAAATAAATGGGTAGGCTTTGTCTGTGAGGAGTTAATGAGTAAAAAACGTTAGCAGCTGGAGAAGTACGGGAAGGGCTGTTGACAGAAGGATTTATTTGAGTCTCCCTACTACCATTTTCTTTACTTTGTTTCTTCCAGTCTTTTGCAGGGTTTCTGTTGAGTTGTAATAATCAATAGGTAAAGAAAAAAATCGATTAATTGATAGGTATATAAATACGTAGGTAGGTAGGTAGACGGACAGGTAGATAGCAATACACCTGAAAATCTACCAGTCTTCCAGCTTATTTTGGTCTCGCCCTCTGTTTTTTTGCTGTCCGTTTCTTTTTCAGTATCTTTCATTTTCCCAAGGATTGCCTGTTTTTCAGTCGAAGGTTTATTTAATTTCCCGCTATACTATCATTCTATTTAATTTTATTTTACTTTATTTTTTGTCTGTTCCAGTATCTTTCCGTGTTCCAGTTCATTCCTGGTCTCCCATCTTCCAGTCCACTTAATCTTCCACTCATCTAAGCCACCTCATCTTGAAGTTTATTTAAGACCTTCCTTCCCATCATCTTCCTATTTTGTCTCTTCCAGTGTCTCCCAGGTTTATCTTGTTTTCCAGGGTTTCCAGTTTTCCTGGTCACTTAGTCTTCCATTTTGCCTTCCACTTATCAGACACCGATTTTTAAATCGGCCAAATCATAAGTTTTTATGTTTTAATTTTAGTTTTTCCATTTTCCCATTTATAAGTTTTAAATTATCAGTCTTGCAGTTTATCAGTCTTGTAATTTATCAGTCCTGCAGTTCATCAGCCTTCCATTTTATCATACTATTTATCAGTCTTCCAGTTTATCAGTTTGGCAGTTTGACAGTCTTCCATTCATCATTCTTCCATTTCATCAGCCTTCCAAGTTATCATTCATCCAGGCCGCTTCGTCTTTCAGCCTGTTAACACTCAGGCTCCTATAACCTACTCCCAGCTGAATGAAATCGTCTAACTCTAGATTTAATAGCATACTGTCGTTTAATGGTACTAGTATTCACGCTTTTTGGCTGCTGTGGCCCACTTGTTTAGGTGAAATCATTTGGCGTTAGCGGGAACAGAATAATAGAACTGTGACGACGGTAGAGAGGATTATTTTTACCACTAATGACATTTGTGGAACCTGTGACTCATTTTAAGCATAATAGTCAAAGAGGAGTGGATGAGTAGACTTGTCGCGACAGTGTGAGGATCATTGCTGACAGTATCAGCTCTACCTTTTACGACTAACTCTGGTGAATAAAATCTGGCGTAGGTAAGTAAATTATTAAAGAAAGAAAAGAAAGAATTATAGATAGATAGAGACAGACAGACAGATAGATAGATAGGTAGATAGATAGATAGATAGGTAGGTAGGCAGGTAGGTAAATAGACAGAGATAAGATTTTAACTGTGAAAAATATAATCCATAAATAAATTAGGGTTTCCACCTCGACTGCAGTCATGAACAGGTGTGCCCTTAAACCCATGCTTTTTGGCTGATGATTGATTTTTTTTTTTATCTTTTTCATTTTAACGACAGAATCACGGTCCCACTTTTATTATTATTATTATTTTTATTATTTTGCAACCAGTCAGTCCAGTCCAGCCAGATATTTAACATTCATACGTTTCACCTTTGATGCTGCTAAATGTCATCTATTTATTTCAGTTTCTTGTTTTTTCATTGTTATTTCTAGAATAACTTATGAAGCATCGGTCGACATTTACAGCATGAAACGAACAAAATTCGCTCTGTCTGTCTGTCTGTCTGTCTGTCTGTCTGTCTCTCTCTCTCTCTCTCTCTCTCTCTCTCTCTCTCTCTCTCTCTCTCTCTCTCTCTCTCTCTCTCTCTCAGGTTATCTAGCTATATCCATCCATCTATCTATCTATCTATCTTTTCATCCATCCATCCATCCATCCATCTATCTGTCTGTATTTTCCTGTCTATTAGCAAATGAAAATATCTGTAGCAACAATAATAAACTAAAACTAATCAGTCACACCAAATACGTTCGCCTGTATTGCAAAATACCATCAGTTTTGACACACTATCTACCTACACACATATCACTGTAAACGCCGGGTCTGTCCATATTAATCTGTCTGTTATTTATGCTGAGTATGGTGGTATTTAAGTGACAGAGGAGGATAGTAAGGAATAATAAACAAAATAAGTCACATAGGAAGTGGTGTTATGGAGCTTCCTGAACCCCACGAGAACACTGGCCTTAAATCACGAGTATATCCTGGACCATGGAAAGGTGGACAATAACCTCACCCTATCCCTCTCACCCCAGTTATATATGAAACGAAATTATACTGATTGCTGTGAAACCTTTATAGCATTCCGTTTTGCCCGAGGCCGGAGCAAATATAGAGCAGGGTTTGGATTTGTGTGTGTGTGTGTGTGTGTGTGTGTGTGTGTGTGTGTGTGTGTGTGTGTGTGTGGTTCCTCTGTTCATCTTCCGTAAATTCGTCATGTGTAACCCTGCGGCCTGTATAAGAGAGAGAGAGAGAGAGAGAGAGAGAGAGAGTGGACATTTGAGCAACAGGCGTCGTAAGTCTCCAGTGTGTCGGATTTATGGCAGTTGTTTCTGACACGACGAAGGGTGGGGCAGAAGGGAAACCAACTCTCTCTCTCTCTCTCTCTCTCTCTCTCTCTCTCTCTCTCTCTCTCTCTCTCTCTCTCCGGCCCTCGGAATATCTACTTCAGTACAATGACGACCGTGTAAGGGCAGTTGCTTACCTGCGGTCGATGGGTCTGGTGGGCCAAGCAGGCTGGGATTGAAAAACAACAGCAGTAACAGCACCGATGACGCACCGCACCGTTGTTTATAATTCTGTTCTTGCTGGGTTAAGTCTGTTGACACTTTTACTTTGGAGACTTTGGAACAGAAGTTAGATTCTGCGTTCGTTAATCTCGTCAGTACCGGATGGCTTTCCTTTTAGTGAACAGAATCGTCTGGTAGCAGTTAGAAAAATAATGTCGTATTCGGGTTGAAGGGGTTAGGGAGGATATTAAGTGACCGATTTTATTTTATTTTATTTTTTTATTTTTTATTTTTTTTGTATCCTTGTACTCTGTCGCTATTTGCAGGTTGTGTGGTTAAAGACTGGTTAAAGATTGGGTGAGGAGTTGGTAAAGAGTGGTTATAGAGTTGGTAAAGAATGGTTAAAGAGTTGGTAAGGAGGTTAAAGAGTTGATTAAGAGTAGTTAATGAGATGATAAAGAGTAGGTAAAGAGTGGTTAATGAGTTGGTAAAGAGTGGTTGAAGAGATGGTAGAGTGGATAAAGAGTGGTTAAAGAGTGGGTCAAGAGTGGCTAAGGAGTGGCTTAAGAGTGGTTAATGAGTTGGTAAAGAGTGGTTAAAGAGATGGTAGAGTGGATAAAGAGTGGGTCAAGAGTGGCTAAGGAGTGGCTTAAGAGTGGTTAAAGCGTGGGTAAAGAGTGGTTAAAGAGTTGGTAAAGAGTGGTGAAAGCTGGTAAAGACTGGGTAAAGAATGGTTAAAATATGATTAAAGAGTAATGAAAGAGTGGGTAAAGAGTGGTTTAAGTGTGGGTAAAGGGTGGTTTAAGAGTAGGTAAAGTGTGGTTAAAAATGTGGGTAAAGAGTGAGTAAAGAGTGGTTAAAGTGTCATGAAGTGATCTGTTGTGTGAATGGACGTGCGTTTGATTCCGTCGTGTTTGGAGAAAATTAGTTTATTTTAAATCGTTTAAGAGAAAATTTGCGTGTCGTTCACAAGACCCACCGACTTGTCACAAAAACACCCTCGCATGTACAGCTCTGAATGACACAGTCCTACCATGTATTCAGTAAAATCTGTGGGTATTGGTACCGAAGTGGAGACATGTGAAGGTGTTTAGCACCTAGGAGGACTGCTGGACCCTGGGAAAGAGATTGTTATGTAAATACCCCAAATAAAAAAAAATCGCAAGTAATATCCTCAAATCCTACCCCTAACATCTTCTCTTCCATATTCCCTGACAAATCCAGATATCTTCCATTTTTTCATCCCTAATCGAACTCACCCATACAACTCCACACGTAAAGCTCCATCGAATTACCCCAGCTCTCTCCTTGTGTAAATCCCAAAACATTCAAATGCATCTCTGTAAATTGTCAAGCTGCCCACGAGATCTCCCCATGTAAATCACCAAACACATCTCTGTAAATCTCCAAGCTGCCCCCGGTAGCCTACCTTTCTGTATGTCCCCACCATCTGACCTCAGATACCTCTCTGTAAATCCCCAAGCTGCCCGCGATGAATCCCTATTTAAGTCCCCAAACATGCCACCCCAGATCTATCTCTTTTCCCCATTCCGCAAACATCCTACCTGGGATATTTCCCCCTCTGTCGTAGGCACACTCGCCCCTTTTCTCTCCATCTCTCTAACGCAGGAATCAGCCGGTATTCTCAGTCCTTCAGGTATGCAAATGGTCGGTTCTGAGTCCTCAGTTTAACGTTCCCACTGCCTGTGTTACAGGTGAAAGTCACATGGTGTTGCAGGTGGGTTCTGAGGTAGTTGGCAAACGAAACTTAGAGGTGGAGGTACTTGTTTTACTGAGTCGAGCGTGCAGGTCTGGTGTGTGAGGAGTCTTGAGCTGCTGCTGGTGAGAGGGAAAGCAAAAGGAATGTACTCATCTTGAACTAAGCTTGTCTTATCTACAACAGATTTCCTAACGGTTATACAGTATAATCCCCCATGATCATACAACTAGCTATACAGTAAGGCACATGCATTACACCTGTGATCTCCAGTCTTTCAAGTGATGTGTGTCCACGCATCTCGAAGTGAACGAATCTGGAATTTCGCTTTCTTGTTCAATACTATCCTGAATCGTGACCTCAAGGACAGCTCTGTGAAGGAGGACAACCTGGCGAATACAGTGACAACCCTTGAGTGAAAACTTTTGAGCCGACACCTTTTTTATGATGCAAATAGTCCCTTCATTCTGGTGATATAGTTTCCTCTTGCTGTCTCCAGACGACTCATCAGTTATTTTATTCAATATTAATAAGGATGGAGTTGAAAAGGGCTCTATCAAACCCCTCAGTTCGAAAAGTCTCTCTCGTCCCCTTCACCACAATGGCATCTAATTTTGATAGCGCCACGTTTGTATTTTTTTTTTTTTTATTCAGATTATGGCAAACTTTTGAGTTGGAGGAGTTAGATACTTCCCCCACTGACACTTTTAACACAAGAGCCTGTCATAAGTTAAATCATCTGCCATACGGTTTTTTCCTTTATCGTGGCCAAAAATTGCCACCTCACCATCTTAAATGCTTAGCTGTAACAATAGATTACCTTTAGAATAGGATGCTAGTCACGAAGAAGTGCTATGGAAACGATCCACGTCTGTATTATTATCATTTTTGCCAATATCCCTTGTGGAAAACCTGTAAAAGGATGAAAATCTAGGCCAAGTTAAAGTGAAAAAACTATAGTAGCGAGGACAGGGGAAGAAATCACGGGACTGAGGTGTTAAAAGCTGAATGAAAACCATGTGAAAACAGATAAAATAATTACCAGGTTTCGAACTGATGCGATTAAAGACATTCGAGATAATCGACAGTTGTTGGTTTCGTTATAGACCTACTTTGCTTCAAGGCATTTTGAGTTTGGGGCCACGATTTTGCACTCCCGATATGTAAAAATGACAATGCAAGATACCTGAGGCTTCTGATCTTCTCTTACACCATAATTATGCTAACACCAGACGATGTACTTCGGCTAAAAGATCGATAAAGGCATTGGGACAGTTCAGAATGTCAGAATTTAAGTGTGTACAAACTGAAATGCAGAATATATTTTCCCATGCAATTAATGTTTCTTCAAATCAAGTACCCAAAGCACGCACTTGTACGCACCCGAACGCACGCACAGACACAAGGAAGCATATACTAAAAAAAAAAAAAAAAAAAAAAAAAAAAAAGACATACCTAATCAGATCCAGCTAAAGAGAGAGAGAGAGAGAGAAACGGTCACAGCATGTCAAAAGGAGTGTAAACAAAGTAGGGGACGTGTAGCCTACGAGTAAATAGTAACACGGTTGGAGTAAATGCTTTGCGCGTATCGATATCGGTGTTGTTGTCTGTTGCTGTGCACTTGATGATGGTAGTTGTAGTTGTGGTTGTTATGATTGTTTTTTGTTGTTGCTGCATAATTCTGGTATGTCTGGCTGAGAAGATCTCCCGATCACATGTAAGCAACTGCTGTGGGACCTTCCTACAGGAGTGCAGTACAGTACTTACACCGTGTAGGGAACGGGCGCCCCCTTATAGTAGACAGCGCCTCGCCAAGGTCGGATCAGGGTCCTTCCCCACGACGAGGTGCAGGGAAATACGAGTCGTTTTGGCTCCCGGGTGGACGCTGCAACTGCTTCGCTCCACCGTACACAGAGCCACCACGTGTAGGCTCCTCATCAGCTCCTGTTACTGTAGTTGTTGGTGGTAGTGGTAGTTGGTGGGTGTGGTTGGTGATGGCGATAGTTGTAGTTGCAAAAGTTGTTGGCCGTAAACGCTGGTTTGGCGGGAGTTGTGGTTGCCTGTTGCAGTGGTTGACAGCTGTGGATATTGTTGGTAGTTGTGACTGGTGACTGAAGTTGTTGATGGCGATAGTTGTAGTTGCAGAAGTGGTTGGTATTTGTGGCTGATAGTTGTTGGCGATGGTGGACTTTGGTTGATAGTGGTAGTTGTGGTTTGTAGTTATGGTAGTGAAAGACTGTTGTATTTATTCGAGGTAGTTGTGGTTGGTGGTTGTCTTGGTGATGGTGGTTTTGGTTGCTGGTAATGATTGTGGTTGATTGATGTAGCAATTGTTGGTGTTGATCGTGGTTGATGGTTGTAGGTGCTGTGCATGGAAGTAATTGTGGCTGTTAGTGCTGGTTACCTTGAATGATAGGGTAGATGTGGTTGGTGGTTGTACTTTTGGGTATAGTTGTTAATGGTGGTAGTAGTCTGGGTTGTGACAGCTTTAGTGGATGGAAAAGCTGTGATTGGTGGTTCTACATGTGGATGTAATTGTTAATGGTATTAGTTGTGGTTGTTGGTGATCATTGCTTTGGTGGATGGGATAATTGTGGTTGATGGTTGTACTTTTGATAATAGGCCGTGGTGAAATTGATTGTTGTAGTTGTGGTGGGTGTAGCAATGACGTGGTAGTTATGGCTAATGGTTGTAGTTGCTGTTCATGGTGGTTGTGGTGGATGGGTGATATTGGTGGATGTAATTGTTGATGATGATTGTAGTTTGGGGGTATCAGTCATACCTTTTGTCGTGTTTGTAAGTTTTCTGTGGATAGTAGTTTTGTTGTTAGTAGAGAGTTATGGTCTAAATTTTCCTTCCTCGAGTTAAATAATTGCAGCCTTTCCCTGCCATCTTAATCTAACCTAACCTAACCCATCCTGACGTAACGTAATCTGACCTAACTGACTGATTCATACCTTTCAGCCCCAGCTTACTCATCCCACACCTTTCCTCAGCCAGTTTATATTCAGTCCCACCTCTCCTACCCACCTTCCTCTTCTTTAACGCAATATTCCCCACCCCCTTAAAAATCGCCCATGAAAACGTCGTAAGGCTTAAATTGGTGTTGACGCAGCTTTAGGCCCGCATCGCTTTAACAAGTGAAAATACGCCTCATCCCCGCATAGCAAGGCAGTCCAAGGCTCTCGTAGCAATCTTACCTTTTACTACGAAGCTTATTTTAATGTTTTTCTGGCTCCTTCTACAGTATTGTATTTTTACACAGGTTACTACGAGAGTACACACACACACACACACACACACACACACACACACACACACACACACACACACACACACACACACACACACACACACACACACACACATCCTTCATTTCTATCGCTGTCTCTCTTTTTTTTTTTTTGGAAATTTTACCTCATCCGGAATAGAATTTCGACCTGCAAGGTGTAGATGAAAGATTGGTTAACCTCGTCATATCTTTTTCTGGATAGCAAGAGTAACTCCACCCCACCTGTCAATAAATAGGACTGAAATATCACGACCACGACTTCTCGAACGTGGTTTTTCCCCTCATATTAGATAATTTTTTCAACTGTGAGTACAGGAAACAGTTCTAATATTCTCACTTGGACTTATTCTTGGTCATGATACCTACGGTATAGAATGATTTTTCAGCTAACACAAGACGATTTTATTTAACTGAGAGTGAGTCATAGGAGTCTGATGGTGTCAGGGTATATGTGAGGTATATATCAAGGTCCAAAGTATGACATAAAAACTTTTTCTGTATTTTGAAGCAATAGTAGCGGTATTTACATTAACAAAAACCTTCACAGTGAAGTAATTTTTGGCAATCTAATCCAAGGGAGAACATTTTTTTTTTTGCCAGAGAACTACAGGTTGGTTATCAGCACATTAGCACACTTAGGCTTATACGAATCACTCGTGAAGAAAGTCATCTGATGTTAGGTGGAATCGAATCCTAGCTATGCCGATGATAAACATTATCAGTGTTAGACTCCTATGATTTCTTCCCATGTTATTATGATCATCTGGCGTAAGCTGGAACTAAGTAGTTGTGTGGTGCCGATCATGAGTGTGCTAATTTCTTTAGGGATGTCGTTATTATTCTATCCTTCCTGCAAGTAGATGATTTTATTCAGCTTCGAATAGAGTTTTCGAAATGGAAACAGCTTTTCAAACTGCTGTCATCAATTACTGTACTCCTTCTCTATACCCGCTGCCAGACAACCTGTCTCTTAAGCCCCGTCCCTTCTCACCCACCGCCCGGAGAGTGGGTGAGGAGGGGCGGGGCTAAAGGGACAAGTTACCTAACGGCGGGTATAGGGGGTTCTCCGAAGGTGAATTAAATCATCGGGTAATAGCAATAATTTAATAAAAATTTTCTCGAACTGAAGGGGTTGACTTATATATAAAAATTTGTGAAGCTACGATAGCTATCTTCGGCCAGTTATATTCATCAAAAGAATGGCTTCCCTTTCTCTGTGAGTTACCGAGAACCGAAACACTACAGGCCCCACTACACAGCAGGACACTGAAACCTACATGCTCACAGCGAATGCAATTAATAACACAGATAGCATAATTACCACTGAAACTGCTTTCTCTCTGGTTGCCAGCCAACACTTTTTGTTATAATATTTGTCCCCCCCCCCTTTTTTTTCTGGAAACAAGCCGTGCCTAACTCACCCATAGCACTCTGTGTGTGTGTGTGTGTGTGTGTGTGTGTGTGTGTGTGTGTGAGATCTATAGAGTTGTGAATTCAAATGGATGGAACAAATGTCAAAAGTTCAATATTCAGTAGCGAAGAAATTTAACAAAACTAGACGATTAATTGACGATTTAATATCCTTAAACAATGATGGAGAAATGAATGAAAAGATAAAAGAAATATCCGGAAGCACTAGTATTAAATAAAGAAAATACCGACAAGTGCCAAGCAAGTTTTGGGAAATTAACATCAAAACAGAAAACAAAATAATATCAACAAAACTCTGTGATAAGAGATTATTATAATTTTGAAATTGCATCATATCCAAATTTGTCGGGAAACACACCTTGAGTTCCAGCGTACGGTGCAGGCTATACATGTCACATTGGCTACGGGTCGCAAAGACAAGTACAAATTTGGAATACATTAATACAAGAATCCAACAGATCACAAGAAACTTTCTCAGTCAAGGATTTTTCGAAAGAATTACGTAAGACATTAAAAAAAAAAAGTATCATCGTCACTATAACTCCTTCACACATCTGACAGAAGAAGTACCGTACACAGTCTTACATGAGCAATATTTGATACAGCTACGGGTACAACAGTATCCCAGGGTCGTCGACGGGCAGAGGGTGCTCACGGGATCCACCCTGGCTCTGTAGGAAATTAAAATCGACTATAACAAAAACCAATTATACCTTCCAGTTTGGACTTAACTGGATAGGAGTTAATCGAACATAACAACAAACTATTCCTCTGAATTACAACAACCGATTATACCTACCAGTTTAGACTCAACTGGGTGCTACTTAATCGACTATGACAGCAACAAACTATTCCTACCTAATTGAATTCCACTGGATGTGGCATATTTGTCATATCTTTTCATGTATGTGTGTGCACGCGTACGTAGGCTTTGCACTTATTTCTACAGCCCTGAATGATAGTCAACAAATAAGTAATAAGACTCCTACATTCGGTGACAACTGGACCTGTGCGATATTTGTTATAAAATTTTGGTGCATTTGATATGCTGAGTCAGTAACACCAATGGTCGGGACACCTCAAGTATTCTGTTCCCGGTAACACCATGTGATTTTAATACTCTGGGAATGAGTTGTAGAATCCTTAGTGTTAAAATACCCGGTACATACATACATACGTACGTACGTACATGCAATACACACATACAATATTTACTTGGTACATACGTACATAGTACATAACCTACAAACATACATGCATCACACACCTACGGTATCAACTTGGTACGTACATACATATATACTGTACATACATAAATTACTTGTACATGCAATACATACAACACATACTTATGGATGTTAGTCATCAGGGCTGAAGTTTTCAGTTTGTCTGTTCATTATGTTCTTGACTATTTCAGTTGTTGCCCATTATTATCTATACAGTTGTTCAAAGGAGGTATATACATTTTTTGTGGAGGTAATGACGCTGCAGCTATTATAAATTATGTGATTTTATTTTTTGCAGGTAAGTTGTGATCATTCTTTGCCGCACTACAAGAGTTGTAAGTATGAAAGCTAAAGTGATGCAAAGTCACTGATGTACAGTTGTGGATATTATGTCAGTCAGGTTCTTTGTTATAAATAACGAGAGGGTGAGTCATGAGTTTCAAACTTTAGTAATGTGTTCATAGGAACCCAACAAGCCATTCAAAATATTATATATTTATAACTAACCAACCTAAAAGTGGGTCGAAATTATTGTCCACAGCTTTACATTTACTGCTTTCAACAGGTACATCAGCAGTGCCAATCCTCCCTCCTCCTGAGCTGTGAATCCCAAGAGTATGAACTCATTAGTCAAGTATCCAGTAGGAGTTAGAAAGGGACCTGACTAGTGCGTGATGTGACGACGAAGTACAGGGAGAGAGGGATGGGGAGGGGTTAATGTTATACTATATCCCCGCCAGGCAACTTGTATTTTAAGCCCTCATCCCACTGACCTCCCACCTGGAGAGTGGAAAGCCACGGACTTATGGAAATTTAGTCACTGCACAGCATCATCAGAGTAAGCATTTGTGAAGCTCTAGCTAACCATAATACCAAGACTGCAGATGATGTCGTCCATTACCTAACCCGTTCACTATGATGATGCTTTGCCTTTTTTATCTGGCTGTTATGCAGTATTAGTGTTTAATAAATTATATATATATATATATATATATATATATATATATATATATATATATATATATATATATATATATATATATATATACGGTATATATATACTGTATATATATATACATATATATATATATATAGAGAGAGAGAGAGAGAGAGAGGAATTGGTAACCTGCCTTGAAATCTGTCTCCCTGCTTTGAGCTTCCTCTTGTGTTGCTCCTGCAGTTCTTTTCTGCTGTAGCCTACTTTGATTTGATTTGCGAATTTTTACTGCTTTTTCATATAGCCATGTAGTAAGGTAAACAGAAGAAAAAAACAGCATTGATGGCAGAACTTACTGTGCTGTCAGAGAGAGAGAAAATATCTGCCAGTCAGTGGCGGTCCAAGGAAGGGGGTGGGACTTGTGGGAGTTCCCCAACGGTTTTAATGCTTTTTTTTTTTTTTTTTTTTTTTTATAAAGCGAGTATATGGATACCTGGGTGTAATAAATAATGAAAAGCATATACTACCACATGAGATCACTTTCATTAGGAGATTATTCCGAGCTTGTAGTACAGGCATTTGTCATTCTGTCATGCATACGTACATACGCTTTTAATCAAAGGAGCTTATAATCCAGCACAGCTTCAGTGGTTTCTGTTCACCATCCACTGAACATTGGCAGAATTATTTGGTGACATGATATCTGGAGAAAGAGGGGCGAAGGGGTGTCAGCATCACACAGGCTATATCTAACCCCTTCAGTTTGGTAAGCCTCTCCCAAACAGAATAAAACTGATTGAAGATATCAGGAATATAAAGAAGTCCACAGGCTGTACAGGTTATTGGCCACCAGAGAAGTTTATAGTCCATTATTACTATGGTGTCATCACATCAGAATTACAGTTGGATGACTTAAGACCAGTTTCACAGCTGCTATTCCGACCTGTATTATACTTGCTTTCCTGTCAAGTTAAGGTATTCACAGTTGCCGATGCGTGTTCTGACCTGTACTAATACTTGCTTTCCTGTGAAGTTAAGGTATTCACAGTTGCCGATGCTTGTTCTGACCTGTACTAATACTTGCTTTCCTGTCAAGTTAAGGTATTCACAGTTGCCGATGCGTGTTCTGACCTGTACTAATACTTGCTCTCCTCAGGTGTGGGTTTCACACTTGCCACTTTTTGTCCAAACAGTACAAGCCGTACTGTAAGTGTGAATTAGACATAGTGGAATAGTAGGTGAACCTTTGTCGTGATTGTACCTAGGAGTGTGAGACCATTGCATCCCATTGATGTAAAAAAATAAAATAAATCCTCCTCCCGACAAAAAAAAAATATATATATATATTTATAAATGTCAATGTCGTAAAAGAAAGTTGGTAATGAGTAAGGACGAAGTTTTGATTGAAATGTATAGGCTAGTGAAGGCTTTACACTCCCTTTTAACTTCTGGCCAAAAGAAACTGCTTTAACTCTCCTCAGGTAGACCTACAGTTTCGCTTACGACTTAGGTACAGCTGGGTCTTTCAGACCCAGCTTAAAAAAAAAAAAAAAAAAATGCCGTAGTGCCACACGTTTCATATAATGAATTCCTGAATACCCCTCAGTGTATTAGGTCTTATCAGTTACAAAATTATGTAAATAAATTTTGATTCGCATAACTGTACATATTTCAACAAAAAATCGAAATAAATGCCAAACCACGAAACAAAGAACACTATGAGCCTAGAACTTGTGTCACAACTTGAGGGATAGAGGTCCTTCATTATGGGCATAGTGGATGCCACACAGCTTAAAGATAACCTGCAAGCTTGGAGTGAAAAAATCTCCCCCCTTCTCAGGTACACCTGGGTCTCACAGACCCGACATTCAATTCTGAGTGATATATTGCAGAAACAAAGAGAGCCGCGAAAGTAACCCCCCTACACCCTGCATGGGCACAAAAAGTTAGGAAACTAAATGAGAAGGACTGGGATCCCAAGCATTTATAAGTTATTAAACTAAAGCATCGAAGAAATCGCCCGGGTCTGTCAGACCCAGGTGTACCTGAGGAGGAAAGAGGAGAGGGGATTCCTTAGCCAAAAGTTCATCCTTATGGTAATGAGCAGACCTATCTAGTGGGGACGATATTTTTGACTGTGTTTTGACTACCTTTTCGTGAAACAATTAAATCCCAACCACATATGCCCCTCCCCAAAAAGAAAAAAAATGGAAAGAGGAATTCAGGGGAGGCGGTGGCTGAATCGGTAGAGAGGCGGCTTGCAGTCCTAATGGACCCAGGATCGAATCCCGGCTGGGGCAGGGAACAGTTTAAAGATTTGAATTTCCTAAAAAGCAGACTTTCCTGATCTACCAGATGACCCGCTGACATGTCGTAAAAATACCCCCGCTAATACCAGTACACCAGTCCTGTATGAGACAGCCCTAGCATGTATTCAATATGGACGGTGGGTGTTAGCGCCGAAGTGGTGACATGTGGAGGTGTAGGAGGACTACTGGGCCTTGGGATAGGCCACTACCCCCAAGAAATAGGCCCTGAGCCTTTGCCCAGAGTCGGACACGTAAAAAAAAAAAAAAATAAATAAGTACTTTCCGTTTATAAATAAATGTATAAAACAAAGTGAGGAGTAAAACCTAACATCTGATCGTGAGTGTACCTAAAACAGTGAAACCACTACATCCCATCTACACCTGGGTATACAGGACACACCCTTGGACAAAGGAAATTTACTGACCAGCATTCCTATGTATTTATAGATGAATAAGGACGATCTTTTGACAGTGAGTGTACCCAGCCTAACCATTAGACCCCATCCACACCTCCAGCCAAAAGAAACTCGCCCTGGAATTCTTTAAGCGGTAATTCTCACGTTTTAAGAAGTTGGATTCGGTAAAACTTGCTGACTTCAGGGTGGGTAGCGGGAACGGCCACAAAGTTAGCCGTCCTCTGCAAAGAATTTTACCCTCGTTGTCTTGTCACCACCAAGCCACGGTTGTAGAATTTAGTTACTATTTTTGTATAATTTCAATGCCTTTTATTCGCTCATTGTTATTTATGATGATGATGATAATGATGACAGTAATGATGATGATGACGATGATATAATAATAATAATAATAATAATAATAATATTAATAATAGTAGTAGTAGTAGTAGTAGTGCATACAGTTTATTCATCCTTTTTGTATTGGAAGGGAGCCGTATCACTAACCACTCTGATGATACTAATGTGAACCCTGTGCGTGTCCTGCCAGTAATTTCTCAATTCGTCCAGTGGCACGAGCAGGTTCGTAGACGCCTCAAAACGCCACGCATACTTATAAATCCCTCTGTGTATTTTTGGTCTTTTTCAATGAGATGACGTAACACTCGTTATTTGTGCTACCTCCCGACGTTATTTAATGGGTTTGGATATTTTGGATGCAGTTTTTCTTAACTCATTTCCTAAACGCAGTCTTACGCAGGAATTAATGTAAAACAAAAAATGCTGAAGGACTGAGATTTTGTTGGGAAGTTATTGTTTCTTCCTCCTTGTTTTCTTCCTTTTATTCTTTTGTTCTCTTTCTTCTTTTTGTTGTTGTTTTGTTGTTATTCTTATGTAATAATAATATTAGTTATTATTATTATTATTATTACCCGTCCCCCCCCCCCGAAGGGGCTTGGGGATGGGTACTGTTTTCACTAGGTTTGTCTGTCTGTCTGTCTGTCTGTCTGTTAACAACTTTACCCCAAAATATTGGTGCGATTTTGACAAAAATTGCAAGGATGGTTGGTATGACCCTCTGGTCACCCGATTAAATATTGGGTCAAATTGGGCCGAGGTCCAGGCTGTGGGTCCCAAAAATGTAAAAAGAAAAAGAGAAATTGTTTTTTTCGCCATAACTCCTTTCAGACTCGTCATATCGACATGAAACAAAACCTAAAGGTGCATTTTTCAAATCTGCATCCTATATCATGCCTCATTACATCATGGGGATCACCCCTCCCCCCCCCCACTTAGCAGTGGGTGGGTTAGTGTCAGGTGGGTCGGGCCTAAAATTTCGAATGGGCATAAAATTGTCAGTTTTCACCCGATTTACTCCAGATTTGAAATGTGACATCTTTGACAAGATATCCTGTTCTGTTCTGTTTATACGTCAGCACTAAAATGACTGCCGGGTACGGGTTTGCTGTTTCTTGGCATCGCGTATTATTATTATTATTATTATTATTATTATTATTATTATTATTATTGTGATTATGATTTATTATTATTATTATTATTATTATTATTATTATTATTATTATTATTACTCTTACTATTATTGTTATTTTTTGTCCAGACGCTTTCATCCTGCAGGCGCCATGAGACCTACTCTGCTGTGCTCGGATGGACCCACGCAATTACTGGAGCAGTGGTTTTCTTGAGGTTTTATTTATTTTTATCTCGGTTTAATTCTTAGATAGATAGACAGATAGACAGATAGATAAATTCGCTTCCCAGCATTAGTTTCCCCCAAACTTCAAACCACTGCAATTCAAGTCCAAGTGTTATTATTATTATTTTTTTTTTTTATTAATAGAGGGCACCTGTAATCTGGTGTATGAATTTTCTTTCTGTATTTAACTTGTTTTTCCTTCCTCTGTCCATCATCTGTAATAGATGTGGATAGATAAGTAGGTAGATAGATTGGTAGAGATAGGTAGATAATTGGTAGATACATAAGTAGATTGGTAGGTAGATAGATAATTTGTAGATAGATGGATAGATAAATATTACAGCACAGCAATAAAGTGGTGGCTGTCAAACCAGTCGTGTATTTGTGTAACCAGTCATGGTGACGTGGTTTGGACACATATCGTCAAGAAAACAATTATCTTCGCAGTTCCGTCTGAAGATATTTTACAACATTCGAAACACAGTGAAAAACCTATCTCTGCTTGTGCTTTTTTCAGATGGTTAAGAGTTTTCACTATGTATTCGTCAGACTTTGGAAAGATACTCGTGTGTCTGTCTGCACCAAGGGACTGTGAAACAAGCTTTAGGCACTCAGCCCTAACACGTCCTCTTCTTTTTATTCAGTTTGCAATAGTCTTTTCACGCTGCAAGGATTAGATGTAACATTGAATCATACCTTCATTACGAGAGACCCTTCCTGAGTCAAATTAGTACTCTGATAAAGCGAGAATGTATTAATGTGGTTGTCCCTCTTATACAACGGGTGATGTTCCTAGCCTACACACAGCTGCAAGGCTTGGAATTAATGTTTATCAGCTATACATTTAGGTTGCTGAGCCAGACGATCTACCTATGACTTCTTATCTGCCTGTATCTGTCTGTCTATCTATCTATCTATCTATCTATATCCATCTATCTATATCTCTGTCAATATCTATGTCATCTGTCAATATCTACAGTATGTCAACCTATCAAACCATTTTGATCTATCTATTTTCTATCTATCTGTGTATCTATCTCTTGCCTGACTCCTTAATCCCGTAATGAATGGGCATAAACAGGTCTCTTACACGTCGCTCTGTCCTCTAACATGTGGCTGCCTCCCTCAAACTCACACCTCCCTCTTGCATATACTCGTATCTCTGTACTTTATCCCTCCATCTCATTCTTCATCTCCAAACAGCTCTGGCAAGTCTGTCTTCCTTTAGAAAGCGACACACAACAGTTAAATATACATGCAGGTCCCTAACTGTACTCCTGGATGAACAGTGACATGGGAGTAATAACATCCGATGTCCGTATTCTCATCGGGTAAGGAAGCTCCCAAACACCTGTTCTTAAACGATTTATTTAGTTCATTACTCCTTACTGTCTTCTGTCATTTAAATGATTCAAATACCACCATAATCATTCAAATATCATCAAATTCTGCATCACTTCTTCCCTCTGACTTCCTCATGGCTGACATTAAAATTTCTTCAGTTGATGTATTTTCTGCCATCACTGGCCTCAGTACTAACAAGGCATATGGGCCTGATGGGGTCCCTCCTGTTGTTCTCAAGAACTGTGCTTCTGTGCTTACACCCTGCCTAGGCAAACTCTTTCGCCTTTGTCTGTCAACTTGTACCTTTCCTTCTTGCTGGAAGTTTGCTCTCATTCAGCCAGTCCCAAAGAAGGGTGACCACTCCCAACCCTCCAACTATCGTCCAATTGCTTTAACGTCCTGTATTTCAAAAGTTTTCGAGTCAATTCTTAATAGAAAAATTTTAAGGCATCTTTCCTATCACAACCTTCTTTCCGATCGTCAGTATGGGTTCCGTCAGGGACGCTCTACTGGCGATCTTCTCACCTACCTTTCAGACTCCTGGTCATCCTCCTTTCGGGACTTTGGCGAAAGCTTTGCCATTGCACTTGACATCTCAAAGGCTTTCGATCGAGTCTGGCATAAATCTTTAATTTCCAAACTGCCCTCCTACGGTTTCTGTCCTTCTATCTGTGCCTTCATCGCTAGCTTCCTTTCTGGTCGTTCTATAGCCGCTGTTGTTGACGGCCATCGTTCTTCTCCTAGATCTATCAACAGTGGTGTTCCTCAGGGCTCTATCCTATCACCAACTCTCTTCCTTTTATTCATCAATGATCTTCTAAGCTGTACATCTAACCCTATCCACTCATATGCTGATGACTCCACCCTTCACCTTTCCATTCGGTTCCCGCGACGCCCATCTCAACAGTTACTTCAAGAAACAAGGGATGAGGCTATGGCACACCTAATGTCTGACTTGGCTCGTATCGCTGACTGGGGTAAAAATAATATGGAAGTCTTTAATGCATCTAAGACTCAGTTCTTACACCTATCAACCCGACAAAATCTTCCACAGGTATACCCATTAATGTTTAATAATATTCAGCTTAATCCTGCATCATCCTTGAACATGCTTGGGGTTTCATTTACTCGGGACTTATCTTGGAAAGACCATATTACATCTCTTGTGAAATCTGCTTCCAAGAGATTGGGTGTGCTAAGCCGACTCCGCTCTTTCTTTACCCCTGCACAATTGTTGACTCTATACAGAGGTTTTATCCGCCCCTGTGTGGAGTACAACTCTCATGTGTGGGGAGGCTCCCCACATGCAGCTCTTCTCAATAGGGTGGAGTCAAAGGCTTTTCGTCTCATTAACTCTCCTCCTCTTACTGACTCCCTTCAACCTCTGTCTCTTCGCCGCACTGTTGCATCTTTATCTCTTTTCTATCGCTACTTTAATGGTCACTGCTCCTCTGAACTGTCTGCTTGCATTCCTCCACCTCTACGACGGGCGCGTAGCACCCGTCTGGCAGCAAACTCTCATCCCTTTTCTGTCCAACTCTCTAATGCAAGAGTTAACCGTTACTCCCAGTCTTTCATTTATGCAACAGGTCAGCTCTGGAACTGTCTCCCTCTATCTGTATTTCCTGCTGCCTATGATCTCCATTCTTTCAAACGCAGTGTGTCCAGGCATCTCAAAATGATCGGATCTTGAATTTGGCTCTCTATTGTATTTTGTTTTTCTCTTGGAGGGAACTGTTACTGCGGGCCATGGCCTTTGGTTCCTTCTTCCTCGCATAAAAAAAAAAAAAAAAAACATACAAATTTATAGTAACAAGATGTATCCAGAAATTAACCACTGAAGAAGAGGTGCTAGGAAGCTTCGTTAACCGATGAGAATACAGGCCAGGTCAGACAGGCCTGGGAATCGAACCAGGCTTTTTTCCAATTGAGTGCTAGATGTACAGTACTACCCATTACACGGCTCCACCAAGGTCACGAAAATCAGGCCCAGTGTGTCTCGCCTCCACAGCTCTGGCAGACTGAGAAAGCTTAAAACAAGTAAATAAATAAAGACTACAGCGTGTTGAGTCAGCGGCAGGCAATCTTTATGACTCCCACTAAATTAGTTCCGTCCGTGGTGAAAGTTAACTGAACTCGAGTTTCCAAGTTTCATCAGTTTTTAATTCCCTGAATACCCTTTATCACTGTTATCACTCCCTCACAGCATTTTAGCTTAAATATGTGAGGACTTGGTTGTTGGGCCATATTAAACTAAGCTCATTAACCCCATCAACTCGAGAACGTACATTTAATTTTATTCTTCGGACTGATTTATTCAGAGTGAGAGAGATTTTACGAATTAGAATGGACGAAAGATTTTTGACTCGAATTGATCTTGTGTACGACATTTAGTTTTATGCTTTCCAAGGTTTTGTTCATTTTTTTAAAGGTATGTCTAATATACTTAGTTTCTTGTCCTTGTTTTATTGCTTTTTTTATCTTTTCTTGTCATTCACTTTTTCTCCTTTCCCGTCTCTGTTCCAATGCTAGTCATCCAATGCTAGTCATATATCTTTGAATTAGTGCCATATTGTCTTTGATACCTGGCGCTAGTAATCCATATTTCAATTCACTTCTTTAGTAAGTTAAATAAATTGAATGGAGATAGAGTAGCCTTAATGAACTAATCAATATTATCACAGGATTGAACAATTAATTCTCTTGGTCGCGTTATCTCATATTTTATTCCACAAGTCGCCAGGTGATTATAGCCAGGTAAGAGTGATCCATAGCAACGTGAGAGCGTCAGTGTTGGTACCATTAACTCTTTCCAGGTCAGGACAGCTATAGAATCCACTCCAACTTATACCAGGCGATTTTATTCAGCTGAGAGTGGGTCATAGCATCCTTTCTGGAGTGGTTCTTGTCAGCTGAACAAAATCGCTTTCGCGGTGGCACGAATGGGTTATGCAAGACCCTCGGGCTAAAGGGGTTGCTGGAGATTGTCCCTATCCCCTCCAACACAGTCTCACTGCAAAACGAAAATTGCAGGACAATTGCAAGAAGTAAGTGTAAATAGTGTTATCGTATTCTTAAGGGTTACTGACAACTGCTTCTATATCCATCAACATGACCAGTCTCCTCTCCCGATGAACAAAATCACAAGACAGAAAGTGCGAGATCAGAAAGACATCATATTTACCCTTTGGATTTGCTAAGTTTCTGTGAGTTCAGTAAGACAGTCCTTCGTAAATGTATTCCCAGTCAGAACTTGACTCGTAATATTCAAACATTTTTACGTCCGAGAATTGTTTTAAGGATAATTACATCGTCTAAACCAAGCCGAAATCTCAGCCAAAGGGTTGTGATTAGTCGTTGCTTTATGTATCAGTGGTTCCATGCTAAGGGAGCCGGGGGTGCATAACAAATGTCCTGCATTTGTAATAGCCCTGAGTTTGAGTATCGATTGTTAGATTGTTGAACAAAATTCGTTTCCTCCTTGTCTCTGTTCACATAGCAATACTATTAAGGACATGGGTGTAAGTCTGATTGTTGTGTGTCTTAATGCAGGGGAAGCTTGTAAATTAAGAAAAATAGATTGTAACGAAAAAAAAAAAAAAAGATTGTCTGCCTTATAACAAGCTTGTAATTTACGCATACTTTAGTCTTAATTTTCATTGTCTCGAAGCCATGTCATAGTCCACCCAGGCATTCCTAGGGGGAAAAAAAATAGATTAACGGCTGTCGATTAGTTTAGCAAGATGTCGGTAGGTTTTGACAGCGCTATGAGACGGTGTACAGAAACTAACAAGAAGCAAGTTACTGTACAACCCATTTCACTATTGCTGTTTAATTTAGCAAGACCTCAGGAAATCTGACGAGGTTTCAAAACCTCGTCAGAACCAAAGCAGAGAAGCGAGAGTAATCGTTTGCATTGTTGTTGATTTAGTTTAGCACGATGTCGTTATGTTGTGAGGTGGTTTTGAGGCGACTTTTAATTAAATTTTTCGCTTAGCAAGATATAGGGTATCAAGGAGTGTCAAGACGGTGTAAAGGAACTATTGACCATACCGTATAGTTTTAACATGGTTCCAAAGCAAGATCCCAACTTGTTTGATTGTTTCATGTTAATTTGGCAGATTTGTATACGGTTTAACAGAGTCTGGAGACCCTGGAGCTGTTGATCACAACTTGCAGTGGCATACAGCACACGTTTGGCCTGAACTTCGTAATGGCTGCTTTTTATTTCTTCTTTTGTGCTGTAGACGCGTCCCCTGCTGCATTCTCCGGGTCAGTGTACAGTTGAAGTAAAAAGTTTCGAGTCCTGCATTCTCGTCGATTAGGCTTCCAAGTACCTCTTCCTTAGCGATTTATTTTATGGATGCTGTTGTTAAATGTTCTATTGCACGTTACCTATGAAGAATACGGCAATATTAGTGATTAATGTAATACGGAGATGGACAGCAAAGTGTAACTGACATAATAAGTTGCTTAGGAAAAGACATTAGGGAACTTCCTTAACCGACTAGAATACCGGCCCAAGTTTTCACGAATACTATACATAGGAGAGAAGTCGAACCATTGAGTAGCTTATTAGAAGGGATAGCATTCTCGTTGTGTTTCGTCAGTTGTAAATTTTCTTCCGACAAACTGCGAAAATAGTTGTTTCTTTGATTGTGCCTCTGCCTGTTGTTCTGTTGGGTCTGTATTTACTGTATAAACGCCCGTAATCTTAAGAGTAGTATAAATGTGCTCGAATGTACAGTTGGCAACATATGAACCTGGGACAGCATCAGTGTGTAGCAGAAGTCTAACGTTTGGTACACTTGACAACTTTTGACATAATCATATACCTGTATTTGTTGGTGACATTGACATGAATGAAAGTGTCAAATATTAGATGAATCGACGAAGTATGATGCCTGAACGTTGGATACTGTAGCTAAACCTCCACATCACACAGACACAGTCCCAGGTTCATGTGTGGCCGAATGTACAGCCATGGGCAATACTTCACAGACAGCCCCCCGCCAGGGTTGTGTCCAGCCAAATATTGCTCAGTCTTCCCTAAATAACAGACAGTTATTCTTATTTGTTGTGGCTTCATATGTTGTTGTGTGCGTCACACTGCTGTCACATAAAAACTGTTCATATAAAGCTTTCCATTGCCTCAACCAACAGGCAAGTGTCAGCCAATTTTTCCTCATGTCTGTGTTTATCTTTACACTTACAGCTTCTATACACAGCCAAACCGGAGTGAAAGTATGACCAAACAAAATGTCTTTCTAAAATAAGTACTGGGGAGACTTGTTTAACGTAAAAATAGGAGCCTCAAAGTGTTATCTCTTAAGAAATATATCCTGTCTGGAAATTGATGAGTTGAGAGGAGAAAGGCTTTTGAGAAAGAAATCTGTTTACCTTCCCATCTACGAAATTCGATAAAGTAAATGAGACGATGGCTGGTCAGAGATAGAGATAAATAGATAGATAGATGGAGAGAGAGAGAGAGAGAGAGAGAGAGAGAGAGAGAGAGAGAGAGAGAGAGAGAGATGGTATGTGACGATTTTTTTTTTTTTTACTGATATGGAAAAAGTCTTGAACTTTTCCCAATTTTGATGGAGTGTTCCAGTGTTTCCCCCTCTCGCTACCTGCTTCTTCTGCTTTACAACTTCTCCTCCCTACCTATTCTGCCTTATTCCTTCCTTCCCTCCCTCCTTCATTCCTACCTGCCTGTTTAACTCTCCTTCCTTTCATGCCTCCTTCCCTTTCCTTATTGTTCCATCAGTCAGCCAGCCAGCCTGCTTGATAGTCTGCATGCCTGCCTCCTTCCCTAACTCTCATTTCTTCCTCTCCTTCCTTCTCCTTCTGCTTCCTTGCCTGCCTACTTAACAGACTGACTATTTCTCCCTCCTTTTCCTCACTGCCTGACTACCTCTCCCTCCTACCTTTCCTTCCAGCTCTATCGTTCTGCTTACTTGACTACATGCTTCCCACACCTACCTTGTATCGTTCCTCTCTGTTGTTACTGCCTCTATGCTTGTGTCTCTCTCTCTCTCTCTCTCTCTCTCTCTCTCTCACACACACACACACACACACACACACACACACACACACACACACACACACACACACACACACACACACACACACACACACACACACATTTTCACTTTCACTCAGTCTCACACTGTCCAGTCACAAGTGAAGCATCAGAGATCGTTGTTAGGCATTTTATTGTGGCCATATCGATTCACTGCCAACGAACCCCTTGCCATAAAAGCCTTTGGCATTAGCAGAGGCAGCGTCAGACTAATTTTATATACACGGGGAAGGGGAGGTGTGGGATTTTTAAAGGAGAATGGGGGAGACAGTGAGTCTCTTCCTTGGGCATGGGGGCGGAGGCCGACTTATGCACAAATGAATATAAAATAATTATATATTATACAGTGTACTCGTGTGTGTGTGTGTGTGTGTGTGTGTGTGTGTGTGTATAATATATATACGCTCAGTGGGTCAGAGCGCTCCGTTCTGACCGAAGGGTCGGAGGATCGAATCCACCCAAGGGTCATTGGTAGACATCAGGAAGGGCATCCGGTCATAAAATGCTAAACGCTCCAGTCCAAAGTCCTCTACCCAGGGGCAACGCCTTAGCCCTTCGGGGATACCTGGTGTAAAACCAAATATATATATATATATATATATATATATATATATATATATATATATATATATATATATATATATATATATATATATATATGTGAGTGAGGTGGAGGGGGGAAGAGGGAGGGGAGGCCGAGGATGAGATGGAGGGATGGGGTGGAGAGGTATATGAGAGAAGGGGGTGTGAGCTGGGAGCAGGGCATTGAACTGGCGGGGTACAGGGCGACTTGGAGGCGATTTGTTTGTGGCCACCCCAAACGGGATTGAGGCGTCTGGCAATATATAAATAGATAGATGTATATATATATATATGTATATATATATATATAAATATATATATATATATATATATATATGTATATATATATATATATATATATATATATATATATATATATACTGAATATATATATAAAGAGTATATGTATATATATATATATTGTTACGGAACAGAGAAAGATAATGTACACATTAAGTGAGAATACTAAGAGTCACCACTGTCCCGTAAAGTTCCAGGTTCAAAACAAAAAAGTTAGATAAAATTACAAGTTAAAGTTTAATGCTCAAACTAACAACAAAACATTCAGGACTCATAAGGATAATGTAATGGCAAAAAACAGGTTAAATATATGGTTAACTGCAATAACCTCTATTAACACAAAATTAGCAAGGGTAAATTTACCTAAGTCAGCCCTGATAAAACGAAAATACACCGGGTAATGCTCAGTTAATGCAAGATAAATTATTACAGATCCAAACTAGTATAAAAAATGACTGACATAAAACCCAACATTAATCAAAAAACCTCACTAGGCCCAAGAATCAACCTTATGCTACACAGTACAAGAAAAAATACAACAGTTATACTCAAATTACACACAGCTGCTAGATGTTTCGAGATTTCTCGAGCACTCACAATAATAATATCTGTACAGGGGAGGACAGAGATGTGAACAAAATGAGGAGCAGATCTAAGTGGCAATGATGCAGAGACTGAGCTCATTATATAGGGGCCAGCAGAGCTTGATACAACTTGTAAGAAGGACGCGCAAATGAAGCCATGGGGACAAAGAGTTGACAATCCCGCTCTGAATAACAGAGAGAACGACTTACTCTACTATAACGGTAGAAGGGGGGGACTGAGGCAGAACACGCTCGTGATCAAACATGCAGCATACTGTGCGTTAAAATTACACAAAGGATGATGAAATCATAGGCTATGTAACAATATATATATATATATATATACTATCTATCTCTCTATCTATCTATCTATCTATAGCCCGACGCCCTAATACCGCAAAGGGTGGCCGCAGACAAAACGCCTCCAAGTCGCTCTGTCACCCACCATTTGACTACCCTCCCCCCAACTCACCCCCCCCTTCCTCATATACCTCTCAACTCCATCCCTCCACCTCATCCTCGGTCTACCTCTCCCTCTCCCTCCCTCCACCTCACCTACATACACCCTCTTAGTCAGTCTTTCATTCTCCATTCTCTTCACATGTCCAAACCACCTCAATGTATTTCTCCTAATCTTCTCAACCACATCCACATCCACCCCACAGTATATATATATATATATATATATATATATATATATATATATATATATATATATATATATATATATATAAATATATACATATATATATATATATATATATATATATATATATATATATATATATATATACACACAGTATAAATATAATATTGTGTGTGTGTGGGTCTTTATTCGTCGTGAATTATTTGAATGGAGGAGTACAGCCCCACTTTAATATTGTTTAGTAAATAATGTGATGGAGGAGAGGGACACCTGCACGAGATGTCACTGATATAACTGGGCGGCTTAGCTGGTTTAGTCGACCTGATGGTACAGTATACTGCATTTCTTTTTGTTAGACCCTACCTTACCCCATCCCTTTATATGTTCATGATTATGATGATCATGATGGTGATGGTGTGATGATGATGATGATGGTTTGCGAGGTGATCCCAGATTCCAGTGGATGGATGTGTGTGAATTATTGTAACCCCCTCCCTTTTTTTTCTAAGCTGTTGATATTATTCTCACGCCGTTACTTTGTTTCCTTGTTTTTGGTTCCTTCCTAATTTACCCTGAGATTGATAATGATGATGATTGATTTAATGATATGATGATAATAATGATTGATGATTTAATGATATGATGATAATAATGATTGATGATTTAATGATGATGATGATGATGATCTGAACTCGGAACTCCTTCATTTGAGTCTCCCTTATGTTCCTTGCCTCTGTTCACCCAGCAGGACAGTGGACATCAAAAGTCCTGTCGCACTTTCCTGATATACTCTCGATGCACTTTGAAAATCATTGTGGCGAATTTGCGACACTGTTGGCACTGTTCTGAGGTCAAGTGAAGTCGACAGTATCCGTTGCAGTGGATTCACCGTCATTAATTTTCAAAGTTCATGGAGAGAAAAACAGGATGCACGACAAGATTTTTTTATGCCGACTGTACAGCTGGGGGCCTGAATTTTAAGTTACTATTGCAGGTCGTATTCTTTAGGAAGATTGGGACTCAGCAAAAACTATTTCACTGTCGTAATGGCCCTCTTATAGTCGATAGGCATACAGTAGATATAATAGGCTACTTTTGTCACTGTTCGTGTAGCAGTGAAATTAGGGACAGGGTTGTAAATGGCTACCGCAGGACGTGTTACAGGGGAAATAGTGGCTTGGCAGATACTGAGTCTTTTAATAACTTGTGCAGTCAGAAGGAAAAATTCTAAGCCTTTTTCGATACAGTTTAGGAATTGGATGTAAATCCGATTGTTGCTGGTCACAGTCTTGGGGAAAATTGGGACTCAGCAAAGTTTGTCAGGTTTAGCGACATTTGTGCTGTCCAGAGGCATAAATTTAATTATTTTTCAACCTCCTTTGTTTGCGTGATTGAAGCCGAGCCGGGGTGAACGAAACAGTGAGACAAAATCCCAATGTGTCACCAAATGAAAGGCGTGAAATATATCCCTCCACCAGGTATCGCAAAATTTTCAGAAATATTCGTAAGTCATAATCAGGTACGGTGGCGAGATTGACAATGAATATTTTAGAGAGAAAACATTCGCAATGTTTGGGTTGTGTTTACTGTGTGTGGGTATTTTCTGTACACATTATGTGTAGGTTTATGTATAACCTGAGGACGGGGTAAGGTAGGTGTTGTGTGAAAGCTATTTACACACATTTAAAACACACACACACACACACACACACACACACACACACACACACACACACACACACACACACACACACACACACACACACACACACACGAGTTTTCCTGGATGTGTTCCAGTAGGCTAACATAATTTATGCTTGCCGTGGTCATGTCGTCAGTGAAGCCATGTTTATTCATGTAAAGTTTTGTGTGTGTGTGTGTGTTTAAACGTATATATATATATATATATAATAAAGGTAGATAGACATAGAGAAGTATTAAATGTAAGGGTGTCGTCGTCGTCTTGAGAGTTACCTCCAGTATTTGCTTTATTAGCTCAGCACTGCTTCTGCACACTCTCTCAGGTGTAGGAAAATCGTCTAGTGTTAATTATAATAGAACACAAGAAATGTCGTGACCATGGAAAGGTTAATGATGACAGTATTAAGTCACGAGATTTGCTACTTACTCTCAGCTGAACAGTATACTCTGCATTAGTGAAGGTACCACCAGTCTTGCTATGTGCTTGCTTATAAAGAAGGTGTTCTGTATTTTTCTCCATCATCGTCATATACTTGTTTCCCACTATTATAATGTATGAACAATGTGTTGTTATGATAATCATCGTTACAATCGTGTTTCCCGCTATTATGAATTATGTAGAACAAGGGTTCCAAAATAGGGGGGGGGGTCCCCCTCGAGAGAAATTTCTAAGTTCTTAAGGGGGAATAACCGATAAGGTCAAAATTGCCAAAGTAGCTGTTTTGATGTGTTGTGGTTAATAGATTTTATATTGTATGGCCAAATGGTTTTTGGCTTTTAATTTTTTATTAAGAGTAAGGTCATAAATTAGGTCCTCAGATAATTTTCATGCTACATAAAAGTACAGAGTCTAAAATATTTCGCCATAATACCGCTAGACTTGCCATTATGCGTTAAAATGACGGTAAGTGATGGCGGACAACTCTGGAATTTAGAGTTTTCTTTATCAAAATAATCACCCCCAAAGAGGGAGGAATTTCCTCCTTTGGGAATGGGGAAACCATTGATGGTGTTCTGTCAAAAGTGGGTAACGACCAGGTAATGTTTGGGAACCACTGATGTAGAAGATTATAATGATCATAACTTTATTTTCTAGTGTTATAGATTATTAGTGTCATATTCATCACCAGCAGCATCGTCATCGTCCAAACCCTATTTTCCATTTTAATAAATATGAAAGTTTTGTACAGGTATTTGGCTTTAAATGAAAACTTCGACGCCATGACATCTTTATCGTAAAACCTTATTTCCCACTCCTACAACTGGATAAATGTTTTATTTTGTTCTAGAGAAGCAGACTTTTATTCCACAGGATTTTGTTTTAATTTCTTCCTGTATATATTCCGAATCCCTGCTGCCAGCCTGACCCCTCGACGTGTGGGCTGAAATAGGGTGGTGAGGGTGAGTATGGTGGTGATGGTCGTGGTGAAAGTGAGTTTGGTGATGGCAGTGGTGACGTTGATGTTGAGTGATAGTGTGCGGGTTTAATATATCCTCTCTCTCTCTCTCTCTCTCTCTCTCTCTCTCTCTCTCTCTCAGGGAAGTGGTGATGGTGGAGCAAATTCGTGACGCAAGGTGGTAGAGTAGTAGCGATGATGGTAAATGTGATGTGTGGCGATTACGATGGCCAGAACAGACAGATTTTATCAGTATCCTACGTAAAGCCCTTCACTACAGTGGTACATGAGTCATTTGTAGTCTTTCTCCCTTCAGACGATTTTTATAGGTTTGGAGAGAACAATTTTGCAGTGACGGGTGTAAGAGAGAACATTTGCAGTGATGGGTTGAAGAGAGCACATCTGCAGTGACGGGTGCAAGAGAGAACATTTGCAGTGACGGGTTGAAGAGAGAGCATCTGCAGTGACGGGTGGAAGAGTTATAAGATCTGCAGTGACGGGGTTAAAAAGTTTCCATTGACTCCTAACCTGATGTTCCCGGAGTTGAAGAAAATCGTGTGGAGGAAGCGAGAATAAAACAAAATACGCCGTCAGAATGAAGGTGTTAATAGGACCTCACACGCTTGTCGCATCCCACTGTGGTATAGGCTGGTATAGACCGGTACAGTATGGTGACAGGGATGGTATTGTATTATAGACGACATTGGCTTCGTAACACCTTTTCTATAGCAATTTATTGTGCACAATACATCCTTAATTTCTCTTACCTTACCTATTCAATCTTTGTATCGTAACGCTTGTTTCGGCAACGAACAGTATGATAAAAATTAGTGATGTTTAAAATAAATGGCCAAGTAAAATGTGTAACGAAGTCTCTGTGCTGCCTACTTCTCCCTTCACCTTTATCACTTTTCTGTGTCGGTCCGCTCTCGTCTTATTACTCCCATCTTTCCTGTCACTTTTAATTAGCCACTCCTCTTTCCTTTTCAGGTGGTTGTACATTGAGTGACAAGTCAAATGGTTTCCTGTAAGTCAGGGAACCATTTACAACTCTGGGTGGTAACCGTATAGCCAGCCCATGCGTGTTCCCTACGTGTCAATAAGTGGGTTAGCGGAGGGCTATTGCCCCTCCCCTTGAAACAACTAACTCAGAGTCAAGCAATCACCCTTTACGGGATTATGACGTCTGGATATATATATATATATATATATATATATATATATATATATATATATATATGGAGCCTCTGTGGTACAGTGGTAAAATGTGCGTTTTCGTACACTGAAGAACAAGGGTTCGCGGCCCGCCAGGGTAATAAACTTTGGGAGCTTTCTTTCTGGCCACGTACTGCATTGGCGGACACAAGGGGTGCTGTGGTTGAACCAGTGTCGCATACTATAAAGTATGCTTGCACCCAGTCGGCTTGCGGGGGCTGATTACACTTGGTTCACAGACTACACGCACATCCAAAGCCACTCAAACACTACAATTACACTTCGTTCACAGACTACACACACATCCAAAGCCACTCCAACACTACAATTGCACTTACAAGCACTTCTCACCCTACATACAGTCTCTACCAGACAGCCTAAGCCACTTGGTAGAGATACATTGGCTGTATCGTCCCGACTTCGGTAGGGACAGGCCGGTCCTGCAGTGGACACTGAAACGGCTGATGACATATATATATATATATATATATATATATATTTATATATATTTATATATATATATATATGAGACAGACGGACAGACACAGGCACTATGCAGATAAAAAAAAAATAATCCCTTTTATTTTCTTTTTAGCGGTGAAGGGAATCCAACAAAATCATCATGGGAGCGGAATTCATCTTTTTGGGAAATAAAGCGAATGTTTTTGTTAAAATTTCAATTGGGTTTCACCATAAAAGATCTGTGGCAACAAAATTAATATGGATAGAGGAGCACATCAAATTATCAACTCCCTCACTACGCTGACAGTGGCTATATTCATTAATTTATTTGTTTTTAACCAGCAGTACACTTTGACGTCATATATTAACTTATTCGTCCTTGTACCAGACGATTATATTCAGTTTTGAAGGGCAAAAAATCGAATTAAAGGGGCCCTATATAACCTTCATTAATTCCATCGGTATGAAAGGATAAAATAGGCCAGTGAAAAGAAAAAAAAGAAAATAACTGGCGTGCTATTATTGAAAGGACCACGTTTCTGTTAGGAATCACAGTGAAAAAAATAGTCAGCAAATATTACTTCAGAAGCCGGCTGAACGCTGTGACTTAAAAAACTCTCTCTCTCTCTCTCTCTCTCTCTCTCTCTCTCTCTCTCTCTCTCTCTCTCACCAGCGAAACCATGAATGGGTTACGATCGATCCCTTGTCGGAACTCGGATTTATTTTCATAGGTAGAACAAGAGATGGAAAATTTCTTTATTCTCCTGTCCTTACCCTTCCTGCATAGAGAGAAAACAAAAAAAAAGGAAAAGAAAGAATATGCCCAATATAAATTTTCTCTTCGAGCCATTTTTTTTTTTTTCCAGACAAGACAGATATTATAAGATTCTGTACACTTTTTGCTCTTCCTGTAAAATACAAGTTTGAGTTACGAGAGAAGGTTCACCGTAAATGTGCCTGAGAATCCGACCCTATGACTTCTTGGCTGGTGTTCTTATCGGTTAAGAAAGGTCCCTAACACCATTTCTTAAGTGATATATTGTGTTTATAATACTTTACTGTCCGATTCTGTTAAGTAAATCCTTTTGAAATCGCCATACTCAGCATAAACGTACAAAATCATCTAAAGAAGCCATATCCAAAATAAATAGCAAAGGGAGACGTGCTAGGGAGACTCCTTACCTGGCGAGAAGACGGGCTGCTTTCTGTTAAGATGCTACCCAAGAAATCCTTTACTCGTGTGTGTGTGTGTGTGTGTGTGTGTGTGTGTATGTGTGTGTGTGTGTGTGTGTGTGTGTGTGTGTGTGTGTGTGTGTGTGTGTGTTTGTGTGTGTGTGTGTGGTGTTTCTTTGTGTTGTGTTTGTGTTGTGTATTGTATTGTGGTGTGTGTGTGTGTGTGTGTGTGTGTGTGTGTGTGTGTGTGTGTGTGTGTTGTATGTGGTGTGTGTGTGTGTGTGTGTGTGTGTGTGTGTGTGTGTGTGTGTGTGTGTGTGTGTGTGTGTGTGTGTGTGTGTACCTTTGCATACTGATGACATGCAACAAAACTTTAATGCATCTCCCTGTCAGTCTGCTGTCGTACTGTATTCCTCTTTCCTCCTTTCAAATATACTTTTTTTTTTAGCGATTATTATTTTTGTTTTCTCTGTCACTTACCATATTCTGTTGTTTTCATCTGAGATATGTTATATTCGTGTTACTCTGGTTTCACATTTTGGTTTCCATGGTTTCTTTGGGTTGAACATAATTTCTTTCCCTGGGTTTCGTTTTCCAGAATATGGTTGTACTTTTTTTTTTCGATTTTTCATATTATTTTCTTTCAGTTTCATATATTTCCCTATTTTGGAGCTCGACAATGAAAAGATAAGTATATTGATTAACTCCAATGGTCATACAAATCCCACAAATGGCCATAAAAGATTGGGGGGCTGGCTTCCCTTTGGCGAATTTTAGCATAGTCATAATCCTGTCCCGTCTCAGTGATTATGAGGAGGAGGAGGAGGAAGAGGAAGTGGAGGAGGATTTCCAGGCGTTTCCAACATGATAACAGGATATTAATCGATTTATTATTAAAGAGAGACGGCGAGGATGTGAAGTATTGGTTTTTGATGGAGATTTTGCATGTTATTGTGAGGAACCCTGTCTAACCCTCCTGTACCGTTGTGGACTGCGCTCTGTGATATGGGATGCTGGTGATGCCGTTTGACAATTGCTGGTGTTCCATGTATGAGAGTAAAAGAAATTAGAGTCTTGCTAATATCGTACTCTCTCTCTCTCTCTCCCCTCTAATGACATGTTTCTGCACTGAAGTACTGTTGCCTCCAAAACTTCTGTCCCTCTTCCTGATGTACCTCTTAAAATGATTTTAGTTTGGGTAAAGTTGCATATCCTCTCTACAGTCTCTCTGGTTAGTTTATGAGTGTTAGCCAGCTGTAGTTTAAAGTACTGTAATTAACAAGGTACAGAAAGCTACAGGAGGAACGGAACTTGTGAGGCAACAGTACATAGCAGTCATAACAAATTGGTGTTGTTTATGGGAGGGGGTGTGAGCTGGGAGCAGGGCAGTGAAATGGTGGGGGACAGCGACTTGAAGGCGATTTGTTTGTGGCCACGCCTTACGGAATTGAGGCGTCTGGCAATAGATAGATAGATAGGAGAGCTCCAACCCTGACAAAAGCATCAGCCTGTGAAGCCTAAGCCTTGAACCTGTTTGGACATCAGACGGGTTCATATAGAGACGGTTTTACCGGGTCAGCTGGTGGGCGCTTTGTTATATATATCTCTCTATGAATCTGCTAAATATGCCATTGTGCCTCGCTTGTTTATTGAAAGGTAAATTAATGAGGCTATATTGTGGCCGTGAACAACAGCCGTGCAATATTACGCCACTGATATATGATTATTTTTTTACCATAGCCTAAAGTTCATGCACTGGTTCCACTTCTCCCTCTCTCTCTCTCTCTCTCTCTCTCTCTCTCAAAGCTTATGCACTGGTTCCACTTTTCTCTCTCTCTCTCTCTCTCTCTCTCTCTCTCTCTCTCTCTCTCTCACACACACACACACACACACACACACACACATATAAAAGATTATTTATTTAAGGGTACAAATATCATTCAGTTGACTTTATTAAACATCTACATATATGAGCACAGAAGCAGAGAAATTAGTAGGTATGAAGAAATATTAGTAAGCAAAATATAAATACGATGAATAATGAAGCAGGTGGACAAAATGTAAACATATATATATATATATATATATATATATATATATATATATATATATATATATATATATATATATATATATATATAAAATTTCAGCCCTTACCTCTAATATAATCTTCATATTTATTTGCCATCAGAGGATTGTATTAACTTTGTAGACTTTATACATTATTATCTGTCTATCTATCTATTGTCTGACGCCCTAATCCCGTAAGGGGTGACCACAAACAAATCGCCTCCATGTCGCCCTGTCCCCCGCCATTTCACTGCCCTGCTCCCAGCTTACACCCCCCTCTCTCATATACCTCATAACTCCATCCCTCCATCTCATCCTTGGCCTCCCCCTTCCTCTTCCCCCCTCCACCTCACTCACATACACTCTTCTCGTCAGTCTCTCACTCTCCATCCTTTACACCGGAGAGGTGTAATAGTCTTCCTTAACCCTTTGACTTCCAGAGACTTAAATTACCTAAAATCGTCTGGATGTGAAAATAAAGTAACACAGGTGATCGTAGTGAAGTAATTAACCTGCACCTGTGGAAGCACCTGTAAATCATGAGGCACCTCAACCCCTTAGCCCCAGGTCATGTTTTTCGCCTGTAATATCAGTCATGGCGTGCGACTCTGAGGTTATTATCGTACCCTGGCAACCTACCCTTCAAAAGTGACATCTGATTTCGTGTATGAGACGCATATGATTCGTGTAGAATATGTTAGTGTATAATAATATTCGTGTATAATATATTCGTGCATAATAATATGATTTATGTATAATATGGTACGAAAACGGACACACTTTTGAATGATAGGTTGCCAGGGTACGATAATGACAATCTCAGAGTCGTGCGCCGCGACTATAGCACCGTCAGATGATTTTACTCAGCTTGGGACAGAGTTTTCAACCTGGAGGGGTTAGATGAAGCTTTGTATAAGCCTCTTGGTAGTACTTGTCAGCTGGATAAAATCGTCTGGCTACAGGAACGCTAACAAGAATATATAAGTAGGGCATCGCAGTGAAATCCCCTGAATGAGGTGACGATTTATTTGCTCTGGTGATTAAGGCCTCTCGTACTGAAGGGGTTAATGAAGACTGTGTGACTCGTAGGCTCGTATTCTCGTCGGTTAAGGAATCTCCCTAACATCTCCTCCCCAGCGATTTATTTTTGGGGTATGTGTGGTTAATACCTTTCGTAAGTTAATTTATGCAGAGGATGGCGATATTGCAAGGATTCATGTAACACAGAAAAGGACAGTAAGGTGTAATAAACACAATAAATCACTTAGGAAAAGGAGCTAGGGAGCCTGTACGTGACTCCTAGGCTGGCATTTTCATCGGTTAAGGAATCTCCCTAACACCCTTTCCTCAGCAATTTATTTTTTGGATATGCGTGGTTAGTACCTTTCGTAAGTTACTTTATGCAGCACTGAAGAGGACAGTAGGGTGTAATTAAAATAAATCGCATAGGAAAAGGAGATAGGAAGCCTCCTTAACCCACGAGAATGCGGACCCTGATGTTAAAGTCAAGTAAAACTATCTAAATCAACAAGAATGAATAATGAAAGTACGTGATGGTAGTGAAAGTATTAACATTACTACAAAATACATGGCATATCCTTCAACCAGGGAACAAAAGCCTGATTACATATTCATAACCGATGCAAATTTTTCTCGTGTAATATGGACTGATGTTTTTGTACTCTTGATTATCCCTCAGTGTGTGTGTGTGTGTGTGTGTGTGTGTGTGTGTGTGTGTGTGTGTGTGTTGGTGCTGTTGATGGTGTAGTGATGTGGTAAAAGGAGGAGGAGGGAAGGGAAGGAGGGGGTGGGGGGGTGAGGATGAGGATGGGGGTGGGGGAGGAGGAGAAAGAGGGAGGATAAGGGAGGTAGAGGAAGGAAGGGGGAGAGTAATGAAAGCAGTATGTGAAAATGGTGGGAGGAGAGAGGGAGGCATCATTGCAAAGAAGAGGAGGGGGAGGAGGGAGGGGAAGGAGTGGGTGGGGGAGTGAGGATGAGGATGGGAGAGGGGGAGGAGGAGAAAGAGGGAGGATAAGGGAGGTAGAGGAAGGAAGAGGGAGAGCAATGAAATAGCAGTATGTGACAAGGGTGGGAGGAGAAAGTGAGGCTTCAGTGCAAAGAAGGGGAGGGACAGGAGGGGGAGGAGGGAGGGGGAGGAGTGGGTGGGGGAGTGAGAATGAGGATGGGGGTGGGGGAGGAGGAGAAAGAGGGAGGATAAGGGAGGTAGAGGAAGGAAGGGGGTGAGCAATGAAACAGCAGTATGTGAAGAGGATGGAGGAGAGAGTGAGGCTTCAGTGCAAAGAAGGAGAGGGACAGGAGGGAGAGGAGATGAGGTAGGAGAGAGGAAAAAGGAGGGGGGATGAGGAAAAAGAAATGGAGACTGAAAAAGCGAAGGACAGGAGGGACGAGGAGGAGGAGAGAGTGGAGGAGAAGAGGGGGTGAAGCGGGAGAGAAGGGGAAACAACAACGGGAGATGAGAAAAGAGGGAGAACAGGGTGACGGATAGGATGGGGTGGTAGGAGAGAGAGGAGGAGACAAGAAATGGGAAGTGATGGAGAGGAAAGGAGAAGTAGGACGGGAGAGTGTATTGACTGGTCGAGGGGGAGAATAGGTTGGACACGGAGGGAAAGGAATAGTAAAGAGAGGAGGAGTAGGAAAGAGAGAAGTGAGAGAAGGGAGGGAGGAGGATGTTGGGCAGAAGCTTCAGATAAAGGTAATGGAAGAAATGGATGATGGGAGAAAGCCAGACTCGGGAAGAGAGAAGGAGGGAGAGAAAGAGTTACATGGAGTTATTGATAGTTACATAAACATCAGTACAGACCATACGGTGCCAAAGAGGTGGTTCGTCTTTATCACGGAAAGGTAATGCATAACCTAAGTCACAAGAGTAAAAGAAAAGCTGCACTAGGTTTTCTCCCTAACTCTCCCAACTCTCCAGTAATACGCCGTGCAGGAAGAGCGACAGAAGTAGCACCTTACGGATTAAGAAACCTGGAGGAGGTGTTAAAGGATAATGTGAAACTCATAAATATACTGTACATGTTCTCTCTACACATTCTTCGTTATTTAAACTAATAAGGAAACACGGAGACGCGAACCTTTCTAGTATGGCTCTGTGTTCCTATGATATGCTACGTACTGTCCCAAGTACAAGGGTGGACAACCAATCCTACCGCCTCTGAGGATGGTCCAGGAGGAGTCCCCTACTTGACACCCAGATTTTCCTCAGCCAACGCCGATAGCTGACAAACAAATATCTAGCTTTCTCTTGAACGTTTTTGTGGTTGTGCTGTCCGTATTACATTCCGGGAGCCTGTTACGGACACTGATAATATCGTTACAGAAGAAATATTTGGTAACGTCCAGGTAAACTGTGTGTCCTGATAGATTTATGTTATGCCCACGTGTTGGCGTATCCGGGGCAAATGGGAAGAAATTATTTATGCTTTCTTTATCGAATTCCTTGAATATCTTAAATCCCTGGATTAGATTCCCTTTCTGTCGCATTTGGATAGAGAGTAATGGAGAGAAGAAAATAGAAAGAGACGGGTACGGGAAAGGCACCAGGGAGAAAAGAAGGAAGGGATGGAGAGGAGGGAGGAGTGGGGAAAGGGAAAAAGCTGAGAGAGAGAGAGAGAGAGAGAGAGAGAGGGGACTAGTTGCCCGTAGACAAATCCGGACATGGTTTTTTAACAGCAAAAAAAAAAGTATATATATTTTTCTATCCCGCACATGCACGTTCACCAGCTGCAAATTTCCACGTTGCTTTTGGCGTGAATGTATGAATCAGGGAGTTTGTGGTGTGATTACGCAGTTTATCAAATATTTCAGTCGCGGGTGAATGTACATTTTTGTATTCTTGCTTGTTGGTAGTTTTCGTGTGTGTGTGTGTGTGTGTGTGTGTGTGTGTGTGTGTGTGTGTGTGTGTGTGTGTGTGTGTGTCGTATTTCTGGATCCAACCCAGACTACGACGACGACGACGATGATGATGATGATGATGATGATGATGATGATGATGATGATGGTATCCAGTCTACCACACCATGATAGCCACTTTCCGCGAGACTGAACAGACCTTGTAGCGGTGTCCATGTGGCGTCTGGGATTTGCGTGTTCAGTCATGGCTGTAGACAACTGTAGCATTTTTTTTTTTTCGATTATGTAAACCCATCAAGAGACGTGGTTGTTCATGTGTCCCTAACTGTACAGGACCGAGATATCCTAGCCTCGGGACCCTACTCCTTGTTTGGGTAATATGGAATTGGCTGTTAGTGTTGTACCATTACTTCCATTTGATCAAGTAACGGCGCTGTAAAACACGAACAGAATTAAGATTAACTCTACAGAATTAATGATGTTCAATGAAGATGGATGGTGGTGGTGGTTATGGTGATGGAGATGGTAACTGTGATGATGATTTTGATGATGATGATGATGATGATGATGACAGGTGTAGTAGACATTTTGATATGATTTCCTACAGCTCGTTATGAAATGCAATTAATTTTAAGCCTTTCATTCCTATAGTGTATTTATATTATTAGTACTCGTGTTAAACGATTTTATTTTATTTAGTTAAGCAACAGTGGTTAGTGGGTTAATGGAAGCTTTGTCTAACCCCACTGATTGATAGTTTCAGTGAAAGGAATTAACTGGAGATAGCAAAGATATTAACTACGTATTTGACCCGAAGGACTAGTGCGCTGTTTTTAATGTGCTTCGAGACAATAAACAAAGATATAATCACGTACCCGTGTTTATAATAATAAGAACGTAAAAAAGCCAACCAGGGTTTTAACGTTGGGAGAAACACTAGATGCAGTGTGAGTTCTTTACATTCCACAGTTTATAGTGAAGAGCGGAGAGCACAAGAATACTGATAACGAATGTAATAGAAACGGAAGTGTCTATTAAATGGAAAAGATAAAAAATAGACACAAATAATAGAGCCGTGTTTGTACTGAAGAGCCTAGAGCCAACGTGTGTGGCAGCGTTGAGTTAAATACTGTAAGCTGTCATATATCCATGTTTTGGTTTTGGCGTCAACAATTTTGTGGGGAGAGTTAGAGGCTGTGAACGGGATATTGGCGAAAATATAAACTTGCACACACACACACACACACACACACACACACACACACACACACACACACACACACACACACACACACACACAGTACGTACAGTTATGGAGACTAAAAGCGTCCCACTAATTACAGCGACAGTAATGCCACTTTTCCGTAATGTTCTGAAAAAGTTTGTGGCGGGGCTCGAAACATCTCATCACGGGATTTCGAAACACGTTCATCAATGTCTTGTAATTTGTCGTAATGGAGGGAATCGCTTTTTATTTTCCGCAACTCTTCCTACATATTTGCAGATGCCTAGTATGAGTGGATATAATCTGATGGCGAAACTCTTGCCTTTTTATTTCTTTTTTTAAATTAAGATGAAATGTAATCCTCCTTAGGGGTTGGAAGGATTCTCTCTCTCTCTCTCTCTCTCTCTCTCTCTCTCTCTCATATCTATCTATCTATCTGTATATATATATATATATATATATATATATATATATATTTTGCCAGACGCCTCAATCCCGTACTGGGTGGCCACAAACAAATCGCCTTCACGTCGCCCTGTCCCCCACCATTTCACTGCCCTGCTCCCAACTCACACACCCCTCCCTCATATACCTCTCCACTCCATCCCTCTATCTCATCCTCGGCCTCCCCCTCCCTCTCACCCCCTCCACCTCACTCACATACACTCTCCTCGTCAGTCTCTCACCCTCCATACTCTCCCCATGGCCAAACCACCTCAGTGTGTTCCTCCTAACGCTTTCTATTACATCCACATCCACACCACAACGCTTCTTTATATCCTCATTTGTCAGCCTGTCTCTCCATGTGACTCCACAGGCTCCTCTCAAATCTCATTTCCACTGCTCTCACTCTTGACTTGTGTCCTTCCAACAAAGTCCAAGCGTCACTTCCATACGTTAGAGTTGGTATCACAATACTGTCATGTAATAACTTTTTCACTTCCATGCTTACTTCCCTGTTTCTTATCACTGCTTTCAAGGAACCAGCAACCTTTCTTCCTTGTTGTACGCTTTCAAGCACTTCACTCTCCAAACTTTCATCCTTACTCATCACACTACCCAAGTACTTAAACGTACTCACATTTTCCAATTCCTCACCATTCAACCTCACTGTACATTCATTGACTTCACCTCTCTCAAAGACCAACACTTTACTTTTCCCTACATTCACCTTTAGATTCCGTTTCTCACACACTCTCCCAAACTCATCCACCAAGCCTTGTAGCTCCCCTTTGTCTTCAGTCAACAACGCAGTATCATCTGCAAACAACAGTACAGGGATTTTTCAAACACTACCCTCTCTCACCAGGGCCACTCCAACATCCATATATACATATATATATATATATATATATATATATATATATATATATGTGTGTGTGTGTGTGTGTGTGTGTGTAACGTAATTTTACGTGTGAAATAGGTATATAAGTAAATCTGCCGTATTCTCACAATGAATTTGGACGCTCTAACATGGAATTAAAAAAAAACTTCAATTCTCTCACTAGTCAGCTTGTTTCTGCTTTGGAGATATTTCCGGATGGAGGACTGACACAGTGTTGTACATAAATAAATGGCTTTTGAAATTATATAAATGGCTTTTGAGATCATCCAACAGATCTTCATTGGTGATTGATTCTGCACAGTATACCACAATAGCATACCCCAAGTTATTGATGCAGACTATCAGTATGAAAACCGTAAAAATAGCATGGAAGACGATGGTCAGGGCACATAATGCCGTTTATGGCTAACGATGAAGTACTACCACCTAATTTACATCCCAAAGCCCTTCACTACTTGGAAACAACACCTTAGACAAGTAAAAGGTGTAGACGCAACAAGGAAGCTTAAATGACACACTCGCTTAGCGGCTTGTAGAGACTTGACTTTATACGAAGATATTCCTTAATGCAGCATCCATTTTTATACTGGAGTTTTGAAGGAAATGGTGTAACTAGGAAAATGTGAACCTCTGGCACTGGAGGAATATTTGTGTGTGTGTGTGTGTGTGTGTGTGTGTGTGTGTGTGTGTGTGTGTGAGAGAGAGAGAGAGAGAGAGAGAGAGAGAGAGAGAGAGAGAGAGAATGTTTATCCACGTATTCATCTGGTTTCCATCAGGTACCAGAGTGAAACCAAAAAATATATATAGGTAGATAGAGACAGATAGATAGATATAGATAGTTAAATAGATGTAGATAAATAGAACTATCTATCTATCTATCTATTGCCAGACGCCTCAATCCCGTTTGGGGTGGCCACAAACAAATCGCCTCCAAGTCGCCCTGTCCCCCTCCATTTCACTGCCCTGCTCCCAACTCACACCCCCCTCTCTCATATACCTCTCCACCCCATCCCTCCATCTCATCCTCGGCCTCCCCCTCCCTCTTCCCCCCCTCCACCTCACTCACATACACTCTCTTCGTCAGTCTTTCACCCTCCATCCTCTCCACATGGCCAAACCACCTCAGTGTGTTCCTCATAACGCTTCCTATCACATCCACATCCACACCACAACGCTCCTTTATATCCTCATTCGTCAGCCTGTCTCTCCATGTGGCTCCACAGGCTCCTCTTAAGTAACTCATTTCCACTGCTCTCACTCTTGACTTGTGTCCTTCCAACAACGTCCAAGTTTCACTTCCATACATTAGAGTTGGTATCATAATTTTGTCATGTAGTAACTTTTTCACTTCCATGCTCATTTCCGTGTTTCTTATCACTGCTTTCAAAGAACCAGCAACCTTTCTTCCCTGCTGTACCCTTTCAAGCACTGCACCCTCCAAACCTCCATCCATACTCATCACACTACCCAAGTACTTAAACGTACTCACATTTTTCAATTCCTCACCATCCAACCTCGCTGTACATTCACTGACTTCACCTCTCTCAAAGACCATCACTTTACTCTTCCATACATTCACCTTTAGATTCCGTTTCTTACACACTCTCCCAAACTCATCCACTAAGCCTTGCAGCTCCCCTTCGTCTTCACTCAACAACACAGTATCATCTGCAAACAACAGTACAGGGAGTTTCCAAACACTATTCTCTCTCACCAGGGCCACTCCAACATCCACTACCCTACCTTGCACCTCTTTTATTACCCCATCCATGTACAGATTGAACAACCATGGACACATGACACATCCCTGTTTCAACCCAACTTTGAAAGAGAAAAATTCACTTAGTTCACCATCCACACGCGCTGCAGCCTCCGCACCATAGTACATACTCTTCACAGCATTCAACAACTTCCCATCTACTCCATATATTCCTAACACTTTCCACAATCCTTGTCTATCCACCCTGTCATATGCTTTCTCCAAATCCATGAAAGCCGCATACAACTTCTTTCCCTTCTCTAGAAACTTTTCCACTAAAGATCTAAGAATGAATATCTGATCTACACAACCTCTTCCCTTCCTAAAGCCTCCCTGTTCTTCTCCAACTAATTTCTCTGTTCTTTCTCTAACTCTGTCAGTAAGTATCCTACCATACACTTTTCCTATTATACTAAGAAGACAAATGCCCCTATGATTACCACACACTTCTTTTTCCCCTTTTCCTTTGTACAAGGGAATAATTATACCTAACTTCCAACCCTCCGGGACTCTACCTTCCTCCCAGGCCAATCTGCACATCTTCCACATCCATTCTACTACTATCTCTCCCCCATGCTTCAGCATTTCACCACACACTCCATCAATTCCTGGGGCTTTCCCCGATTTAACTTTCTTCATTGCTTCCACAACTTCTATCCTACCGATTTCTTCCTGTCTTCTCACCTCCCTCCTTCTCCCAGCCATTCCCCAGCCACTTATACTCGTATTACTTCCTCTGTGTTCAACAATTCCTTAAAGTGTTCTCTCCATCTGCTCACTTTTTCTCCCTTCTTCACTAGTAATCTACCATTTTTATCTTTCACTCCCCTGCTAACTTCACTTCCGCCCTGTCTTACTCTTTTCACCTCTTTCCAGAACATTTTCTTACAGTCCCTCCACTTTACACTCAAATTCCTTCCAAATTCCTCATCCACTCTCATCTTACTCTCAAATTCCTTCCAAATTCCTCATCCACTCTCATCTTACTCTCTCTTACTAATCTTTTCACCTCTCTCTTTCTACATATAACTCTCGCTTCCGCCTCTCAACTTCTTCCACGCCCCTGTTTCTCATCCATTCATTGTATGCTTTCTTCTTTTGTGCCACAGCCTGTCTCACCTCTTCAGTCCACCACGCTGTTCCTTGCACCCCCCCTCCGTCTTCTCTTCCTTCCACACACCACATCACATGCTGCACATATTTCTTCTGTAAATATCCTACACACACCTTCCACGTCTCCCATCTGCTCCAGTTCATATTTGCCCAATCGTTCCTCCACTTCTCTCTTATACACTGCCTTTTTCTCATTCTCTTGTAACCTTTCCACTCTCCTTGCAACTACTCCTTCCTCTCGTCATGACAAAAATCATGTATGTGAGAGCAAAAAAAATTACGGTATATATCGAGACAGAATAAATATCACCGTCTTTCTGGCGTACAGGTACCGAACCCGTCTTCTGGTCTGATGGACTACGCCACCACGATGAGACCCGAGTACCACCAGGCCATCATTGACCTCATCCACCACTACCGCTGGGATCACATCATTTACCTCTACGACTCCCATGATGGTCAGTGAGCACGTCTTTTTTCTTAACATAGTTACCTCTCCCAGCATCCCGTTCTTTTGTTTTCCTGCTGTTTTCTCCAGCTACAGGTTGCCTACTGAATTATTTTACTACTGCTGCTGCAAAATTTATCACTACGACTCACACGACGGTCAGTAAACATGCCTTTTTTTTTTTTTTTTTTTTTTTAATAGTGACCTCTTCCATCCTCACGTTTCCTTCTGCTGTTCCTCCTTTTACTACTTGCCAACTGAATTATTTTACTGTTGCTATTTCAAAATTTACCTGTGCTACTCCCACGCCGGTCTGTGCTTCTATCTTTTAATGCACTTATCTTTCAGCCTCCTGTTTTATCTGCTGTCTCTCTGGTTTTCTACTGAATGGTTTAACTTTACTCCTTCATCATTTACCAGTACCGTACGACTCCTACGCGAGTTACTGCTCTTGCCTTTTATCATTGCTTTCTTTAGTAAGCCAACCGCTATTTTACTTATATATTTTTTATTGTTCATTTATCTCCCCAGCACTTTTCTTGATGCTGCTGATATACTCTCTCTCTCTTTCTCTCTCTCTCTCTCTCTCTCTCTCTCTCTCTCTCTCTCTCTCTCTCTCTCTCTCTCTCTCTCCAGTATTATTATTTTTCCTTTTTCGTCCTCATCGGTATCTTTTCTCTCTCGCAGCCACGTCTCCCCCCCCCCCAGCTTAGTCCCTTCGCTTCATTATTTCCACGTCAGAGAAGAGAGAGAGAGACATTTAGCCTCTCTCTCTCTCTCTCTCTCTCTCTCTCTCTCTCTTAACACAAGCAGATTTCAAATTGTATACTATAGCGTTATTATCACACACACACACACACACACACACACACACACACACACACACACACACACACACACACACACACACACACACACACACACACACACACACACACACACACTAAACAGAGAGAGAGAGAGAGAGAGAGAGAGAGAGAGAGAGAGAGAGAGAATTTTACGAGTTCCTTCAACTTGCACTACAAGTTCACCGAGAAGGCTGCCATCTCTCGAATAAAGTTTATTGTTATTATTATTATTATTATTATTATTATTATTATTATTATCATCATCATCTCTCCGACAAGAAGAGTATGTATTCACCCGTTTGTTTGCTTGTCTTTTAGCAGGATTACTCAAAAACTAAAAAGAGAGATTTGGACCAAATTTAATTCCCTAGTCACTGATGAGAAAACCTGACCCATTATGAAGAGTGGTTTGGAAATTACTTTGCCCTTCTCGGAGAGATGCGCTCCACTGAGTGGCCCTTTGGTAATTATTGGGGGTAGGGGGGTTTCAAGAATACTCCCCCAGTATCCCTGCTTGTCGTACGAGGCGACTAAAAGGGTTGGTGGTGGGTTAGTGCTCCACCCCGTAAAAAGAACTAACTAAAAAAGCAAATAAAGCGCCTCGGACCCGGACGGACCATACGTTGACGACTAAGGAACGGACAAAGGACATTCTGAGGGTGGGAACATGGAATGTGAGAGGAGTGAATGATGAAGTGAAAGAGAGAGAGATTGTCCAGGTGCTTGAGGATGCAAAAGTGGATATATGTGGATTGACTGAAACTAAATGGAAAGGTGAAAGGATGAGAGAATGGGAATACGGTGTAGGTATATGTGCGGGAGTCAGTGAGAATGAGAGGGCAAGAGAGGGAGTATGTCTGATGATAAGCAAGAAGTGGAAAGAGAATATAAGAGAGTATGGAACAGTGGGTGCAAGGATTGTTTGGGTGAGGATGAAAGTAGGTATACAAGCATGGGCGATTGTATGTGTGTATGCTCCAACAGAGGATCGAGTGGCAAAAGTGAAAGATGAGTTTTGGGCGAGAGTAGAAGCACGTATGGACAAGTTTGAGAGGAGCGAGAGAGTGCTGTTGATTGGAGACATGAATGGCAAAGTTGGGAATGTACGAGTGGATGGAGTGGTTGGTCAGTGGGGTGTGCCAGCTGAAGTAGATGGGAATGGTAGTGCTTTGGTGGACATCTGTGCTGGTAAGGGGTTGGCAATAGCCAACATCTACTTTCGTCATAAGATGATCCACCAGTATACATGGAGAGTAATGAGGAGGATGGATGGTGAACTTGTTGAACGAAAGGCAATGATAGACTACGTGTGTATGGATGAGCGAATGAGAAGACAAGTGTTGGATGCAAGGGTGTGGAGAGAGTGGGGGAATGGAGTCTCGGACCATCACTTAGTGATGGCCAAGGTAGAGCTGCAAAGAAAGTGGTTGAGGAGACGAAGGGGAAGACAGGAGGAAGCAGCTCCTGTGAGAAGAGTGGAGAAATTGCAAGATAGTGAGAAAATGACAGAGTATAAGAGCATAGTGGAAGAAAGATTGGGAAGGTATGAGCTAGAGCAGATGGAAGGGGTGGAAGACGTATGTAAGATATTCATGGAAGAGATAAGCGCAGCGTGTGAGGCGGTTTGTGGAGTGAGGAGGAGATGCAAGGGTGTGCAAGGAACAGCATGGTGGAATGATGAGGTGAAACGAGCTGTGGAACAAAAGAAGAAGGCATATGGTGAATGGTTGGCGAGTAGAGGTAGAGGAGAAGATGAGAGAGAGAAGAGAGAGGTATATGTGAGCAGGAGAAGGGAGGTTAAGAGACTGGTGAAGGAGAGTAAGAAGAAAGTGGATGAAGAGTTTGGGAGGAATCTGAGTGTGAAATGGAGGGAGAGTAAGAAATTGTTTTGGAAGGAGGTAAAGAAAGTAAGGCAGTGTGAAAGGGGAAATAGTAGGGGAGTGAAAGATAGGAATAATAGATTGTTGGTGGAGATGAGAGAGAAATTGAGGAGATGGAAGGAGCACTTTGAGGATTTGTTGAATGTAGAGAGTGAGAGCAGTGTGAGTATAAGTGGTTGGGGAATGGCTGGGAGAAGAAGAGATGAGATGAGGGAGGAAGAGATCAGTAGGTCGGAAGTAGTGGAAGCGATGAAGAAGATTAAGCTGGGAAAGGCCCCAGGAATTGATGGAGTGTGTGGTGAAATGCTTAGGTATGGGGGTGAGATTGTTGTGGAGTGGATATGGAAGTTTTGTAGATTGGCTTGGGAAGAGGGAAGGTTTCCAGAGGACTGGAAATCAGGTATAATTATTCCTCTGTACAAAGGAAAAGGGGAGAGAGAAGTATGTGGTAACCATAGGGGTATTTGCCTTCTTAGTGTGACTGGTAAAATATATGGTAGAATACTCATTGATAGGGTTAGGCATATGACAGAGGAGCTAGTTGGAGAAGAACAAGGGGGATTTAGGAAGGGAAAAGGGTGTGTAGATCAGATGTTTGTTCTACGATGTTTAGTGGAGAAGTATCTAGAGAAGGGAAGGAAAGTGTATGCTGCCTTCATGGACTTGGAGAAAGCTTATGACAGAATAGATAGGCAAGGTATGTGGAAGGTATTAAGAATATATGGAGTGGAGGGGAAATTGTTGAGTGCTGTGAAGAGTATGTACGAGGGAGCTTGGGCTGCGGTGCGAGTGGATGGTGAGCTAAGTGAGTTCTTTGATCTCAATGTGGGACTGAAACAGGGGAGTTTGATGTCTCCATGGCTGTTTAATATATATATGGATGGGGTTGTAAAGGAGGTGCAAGGTAGGGCAGTGGATGTGGGGGTGGCCCTAATGAATGAGGGTGAGATTTGGAAGCTTCCGGTGTTGCTGTTTGCTGATGATACAGTATTGTTGAGTGAAGATGAATGGGAGTTGCAAGGTTTGGTGAATGAAATTGGGACAGTGTGTAGGAGGAGGAAGCTGAAAGTTAATGTAAACAAAAGTAAAGTTATGGTGTTTGAGAGGAATGAAGTCACAGAGTGTGCAGTGAGGTTGGAGGTTGAGGATATGGAGAATGTGAGTGCATTCAAGTACTTGGGTAGTGTGATGAGTAAGGATGGAACTTTGGGGGATGAAGTACGTGAAAGGGTACAGCAGGGAAGAAAGGTTGTTGGTACACTGAAAGCAGTGATGAGAAATAGGGAGGTGAGTATGGAAGTTAAGAAGTCACTGCATGATGGTATTGTGATCCCTACCCTGACGTATGGAAGCGAGGCGTGGACCTTGCAAGAGGGGAACAAGTCAAGAGTGAGAGCAGTGGAAATGAGTTACTTGAGAGGAGCATGTGGAGTGACGTGGAGGGACAGGTTGACGAATGAAGAAGTGAAGGAACGTTGTGGGGTAGATGTGGATGTGGTTGAAAAGATTAGGAGAAATGCACTGAGGTGGTTTGGACATGTGGAGAGAATGGAGAATGAAAGACTGACTAAGAGGGTGTATGTAGGTGAGGTGGAGGGAGGGAGAGGGAGGGGTAGACCGAGGATGAGGTGGAGGGATGGAATTGAGAGGTATATGAGGGAGGGGGGGGTGAGTTGGGGGGAGGGGAGTTAAATGGTGGGTGACAGAGTGACTTGGAGGCGTTTTGTCTGCGGCCACCCTTTGCGGGATTAGGGCGTCGGGCTATAGATAGATAGATTATTATTATTATTATTATTAGATGATGATAATGATTAATATTATTACACATTTGTGTTCTCGACTGCAGCTTCCATCAATTATTAAATCCCAGTTATCATATTCCTCACCACTTGCTTCACGAAGTCCACTTAGCCTAAACAGTAATTACTCACCCAGGCCAGTTAGTTACCATTCTTCAATTTACCTACAGTCCGAGGCAAAAGTTTATTTTTCTTCCTGTACTTATGACTTTCTTCTGCTGACTGACATTCATGAAATGACAGTGTCTTGGTATGTTTTTCTGCATAATATTGTTTTTACATCTTTTGCCTCGCCTTCTTGTGCTAGTTAATATTTCTAAGCTGAGCGTGGAATGGTATGATTCTTAGCCCAGTAAGTCACCTTTCCTTCTTATTTTCCATTGGTGGCCAATATTCTCAGGGTGCAAAAGGTTGTTTTGTTCCACTGTCTTATAAATAACTTCTTATAGTTCTCATTTTCCTTCTCTGGCAAGCATTCCTAAGATGAACAGGGGGTTGCTGTGTTCTTCTGTCAGATATTTTATCGTTTCAGCGGGTGTTTGTGAGTGCATATGGGCCTGGTAGTAAAAGGGATGAAGAAGAGAGGGAGTCTTTCTAGAATGATGTTGATGAGTGTCTACAGAGTTTTGGAGCGAATGTGAATGTGATAATGATGGGAGGTCTGAATACTAAAGTGGGAAATGTAGCAGTTGAAGGTGTAGTGGGTATGCATGGTGTGCCTGGAAGAAATGAAAATGGGGAACGAATGATAGCGATGTGTGTTGAGCGAGAGATGGTGATTGGAAATACGCTGTTTGAGAAGAAAGATATTTATAAGTATACATGGGTGAGACAGGAGGATAGAAGGGTTGTTGATAGAGCTTTGATGGACTATGTGGTTGTGTCTAGGAATGTAATAGGAAGATTGCTGGATGTGAGAGTTCTGAGAGGGGAGGGTGGAGGTATGTTTGACCACTACCTGGTGGAGGGAAAGTTAAGAGTAGGTAAGAGATGGGTGAGAGCTAGGAGGGTTAGGTGTGGCAGGGAGGTTTTGAAAGTGAGTGAGTTGGATAAAAGAGAAAAAAAGATAGAGTATCAGGAGAAATTGAAAGATGAGTGGAACGCAGTGAAAGATCGGGAAAATGGCAGTGTGGAGGAGGAATGGCAGTTGTTTAAGAATGCTGTGGTGGGGCATGCAGAAGAGGTGTGTGGTGTGAGACCTGTGGGTGGTGGTGTAAGAAAAGGAAGTGAATGGTGGTGCGAGGAAGTAAGTATGGCTGTGGCTGAGAAGAGACGTGCATATGAAGTGTGGCTGCAGAGGAAGGATGAGATGTCATATGAAAGGTATAAGGAAAAGAGGAATAGGGCGAGAAGGGCTGTGCGTGATGCTAAAGTGGCAGCAGATGAGAGGTGGGGTAGGCGGCTGACAGAGAATTTTCAACAGAATAAGAAAATGTTTTGGAAGGAGGTGAAAAGAGTGCAAAAGGGAGAGTCTGGGAAGGAAGAACGAGTAAAAGCAGAGGATGGAAGGATGTTAATTGAGATGGATGCAGTAAGGAAGAGATGGGCAGAGTATTTTGAAAGATTGTTAAATGTAGAGGAGGAAAGGGTGGCTGAGATTGTGACGGATGGAAGGGTGCAAGGAATAAATGTGTTGGGAGAGTTGAATGATTCTTTGATCACGAAGGAGGAAGTGGAGAAGGCAGTAAAGGAGATGAAAACAGGGAAAGCTGCAGGTATGGATGGGTGTGCTGTGGAATGCCTGAAGGGTGGTGGAGTGACTATTGTTGACTGGTTAGTAAGATTGTTGAATGTAAGCTTTGTGAAAGGTATGGTGCCAATTGACTGGGCAAGTGCCTGTGTGGTCCTGTTGTATAAAGGAATCTAGCTTTAGGGGTATAAGTCTGTTGAGTGTTGTAGGTAAGGTGTATGGTAGAGTGTTAATTATGAGATTTAGAGAGGGTACAGAGGGAGTGATTGGTGATGAGCAGTGTGGCTTTAGGAGAGGGAGGGGATGCGTTGATCAGGTGTTTGCTGTGAGACAAGTGTGTGAAAAGTGTTTAGCAAAAGGCAAGGATGTGTTTTGGGCATTCATGGATTTAGAGAAAGCGTATGATAGAATTAATAGGGAGGCTTTGTGGACTGTTTTAAGATTGTATGGACTTGATGGTAGGTTACTAAAAGGGGTGAAAAGTTTTTATGTAAATAGTAGAGCATGTGTAAGAGTGGGAAATGCTGTGAGTGATTGGTTTCCCGTGAGAGTGGGGCTGCGACAGGGATGTGTGATGTCGCCTTGGTTGTTTAATATTTACATGGATGGTGTTGTAAAGGAGGTGAATGCAAGAGTTTTAGGTGGAGGTCTGAGTCTGGTGAATGTTGATGGTGGAGAGTGGAATCTGAAGCAGCTGTTGTTTGCAGATGATACTGCACTGGTGGCTGATTCAGAGGAGGGATTGAGACAGTTGGTAGAGGAGTTTGGAAGGGTGTGTGAAAGGAGGAAATTGAAAGTAAATGAGAATAAGAGTAAAGTGATGAAGTGTACGAGGTTGGTAGATGGTAGGGGGATGAATATAGTTTTGAATGGCGAGTTGCTTGTGGAGGTAGAGTGTTTTAAATATCTAGGGTCACATGTTGCTGTGGATGGAAGAATAGATGCAGAAGTGAAGTTTAGAATAAATGAAGTAGGAAAGGTGCTGGGAGGAATGATAAAAGTGTTTAGATGTCGTTCGCTTAGAATGGATGTAAAGAGAAGGCTGTATGAGGGTGTTGTGGTACCGACTGCGTTATATGAGGCTGAAACATGGAATATGGGTGTAGCAGAGAGGAAAAGCTTGAATGTAATGGAGATGAGGTGTCTGAGGAGTATGTGTGGAGTGACGAGTATGGATCGAGTGCGAAATGATGAAGTGCGAAGGAGAACTGGAGTTGTTCGGGAGACGGCTGGTAGAGTTGAGCAGAGGGTGTTGCGATGGTTTGGGCATATGGAGAGAATGGATAATGAGCAATTGGTGAAAAAGATAACTAGATCTGATGTGAGGGGTGTAAGGCTAAGAGGAAGACCACGAATAGGATGGATGGACAGTGTGAAGAGAGCGCTGGATGCGAGAGGGATGTCTGTTGAGCAAGAAAGAGTGGCTGTGCGTGACAGAAATAAATGGAGAGAAGTTGTGAATAAATAAGTGATGACGCAGCCCTGAGGGGATATTCTCCCGCATTTGATCTGATCAGCTAGTCAGGTCAGGTGCAGGTAAGGGGATGGGTCTGTTATAATGTGGCAGGGGTAAACCAGCTCTGTTGTCGGGCCCTGCTGTGGATGTCACTGATTGCATTGCGCAGTTGACCCTTGTGCGGTGTGGTGCGGTGAGGATCTGTCCGTTCTCCCCTTTGGGGCTAAGATGCTAATGAATGTGTTTGAATGGATGAGTAAATGGGGAGTGTGTCGTCCTGTCTCGGCTACCTCCCTTTCCTTGGGGGAAGCAGCCTAGGTATATAGATAGATAGATAGATAGATAGCTTCGCATTTTCCACTGCTGAGTAATATTTCTAACACGAGGAAGGCCTGGTGTTTCTTTGTCCATTGATGGTTATACGATGCGTCAGGGAGGAGTGATGGTCATACTCTAGTTTCAAGTAGACACAGTGGTGTAATGGTTACATTTTGCCTCCTGGCTGTATATTATCAGTTCTTATCCAAACTTTATTTTAATATCTACTAAATTAATTCCATCCGTTCTGCAATAATTCAGGTACAGTCAGCAAATTCCTCACCATTAACCCTTTCTGCTTCAACTCCAGTTAGCCAGCAGATCCAAATTATCTTCACTCTTATACCATTCCCTTCACTAATCTGTTTTCCAATCCAGCACCGTCCGTCATCAAATTCCGGTAATTAATCCCTCATCAGTTTGCCCACGAGGCTTACTTTATCTAAACTTAAGTAACCAAGTGTCGTATGCCATCACGTCAGCCATATACCTCTTTACCAAATTCCTCAGCCATATACCCTTTACGAAGCCAGTTTTCAGACATACATGATAGGTCACCAATCCTTGACACCAGGTCAGTGTCCATCACCAATACCCAACCTGCTTTATTTCCAGTCATTTGATCATGTACACTTTTCCATTCCAGTCAGGTGTACAGTCAGTCACAAACTATATCCTCTCTCTCTCTCTCTCTCTCTCTCTCTCTCTCTCTCTCTCTCTCTCTCTCTCTCTCTCTCTCTCTCTCAGAGCGCTAGTCTCCATTTCTATCATCTTTTCTCTCTCATTATCTCTTTTCCCATTCCTCCATTTCCCTGCCCTACCTTTCTCCCCTTAATTTTGTCTCTTCTCATATAATTCATTTTCTTCGTACAGTGTCACACCTATCTTCCTCCTGCTCTTCCTTCCTGTTCATTCCTTCCCCATCCTCCTTTTCTTCCTTCTTTTTCTTTCCTTCCCCTTTCTCATTTCTTTCCTCCTTCCTTTCTCTCTCCCTATCTCCTGCCTCATCTCCACCTCCAAACCTCACTTCCCTCTTTATTTCATCTTTTCTCTTTTTCTCACTTCTTCGATTTTTCCTTTTTTTTATTTTCATTCCCTTCTTCCCAGTACTTTTCTCCTTTCATTCCTTTTTCCTTGTTAACACCTTATAACTCACTTTCTTTATCTTCATTCCCTCTTTTTCTTCATTTTATTTTTCACCTGTTCATTCCTCCCATTTTTTCCCGTTTCTCCCTCATCTCCAACCTATCTCCAGCATCTCCAAGCCTCCCTCTCCCATCCCGCTCCAGGATTCGAGCCCCAAATGTTTCTCTACCACTGATCCCAGGGCACTCCAGAAATATATATATGTATAGGAATGGCTCGCATTGTGGCCAGAAGCGGGTATTTGTGTCTGAAGTAGTATTGTGTAAGAGAGAGAGAGAGAGAGAGAGAATAAAGCCATACGCTCCCGTCCAACTAGAGTCCGAGGGAAAAATATTAACCCAGGGCAAAGGACAATACCAGTTCCCCCCTCCCCCTACCCTCTTTACCTCCCCCTTCCTCCTCCCTCTCCTCCTCCCTCCCTCCGTCTCCCCTCTCCCTCTGTCTCCCCCTCCCTCCTCCCCTCCCTTCTCTTTTTTCCTCACAACGATATATTGCAATACTTTTATGCAGCCACTTTTTTATCTCTTTTTTACTGATGCTTTTCTTCATTTTTTTTTATTTTCTTCTTCCATTCTTCCTCATTTTTTTTTTTTCGAACAACTATCTTCCTCTTTTTTTTTTCTATTTTTTTTCCATGTATTCCCTTTATCATCTCTTTATTCTGCTTTTCTCTCACCCTCCATTTATCTTACTCCTTTTCTTCCTCCACCCATTCTCTCTCTCTCTCTCTCTCTCTCTCTCTCTCTCTCTCTCTCTCTCTCTCTCTCGTTAAATATTCAATAAATAAGTTAATTAAATATTAAGTGTCACCATTTTCTTGATTACACTCCCACATCCACTCACATGCCGTGGCTTTCTTCCTCTCCCACGCCGTCCCTCTCTCTTCCACCCTATCTTCCTTCCTACTTCCTCCAGTTCTGTATATTGTTGTTATTACTGTTGCTTCAGGCTAATCTGGACGTGAGCCCGGTTGACTGCAGGCTAAGGATGCCCATCTCCTGCACACCACCTTCTTCCTTTCAGAGGATAGGGTCGGAACTGAAGAATCTGTATATAACCAGATAGCGTGGCCTTCCGGTTATATCTGTGTCACCACGTGAAGGCTTTCCCCTGCACTAGACTACATATAAAAAAAAAAAAAAAAAATCGTGTAAGAAGCCATCGTTAGAACTGGCAGAAGCCATGAACGAAGTTCCATACAACTGGAGCAGAAGCTGTGCGTCCTTCCAATTATGGACCAACCGTGTGTGTGTGTGTGTGTGTGTGTGTGTGTCTGTGTGTCAGAGGGTGTAGGTCTGCGTACGCCCGCAGTTCACGACACCCTTTTTAATCTGACTTGGTCTAAAATTCTCCCTCCCTGTCGAAGGCTGACTTTTAACAATAGATTAACGCCCGAATGAGATACTAATCACGAGGTGCCATGGAATGAACGTAGAGTGGCAGCATTATCAAAGCCACTGGTACGTGAAATAAACTACAAAAAGATGAAATTCTTGGCCAAATTAAGGTGAAAATAGTATAGATTTCGTTCATGGGTGAGAGGACAGGATGGGTGTGGATGAGGAAGAGAAGAGGGGTGTGGGTGTGGATGAGGAAGAGAAGAGGGGCATGGTGGGTGGATGGGAATGAGGATGGGACAGGGAGGAGGAAGAGAAGGTAGGTGAGGGAAGCGGGGAAGGAGGAGAGGAGGGCGGGGGGAAGAAGGGCTGGAGGGACGGAGTCAAAGAGGGGTGAGGATGGATGCAGGAGAGGAGAGGATGGGGGAGAGAAATAGGGAGGTAAATGTGGGATAAGGAGAAAAGAGAGGAGGGAGGAAGGTAAAGAGGGGTGGGGGTAGATGGAAGAAAAAGAGGGGAGAGAGGAGTGAAGAAGAGGTGGGGAGAGGAATACAGAGGGGTATGGAAAAGAAAGGAGATAAAGAAGTAGAGGGATTGGGGTGGGTGGAGGAGAGAATAGTGGGGAGGGAGATACTGGTAGAGAGGTGTGGGGAGGGAAGTACTGGTAGAGAGGTGTGGGGAGGGTAGTAGAGGGGGATGAGGGAGGAAAGAAGAGAGGGGGAGAATAATAGTCTTAGGGGATCTTGCTACCTCTAAGTGATCTTATTATGCTTAGGCCACACCTCTGGCAGTGAAGTAGTTGGACGGTCTCCATTAACACATATAGTACAGTGATCTCCTTTGCATGTCATTGGCGTTCCAGTCAGACGGATATATCTACCTTGGCAACACCTTTTGCATTAAGGGGGTTAAAGTCTTCATTAACCCTTCATCAGAGTAACTTATTCATTTTGATTCGTGCCACTGTCAGATTATTATTTTAAGATTTTGGAAACCTGATTTTTTTTACTATTTCATCCTATATTTATTTATTCTTCCTAGCACCAGTTATAATTAGATTTTAGAAACGAAACATTTTTCATTTTAATCTCTACCGCAAAATTAATATATTTTTATTTTTTGAATTGATTATAGTATTTCCTATATATTTTTTCCTTGCAATAGATGATTTTATTTGATTTTTTGAATAAACGGTAACAATACCTACTATGTTCTTAGCTCCGCCAGTCGAATATATTTACAGTACCTTGTGGAAAAAGCATTTGAATTACATTTTCTTTCTTAAAACCAGACTGTTGCATTTACTTCCAGGACCTCGTGTTGAAGGGGTTCGATATAACTGGATACTACAATATACTGAAATTAATTGTTGTGCTTAACGCTTTGAATCCGGTGACTTATTTCTTTTTTCATGCTATCGTCAGAGTTATTCAGTGATTTTACTTTATTACAGTTCTTTTCTTCCAACAATTTTGCGTATCGTGTAAGGGGTTAATGAAGGCAATTTTTTTTCCTTGGAGCTGGAAAAGTCTCCCTTTACTTAAATGTAGTGGTTTGGTAGCAGGAAAATAAACTTAAAAATACGTCACTGGATGGAAAGGGTTGTGTATTTCCCTGCGATTATAAAATGTCGAGAAATTAATGTGCACCGAAAGAGAGAGAGAGAGAGAGAGAGAGAGAGAATTTTGTATTTAGTTGTAGCAGTTATATGACATCTTTCGTACATAACGTAGCCTGTTATTATTGTGCCTTCTGAGAGAGAGAGAGAGAGAGAGAATTCTGTATTTAGTTGTAGCAGTTATATGACATCTTTGGTACGTAACGTAGCGTGTTATTATTGTGCCTTCTGAGAGAGAGAGAGAGAGAGAGAGAGAGAGAGAGAGAGAGAGAGAGAGAGAGAGAGAGAGAGCATGAATGACTATTTTAATCTTTGAAGGCAGAGCTACAAGACAGAGAGAGAGAGATGCAGCTGGCAAGTGCTGGTGGTGGTAGGCTGGGGATACCCGGGGCCAGGGAGCGCTGTGGTTGGTGGATCCGAAGCACCGAATCTTCTCAGTCACAACCTTATATTTTCCAATTATTTCGTTGTCATCACAATTTCCACGGCAAATACACACTTGGCAGGTTGTACTGCATGTGTAATATTGTTGCTGTGTATGATATCATGAGCCTTTGTGTAACCATATTGTCGCACAGGAGTGTCAAAATTTAAACTCAATCGATTTTCTGCATCCCGCCACCTCACCTTTGCGAGACAGCTTAGAGTCTCAGCTCTCCTCATTTATCTTGCTTGACCTATAATTCCAAAATTAATGTACACGTCATAGATTCTCTGTATTATTTTAGTGCTGCTAATGAATGAAACTTCCCATAACTTTTGTAGCCGAAAATAACGTTTAGAAACTCGCATCTGGTAACTTGCGTTTCGTCTCCGAGTCTTCCCTCACCTCTTCCTTTCGTCATCTCCGAGTCCTCTCTCACCACCACACCGATCAGCTCGCATTTATCTAGCATTTATCATAATTTCCACGATTGTTTCATAGGTCGTTTGTACTGTTGTGTTGTTAATAATAGAATGAGCCGTCACACAGGTCTGCAATATAATAGAATGTTGTAATGTTTAACCATCATCTAATTACCCATGATTCCTTGCTCTGTCCTCCTCCCATTGTTCTGCGTCACTTGAGTTGAAACTGTTATAGCATGTGTGCGTGATGGTGCGGGTAGCTACAGACATACGAGGTGAATGAATTATATATGGACAAGATAGGGCGGGGGATTACCTGTGCAGGCATTAAAAGATCCGGCCATCTTGGGGTGAGTCTTGTGGAACATCTAACTTATTTACTGCGATGACGTCTTTTCCATTTCATTTATGCATCATTAAACGATTTTATTATTTTCATTTGAGGCCTTTCCAACCGTAGCTGAAAATAGCCTTCATTAACCTCTCCATTGCTTGGTGGCTCTCCTAAGCCGCGGCAATTCGTCTGGAAATAGCAATGACATTGAAAAGTACGTTATTGTCGTGTTTGTTATAGTCAGAATAATGAATCAATCTCTCTCTCTCTCTCTCTCTCTCTCTCTCTCTCTCTCTCTCTCTCTCTCTCATTTATTTTAATGTGTATATATGCATACATACCTAGTATGTGTATACATACATGCGTCGTGTATGTAGTGTATGTGTATATGTTACAGGGAATTTGTGTAACCAGTGGTTTCATGAAATCCCTGACGAGTTCTTGAAATGAGTTTGAGCTGGGACCGGCAAATTTTGGTTTGATTAATATAGGCTGAGGTTAGGTTAGGCTGGGATAATCTAGGTTAAGTTTAGGGTGTTAGGCTAGGTTGGTTAGGTTAGGTTAGACTAATTTGGATGAACGCTTAACCGAACTTAGCATTCATCTCAATCCAGCCTAACCTAGCCTAACATAACCTAATCTTGACCTATATTATCCCAGCCTAACCTAACCACAGCCTAAATTAACCTAACCTGAATTAACCCATCCCAGTTATAATTCATTTCACGAATTCACTAGGGATTTCTTGAAATCACTGGTTACACAAATTCCCTGTAACAACATGTGTAGTGTACGTACCTACATACATATGCATTAAGTGAAGTAGTCTTTACAGTTTCAAAGCTACGAGGGAATGATAAAATGTGCATTTTTTGCAGATTTTGGTCATTTGAATTGAGAATGTCATTAGATCCAGAATTTTTTTTTTTCCTCCATATTTCTAACATACAAAAACGCTATTGACGTAGGCAGTGCCGTGTCTGGTTCGAGAATGTTATGGCGTTGTTTACATCTGCTATGGCACTCCTTCAGATCAGTTAAATTATTCCTCCACAGTGTCCTTCTCAGATCACATCGTAATATACATAATTATTCAAATATAACTAAAGCTGATAGTCTGGTAAGCGTTTGAAAACACTTCGAGATTTAATTCATTCGTGAATACCTAATGATTTTCCGAAGTGGCAGGCAACTGTTCCGTAATTTAGGCCCTTTGTGTAGGCCACTGCTGTAGCTTTACCCTCAAATTTGACATAAATCTCTTTCCTACTTGCTGCCCTAAACGATTTTATTCACTCTAAAAAGTGGCTTTACGTCATCTTAACAATTAACCGTTTCCCTGTGAGGATGCAGCTTTCATTTTATTCATGCTAAATCCTGAGGATTTCACCGTGTAAGAAGGACCTCCAGTCTGAAGATCTCATAAACGCCCGGCAGCATATGACCCTGGCAGCTGCGCTGTCAGTATTTTTTTTTTTTTCTTTAATCAATCAGTCTCATAAACGGAGTAGAATAGTCCAGATATAACTTTTAAAAAGGCATCCTCGGACTGAAGCGATGTACTACAAAAAACAATGCAGTAGACCTTTACTCGTCCCTGATGTTAGAAGTGCAGTGACCTTAATTACCTAATATTATTTTGGCTTAATATTAATGAAAGTGTGTTACTGCATTGTGGTAGGTGGTGGCGACCATCATCCACTCACTTCATGTAGTGCTGCTACTTCCTTAGCTTTTATCATTCTTTTTCTGTGCCTGCCCTCCTCTCTTCCTATTTCTCCTATCTTTCCTGTCACTTCTTATTCCTTTTCTTTCCTTTACAGGTGGCATTACATTGAGTGACTAGCCAAATGGTTTCCTGTAAGCCAAGAAACCATTTACAACGCTGGGTGGTAACCATATAACCAAACCATACGTGCTCCCTACGTGTCAACAACTGGGTTGGTGGAGGGTTGGTGCCCCTCCCTGTAAAACAACTAACTCAGTGTCAAATGGCCACCCTTTGCGGGATTGTGGTGTCTGGCAAAAGATAGATAGATAGTGTTACTGCTTCCAAGTCAGTTTTCATGACGTCAGGCCTAACATTTATGCGCCATACTCCCATCCTCTCTCTCTCTCTCTCTCTCTCTCTCTCTCTCTCTCTCTCTCTCACACACACACACACACACACACACACACACACACACACACACACACACATTCATCCACCTCCTTACACACATGCGCACACTCATCCACTTCCTCACACACATGCGCATACACTCATCCACCTCATCAAACGCGCGTGCACACACTCATTCACCTCCTCACACACTCATCCATCTCTTCGCTCACAGACGCACTCATCCATCTCCTCGCTCACAGACGCACTCATCCACCCCATTCACACACACGCGCGCACACATTCATCCACCCCTTCCGCCTACTCACACACTCACACTCACAAAGCATCCACCCGCATACACATCCACACTTCCATGTCCTCTAACTCATCACGCCCACACATGCACTAACATATCCATCAACACGTGCACATCAACACACGCACCCACACATGCAGTCATTCATCCACCCGCGTTGTCATACACTCCCACTCATACCCACTCGCCCACCGAATTACTTACGCAACCCACACCGTTCCACACACTCATCCACATCTTTCCCCACTGCCACATCCCCCCACACCCACACCCTAAGGCCTTTCGACGTGCCATAAATAGCGGTGCGCCTTCCCGTGGCTGACAGTGTGCCACCAGCTCCTTCCCCCTCGCCCAGGCCACCATCACCGAGAAAGAAAGGGAAGACGCCTGCCCAACGCTATGCAGAGCCTCAAGACACTGACGACCTCACACCCAGAAGCCCACCGCCTGCCGACGCCGACCTCCCGCCACTCTCCTTGGAGTCTTTTACCGGCCAAGTAATCGCCGATCGACTTATGTTGCAACTTTCCAAGTCGCGCTTGTTCAATCTCGGCCTTCCACCACCGTAATTTCTAACTCCTTTGTAAGCATCAGTTACCACATACCATCTGCTATTCACTGGCGGGCCTCACACCCTAGGCCCGCTTCCACTCTGACAATGTCAGGTGGAAAAATCTTAACAACAACAACAACCTTCCCGTGCCCACATACTAATTGCCCGTCGCAATAAATTGCCCTCTTACGGGAAGCCTGCATAATAGCTCTTGTTAACACCGGTGCAGTCTACCCCTAGGCGTCGGAGGCAAGGAGAGGCGTTAGTCTTTACGTCTTCGATTTTATTCGGCTTTGGTAAAATGTCCTCGGGCAGGGAACGTAAATCCCGACGTCTTTGTCCAGCCGCATACAACCCTGGCAGCTGCGACGCCAGTAATATTTCGATAATTCGGTTCAGTTCCTACGTCTTCTTGATTTTTATTCAGACACTTGACGACTTTACAGCTTTGATGAAGCGTCCCCTGATTGTAGAGGCGAACCCCTCAAGTCTTGGATTTTATGCTTGCTACTGGACGGCGATTTTGTTTAGCTTAGAGGAGATATCTAGTACTGAAAGTGTTATATCACGGACAAAAAGATGCTAATTCTCCACCAGGTATTTGTAGTCGTGGTCCTGTCAGCAGTGCATTGTTGCTGACGATTGTGAAGTCTCTGATGTTTGCCAGTTTCTTTTACAAATCAGGTTTAATACGACGAACATAATATCCTTTGAATGTGTGTGTGTGATGAGCATAATACTGTATTTTATAATGCTAAAACCTGTATATTTTCAATGGAATTAGTGTTTTGATGATTTTGGTGATTTAATGATTTTATTTTTTTTCTCATCTTCACTTCCGTTTATTCTTAACACCCAGCAATTTTAGTGGGAAATTGAGTTATGATGATGATGATGATGATGATGGGGATTCCTTTTTTCAGTTATGGTAATGATGATATAATGGTTTGGTGGTCGTTGATGATATGATTACTGTGGTGGTGGTGGTGGTGATGATTTCTATGGTGGCGGATATGATGATGATTTCTGTGGTGAGGTGATGGTGATGATTTCTTTGGTGACGATGATTCTGTGGTGACTTGATAATTTGCGGCGACGGTGGTGATAATAATGCCTTCTTCATTACGTAACAATCACCTTTGAACTGCTTCACGCCGAGATATATATATATATATATATATATATATATATATATATATATATAGATAGATAGATAGATAGATAGATAGATAGATATTTATTTATTTATTTATTTATTTATTATTTCTTACTGTCTTTATAGTTTCAGTTATCCTGGGGAGACTCTTCCAGCTGGATGAGGTCAACATTGCCCTCATTTACCCCTTCGCCACAAGGGTGTTCTCTTAACCTAAATAAAAATCGTTTGGTTGTAGTAAGAATCATATTAGAATGACATCCTCTAACTGAAGTGGTTAAATGCTTTTTTGACAATCGTGGCCGTAATCTGTCGAAATATTAGTAAAAGTACATTCTACGTAGATTTTCATTTTCCTGTGATATTCTTTATGGAGATCTTCTGAAAGAAATCATGGAAATGTCTTCGGCCATTTTATTCCATATCTGTATAAATATTCAAGATTATGTTTTATGTTAATTTTTTGAATTTTAGGTAATCTTTTTCATTTTTCTCTTGATTGTGGGGGCAGTGTATAGTGAGGTTGACATTTTTTTTTTTCCACTTCAGCACACAGGTTCTAACTTTCAGCTAATGTAGATAGTTACGGGAATAGAATACCAGGGTTGTTACGATCATAAGAAGGTCAGTGGCACAGTTATTAACACTGTCGCTCCTATGACTCATTTTCATTTCAAGAAAATCGCGTGGCGTTAGCTGCACCGAAATGCTGGATGATTCCAACCATGAAGGGGTTAATAATAGTGGTACAGGTATTGACATTCAGGCTCCTATGACCCACTCTCAGTCAGTATACCAATATGCCATTGGCGAGAATACAGTACCGTACTACACTTGCCACGACCATCTGTGTGCGGGAAGGTAAAGGCCAACCCAGTATTTATTACGGTCTGTTTTAAACATTAGTTGAGATTAAGAAATAATTTACCTGCATTCCACCTGTATACATAGTGCAGTGAGCAACGAGTCAAATGTCACTTTTTTCTGTCATGACTTGGACTCATGAGAGTCCTCTTTCTTTAATTTTCCGGCGAATTATAATGTAATATATATATATATATATATATATATATATATATATATATATATATATATATATATATATATATATATATATATGAGAGAGAGAGAGAGAGAGGTGACAGGTGGTGCTGGTTATGATGCATTATTATCACACGCCATTTTCAGGCATTTTAAGAATTAGATTTTATGCTACAAGGCTTCCCTTTCACTTGATTACCCCTTCGCCTACCCCGACCTCTTTTCTCGTTTCCCTCCCCCATCCTCCCTCATTTTTTACCTTCTTCCCTGCGTCTTCATTTTCCCCTCATCACTTCCGGTTCCTCTCTCTTGCTCCTTGTCTCATCCCCCCTTCTTCCCCCCACCCCTCTCTCCCCTACCTCCATCCTCCTTTCTTTAACTCTTACTCCCTAACCTTTCCGCCACTCCACATCACACTGCCTGATATATTTCGACTTTGAGACTAAATTCAAGCTCCTCTGAATAACCATTTCCTGAATAAGTCTCCTGCCGTTAGCTGTAAAAAAAAATACTAGATTGTCCCAAACGTTTTCTGGAACAAAATACTGAAAACGTTTGTACCATGACATGGTTAAAGGTTAAAACGTAGCGTATATAGTTTTCTGTATCACTCTCCCTCTCCACCCTTTGCTCCCTTCCCCCCCTCGCACCCTCCCTTATCCCCTGGCCTTTCTGCACTCCACAATCCCTCCCTCATGTGCAAAGCTTATGCAGGCTTTTTCCGTCTTCACTCCACCGAACACCTTGCTCCTTTATTCTCTCTCTCTCTCTCTCTCTCTCTCTCTCTCTCTCTCTTATAGGCTGATCTGTCTACCTGTCTTTGTAATCCTTTCTGATTATGTATTGTACTCCTAGGGCAAGAGTAAAAACATTATTTATAACTTCCTCACAAAACTAGTGATAATTCTAACCACGGATGAGCTTTTGGATATTTCTTCTTTTCGTGTCTTCGAATGCTTTCAGAGTTACCTGTCTTCTTATATAAATGTTGATACTATTAATATTATTAGTAACATTGAAGCGGCAGATCGGGGAGGCCATCATCAACTCTGGAGGTAGAGGTTCCTTTGGGTGGCTGTAGTGAGTGACAAGTCAGACTGATCCTTTAAACCAGCAAACCATTTTAATATGTTGCGTGGTAACCATATAACCAGTTGTCGCCAAGTGGTTTAGTGGGTTAAGGCGCTTCAACCGGATGGAGTCTGCAAGGATATTTGTGTATCCTAGAGGTGGTTGGAGTTTATCACAGTGCCGCTTAGGGACGAGTGAGGCTGGTCACCCTCACCTTTAATATCGGGATTGAGTAGCCTAGCTTGGGGTTCCTACGCTCCTGGTGGGACAAAAACGAATTGGATATTGAAAGAATGAATGGCTGCGATTTAAATAGGAAAATAGTTGCTCTGAAACTATTCGGACCAGTATCACCGAGACGAAATATTCAACATCGTATCTTTATTTAGTGCTTACAAGTTTTGTGAGGAGCGTTTTATGTATGGTATATGTATGGTACCATTTCTTTTTTACCTTTGCCTTAATGGTAAACGTTTCCTTGCTTTCTTAGCACTTTAACTACAAAATGGAACATTGCTGGGTGCGTAGATATCATAACCCCTTCGTTAATTCAGATCTTGCGTCAGAAAGGTGAAAAGAAAGTCTTGTAAGTGGCGCCAATCAAAAGAGCATTGTCGTAAAGGTGAGCACTGTTTACTCTGCGACGACACTAGATCTGGCCTGCATTCGACTGTCAGTCTGTTTTATGTTGATATAATGTTTACTGAAGGTTAAGAAGAAAACGTTGACCCCACCATGTTGCCTATTAGGTGTACCGCGCACTGCAAACAAGGGTGTATTGTATGTGTATATCTATGCGTCTATGTCTGTCTGTCTCATCTATCTGTCTATCTGTCTTATTTGTCAACCTGCTTGTCTGCTTGCCCTGCCTTCTTGCCTCATTAACATTCATCATTAACGCCCTCCTGACCCCAGACCTCCACAAAAGAACACATTTCCAACCAAATACCATGAACGCCATAAATAAGCCGCCGCCAGTCAGTGAGAGAGAGAGAGGGGGGGGGGAGGGGAAGAGGAGAGAGGAAACATTAATATTCTGGGCCGACTCGCAGATCATCACAACACATTCACCGCCAATTTCTGACACCCTTTCAACACGTCCCGTCGACTTCAGTGGCAACCCTCATGTTGACTATGGCAAACACTACAGTCGCAAATTTTGGCACCGGGGACATTTTTAGGACATGTTTCAGAAATTTTACGAACTGTTCTTAAACATCCCACGATATGTAAATGGCCAGAGAAAATAGTCGTCCCATATATTATCGTTCAGTTGGTAATCATATGCCCTCTAACAGCCATATGTAGTCTTCATTTCAAACCTTTGCAAACTCTCATGTCAGGTTTTTTTTTTTTTTTGGGGGGGGGGGGGAGTGAACTGTCGAGTCCAAATGTTTTCTTCATTGGCTGCTAATGAGGTTCGTCGGAAAAAATTATATAAAGAAAATAGTTTCACTATTTTTCTTATTTTACTCGAAGCAGCGCAGGCCAATATCCCTGACTACTCATTTACGGTTATACACATTACTGTTCTCGTATTTATTTTGTGTCGAAATCACCCCCTTCTGTAAGTGACGTCGTTTTATAATTTATTTCCTCTGGCAGACTTATTCAACGTGTGATACTTCTATGGTCACTACAGCTCGAAAAGCTTTCCCTGTGCGGAGTAGGTTTGTTTGGTCATAGAAAGAAAAAATTAAAATGTCAGTAAAATGGAAGGTACTAACTCTCCCTGACTCTTGTGACTCCTCTCAGCTGAATGAAATCACCTGACGTTAGCAGGAATAGGATACAAGAGTTTTTCTGACCGTGAGAGAGTTAATGGTGACAATAGTCTCTCGGAATCCTGCATCTTACCTCACTAGAAAAGAGTTTGGTGTCAGCTTGAACAGTTATCGAGACGAAGGGGGTAGTATGTGTTGACAATGTTAACAACTTTCCCTGTTTCCTGTCGTCATTAAATGTTGAATAACAATTTGGTGCTAGATTGAAGATATATTAATTGATATTACCAGGATGTAAATACCTGATACAAGAATGTCATCATCATCGTCGACGTCGTCGTCACCACTATCTGTCTGTCTGTCTCATCATCATCACCCTCACCATCGTCATCATCTGTATCTTTCCACTTCCTATCTTAATCCCATCATCGTTGTCGTCACAGCACAACTACAACAGGTTATAGAAAAAAAAAAAATCAATAGGTACAACTGAGTCTCCAAAGCCAGCAAACATAGTCCTCTTAAATTTAACGGTAATGTAGTAATAATAATAATAATAATAATAATAATAATAATAATAATAATAATAATAATAATAATAACGAAACAGGTCTCTCTGTCTCTCTCTCTCTCTCTCTCTTCCGTAGGACTAACTGTCAAGCCCAAGTCGGATGAAATAAATAAAAAATACCTTAAGCAAGTTGATTGGAACTACCCTGCTCTGGTGAGTGGTATACATTTATTATGGAGAAAGAGAGAGAGAGAGAGAGAGAGAGAGAGAGAGAGAGAGAGAGAGACCATGGGAATGAGTTAAATGGTATTCTTAGACTAGTGGTTCGTAAACTTTTTCGACCCTGATACCCCAAGGTTCATCTCTAAGTCTACGTGATACTCCCTGTCTGATATTATTACTCCCTTCACTTTAAATTTCTTGTAAATTGCGAAAAGAGAATGACTATGAAGAAACAGCAAAAATCCATGGCCTTTCTTTTCAGCAAACTAACAAAAAAAATTTTTCCCGTGTTGCCAATGAGTATTATCATACACGAAACTGATCAATTTTTATTCAGGATGCCCCTCTCGCTACCCCCAGGAACCCATTGCGTATCTTTGGGGGTATTGAGCCACTACGCTAAGAACACCTGTCGTAGACTTTCACGTACAGTCGGTAATAAGAGGGGGAAAATGGAGCAGAAAGGGTCTGATGGTGTCCAAAATGATCAGTATTGCCTGCAGTGTCCCCAGAAGATTAATCTATTACCATCTGAATATGCAAGTACAGTCAGTGGCATAACTCCTGTCTCCTGTCCTGCACGTTTTTCCTCCATGAACTATGAAAATTGGTCATGTAAACCCACAGCAGACGACTCTGGGGACAGTGATCTGTGGAAAAAAAAAAAAAAAATCATTGTCTCCTGCTTTTCATTACCCACACTTATTTCCGGAATCCATAGGAAAAAAAGCTGGATATGGCGACAGGACTGTTGATGCCTGTTGTACAGTAATCGAAGCGGGTTTACCAGTGAGGGGCAAGATCATCGGGCTTTTACTAGTAGTGCCCGCGGTGTCAGAGAATTTCGCGCTAAATGTCCATCGATTTTTGTCATTACGCGGTGTTATATAATTTCGCGCTAATTGTACACCTGTATTTTTTGACGTGCTGTTTGATAATTTTGCGCTAATGTTCACCGGCAAGTTTTCGACGCGGTGTTACCCGCTTTAAATGTGCGCCGATATTTTTTTTAGGTTTTGTAAGATTACTTCGCGTTAAATTTTTTTTTTTTTTTTTTTTTTTACGCGGTATTAGAATATTTTTGCTCTACATTTGTATCGATAGTTTTTCAGTCAACTGTACACAGTTAGAGAGCTGCCGTACCTCTGCACTTTCCTTTGTTTGCTTATACAGCAGAGAATAGATTATAACCACGATAATATCCCTCTCGTAACTAAGACATGCTCTGCGTAGGAACATCAGGCGGCTCGCTTGAATTCTGTATACAGTGTGTGTGTGTGTGTATGTGTGTATATATATATATATATATATATATATATATATATATATATATATATATATATATATATATATATATATATATTACTTTTTAATCAGGAAAAGTCTAGGTTAGTTTTGATTTATTTTACCAGTATTAGGTTAGGTTAGATTTAGTTTTCCAGTGTCAGGTTAGGTTAGTTTGTTAGGTTGATCTTTGTAGTTTAAGTTTGTTTTACTAGAATGAGGTTAAGTTAGTCGTTAGGTTAATCTGCTAATTTACATTGGGTTAGGGTAGATCATTTTAGGTAAAAAAAAGTCTAGGAAGGGTGATTATACTAAGAAAAATCAAACTTTGCTTGGTGTAAAAGAATCTGGGACAAGGATGGACTCCGATTTTTTTTTTTTTTTCAAGCAATTACCAATCTAAGTTACGACAGGCTACCGATCGTAAATATGTATGAGGATACCTCTTCTGTTCACCTCTAGATCTTTGTCTTTGTCTTTGGGTATCTTAAGTCTGTCTTTATCAGTACATTTATTTCATTCTGTCTGTCTTTATCAGTCTTTCTTTGTCTGTCTTTGTCTTTATCAGCGTCTTTGTCTGTCTGTCCTTGTCTTTATGGGTCTGTCTTTATCAATCCGTCTGTCGGTCCATTTATCAGTGTGTCTATCAGTTTGTCTTTACCAGTCTGTTTTCACCAGTCTTCCCTTTGCCTATTACCTCCACTCTTAACACAGTCATGACTCCTATGACTAACTCGGCTGAATAGTTCTCAGCCGCTAGCCTGTCTAAATACTACTGTTGTCCCATAAATAGAGAGTTAACGGTACAAGTATTAACAGGCCTGCTCCTATGACCCATCCAGCCGAATAAAATAGTCTGGCGTTTGTTGGAATAATATGCTAGAGTTGTTTCGACCATTAGAGGGATAACATTCTTATGTCTTACCTGCTTCCACTTTCACAATAATATACGCAAACGCTCTCTCTCTCTCTCTCTCTCTCTCTCTCTCTCTCTCTCACACACACACACACACACACACACACACACACACACACACACACACTCTCTCTCTCTCTCTCTCTCTCTCTCTCTCTCTCTCTCTCTCTCTCACCGTTTCTTTTTTCTTTTCCCTTGTATCCATTCATTTGTGCACACACTCTCTCTTTTCCCCCTCTTTTTTCTCTCCTCTTTCCTCCCCTCCCCTCCCCTCCCGTCCCCTCCCCTCTCTCTCTCTCTCTCCACACGACACCCACCTAATCTCACTCCCAATAAAGGTTTTCATAAATGGATAAAAAGAGATGGTTTTACCCCTGTGTGAGGCTGCCCCATAGAGTCACCCAGTAATGGCCTTTTGGTGTAGCGGAATTTTTGCTGTCACCGGAGTATGAGGCTACACTCCTCCCTCTACTCCACTCTTAGGGCTAATTAAGGTCTACTGTATACCTTAGCTTTAGTGTCTACCGTTTTAGCTTTGTCATATACTGTTTTAGCTTTAATCATAAACAGTATTATCTCTACATCACCTGGTAATTCATCTCTACCTCTCGACTGTCAGATCAAATTCACGTTTATTATATACTACTGTAGATTTACTCTCTACTGTTTTAGCTTTACCATATACTGTTTTTGCTTTATTATATGAGGCCCCTAATAACATAGTGTACCGAGCGCCACTGCAAGCGAAACTGAGTTAAGTATATCACTATGTAGCCCAAACCCTCTTTGATGTGGAGAGCAACCAGAGGTACAGAAGCAACTGGCATTAGGGTCCAAATTCCCTTTCTGTAACATGGTCTCACTGCCCGCCTCACCTCAGTGCGTCGACAAGCCTTCATGCTAGTCACAGCATGTACAGTACCAAGTGCCTCCCAGCAACGTGTTGTCTGGTGTTACCAGATACTAGCATTGCTTTATGGTCACAGCCATGTATTTTTCTCATAGCATTATTAATTATTGTACCATTATTCTAACTTAATGGAATATTTTAGCATAAAAATGCATGATTTTATGAATTAGTTAGCCATAATGCACAGAATATGGGAAAGGCAGAGAGCTTAGCAAGACATTGGCAACTGTGATCTGGGAATCTGTCACGAAGTGACAGTTTTTTGTTTACCAGCCTGCCTAGAACACTGCCTGGATTAACTGGCTATTTTCAGAGCTGTTTTAGTGTTTTTTCTCATTCTCTCGAGAACATGAGTGACTCTAGTAGTGAGCGAAAAGCTGCTGGTACTTCTCATGACAGAAAAATAGCTTACCATTATGCCCAAATGGCTAAAAGGAAAAATTTCTTTTTTTATAATGGTTTTTAATTTCTGAATATAGTATTACATACATCTATTTTGCGTTTGTAAACGTTTCGCATTGATATTTTTGGTTGGTTTGATTGTTAAAAATGCTTACTGAGAGTACGTTTTGTCTCTAAACTCACTGGATAAAAACGCAGCTATTGTTGTACCTTTCAGAATGCTACTAATTTCTCTTCTACCAAGATTAGCATGACATGAAAGTACGAACTTCAGGCTATAATATAAAAAATATAAATAAAAAGCACTAAAAAAATATTCATTAGTTCCAAAGTTATGGCATTTTGAAAGTTACGCAACTTTAACTGCGTTTTTCTCCATTTTTAACGTGGCGTTAGGTACACTATGTTATTAGGGGCCTCATATATTATCTCTGTTTCACCTGGCAATTCATTTTTACATTTCGACTGTCAGGTCTAATTCTCGTCTACAGTACACTACTCTAGCTTTACCATGTCCTGTTTTTAGCTTTCCCTTACACTGTTTTAGCTTCATCATTTACCGTATTAACTGGGCTTCACCTGATAGTTCTTCTCTACTTCTCGAATGTCAGGTATATTTTAGGTCTACTATATACTACTTAAGCTTTATCATCTACTGTTTTAGCTTCTCCATATACCGTTTTAGCGTACTCATATATCTCTGCTTGACAGGTAATCCATCTATTGTGTAGTTTTAACTGTAGCGGGATAAAAACATTTCACTCGTCCCCCCACTCTTCCCCTAAGTCAAATTTTTGGTTCTGTCATGCATGTATTGTTTAAAGTTTACCATATTCTGCTGTAATTCCCCTCCACTTCAGCCTGTATCAGATCTTTGTTATGAAATTTTAGCTTCGATGAAATTAGAGTATAAATTTCTTTTAACACGGCGCCATCATATCTTAAAAACTATAGAATTTTTTAACGCTAATCTGCCTTGCAATAATTTAGCTTGACCTTATAATTCAAAGGCAGTGGAATTTTAGCTGACTTTGATTATGACCTCACCCCCGCTTCCCCTCCTTGGTCTAATTCAGGTCAGCTGTGGACCATTCTCTCTCTCTCTCTCTCTCTCTCTCTCTCTCTCTCTCTCTCTCTCACACACACACACACACACACACACACACACACACACACATCTTTCACCATAGGGAGTTGACTCAGTTGGTGGTGGGATGGAGGGTGGGAGAAGCGTAAATAAGATGAATGACGGCTTAGGGAGGAACGAGGGGGGGTGGCATTTGCGTGAGAGAGAGAGAGAGAGAGAGATGGAGGGTGCTCATTGTGGGTGGGTTGTCTGTGATGATGATGATGATAGGAGGAGCAGGAGGATGGTGATGCTGCTGTTGACGGTGATGAAGGGTGTGACACACGTAAGTGATCCTCTGCAAAACCGGATCTGTCAGCGAAGGGAGGTGTATAGGTCGAATTAATCCCTCCCCATGCCGGCTAAGCACGAATCAAAATGGTGTGTGTGTGTGTAAGGAAAGACAAATTCAGTGTATGTTAGTGTCGAAAGACTGGAGTGGCTGTGTTTGTTTTTGCGAAGCCCCAGTTCTTCCCTAGATATGTAGAAAAGTTAGGTTTACGATCGCTTTCTATGTGTCTCTGAAATCTTCGTAACAACTCTTCCTTAGCGATTTATTCTGCAGATTATGCCTTAGTATCCTCCTCTATAGTATTAGTTGAAGCTATTTCGATATTAAAACGGGGAAAATAATTAGTGAGTTAGGGTTTAATTTGCTAAGTAAAGATGTATATAAACGCCCAATATTTTAAGGTAATTTTTGAAGCATGTGATGATGATGACGATGATGATGATGATGAAACACATGAGTCATCCGTATCGTTGCTGACTACACCAGTGTGAACAAAATGACTTGGATGGCTTTTATCAGATTTTAACGAAACTTACATGAGGCATTTAAGTCAGGTTTTTGAGAACAATAGGTCAAGGGTCAGGGTCTCATGGTTAGGTCAGTACTTGGCCCAGCAAGGTTGACTTAAACAGTTTTGATACGATATAGACCAAACTTAGTTGCAAGGTTGGGGATAAAGCAAAAACGAAGAGATTAGGTTTTGAGAACAATCGGTCAAAGGACGAGGTCATAGGGCAGGGTCAAAGTTCGACCCATGTACATGTATAATTATGAACAAAACTACAAGCTTTCATCTTATTTGGACCAAACTTTGGAGCTGGGTTAAGGGTCAGAGTAGATGTTGACTTTTTGTTATTGAGAACAGTAGGTCAAAGGTCAAGGTCACATGGCAAGGCTGAATTAGATAATTTCCTCCGATTTACTCCAAACTTTGTGGAATGGTTCATGATAGGCACGGATGGAGGAATTTAATTTCGATCGAAGGTCACAAGGAAAAGCAAAAGTCAGGGTTAGAGGACACGGTTGTCACATAGTCTTGATCCGATGTCGACCTGACTTGGTGGAAAGGTTAATGGTCAGGTAGGAATGAAGTAAGTGTTTCAGCAGCAGTCGATTGAAGGTCAAGGTCACAGAGTTAAGTAAGTATTCGGCCTTTAGTTCAGTTGGTGGGCATGGATGCTGGACTCTTGAGTGTTTCTACTTGTTTATTGAAAGCTTATTTAACCCCTCCAGTGTGGAAATCCTCCGCTAGGCTCAGTAAAACAGTCTGATAACAGCAACAATATAAAATACATCACCGCACCGAAGGGCCTACAGGCATTCGCAAATTACGTCATCAGTATAAAACGACGGTAATTATCAGTAATCTTGCTGCTGTTAGAGGTTTTATTTCAACATGGGAACCATAGTGGCGGGAGGGGAAGCGATGTGGAACAGGAAAAGAATGAGAGGAGAGGGAGGGAGGGAGGAGTGATGAAAGGAGGGGACGTGAGGAGGAAGAAGGGAAAGGAAAGAATCTTCGGAAGGGTTGGGAGAGGAAAAACAGGAGGAGATGGGGAGGGGAGCATGGAGGGACGAGGGATGGAGAGGGGGGGATGAGAGGAGGGGGGACTGGGAATTGGGATGAAGAGGGAAGGGGTGAGAGAAGAGGGAGAGAGAAGGGGAGAGGGGGGTTCGGGCAGGAATGAGAGGAGGGGAGGAGGAGGGAAAGGAAAGAGAAGTTAGGGGAGTAGGAAGGGAGAAGGATTTAGTGGAATGAAGCAAGACAAGGGAGGGAGGGAGGGGGAAGGGGAGGGAGAGGAAGTATATTGCTGATGGGTAGCGTCAGTCATCTGGTAGTGATGGCGGAAGTGATGGCGGTGGTATAAAGGAGGGAAGGTAAAATATTAGAGCCTTTGGTGCATTGGTTAGCAAATCTAGCTGCCAACTGGAAGAACCTGAGTTGATTTCTTAACCGATCAAACTCTCTCACGTCCTTCGCATTTCATTATTTTCTCTCTCCTTCTCTCACGACATTTCCACCTCACTTCCCTTCAGAATAATCCTCCCTTCACAACACTTGACCCCTTCACTGCGATGGCGGATTTTTTCAATTTATTCTTGCTACCCGCTGGTGATTTTATTCAGCCTGGGCGAGGTGTTTCAAAATGGCACCTGTTTACCCAGCTCTATAATTGGGGACCTGGATTGTACATCAGTTTGTTGTTAGGATTCTTAGGGAAGGTTAGGACTGAAAAAAATTGATCTGGCAACGTGCCGTTGGTAGGAATTAATATTCAGCGTTTTACTTAGTCTGTTTGGTGGGGGAGGGAGGGGGGACAAGGCACTGTTGTGTGGTGATCGAAGTGAGTCAGTGATGGTGATTTTGATGGTTGTGATAGTGATGGTGGTGATAGTGATGGTAGTGATAGTGATGGTAGTGATAGTGATGGTAGTGATAGTGATGGTGTTGGTGGTGGTGGTGATGTTGATGCTGATGACGCTGATGATGGTGATGGTGATGGTAATGGTAGTGATGGTGATCGTGATGATGGTGATCATGATAATGATGATGATGATGGTGGTGGAGGAGTAAAAATATAGAAATAAGCAGAGTCATTTTCCTATCTGTTCAGGAGTTTCCGTGGCACCTTATCCTTAGCAGTTTATTTTACAATTTACTCTTTTCTTGTATGTTATTCATGTCATTGTAATACTGACGTTCATTGCTTAAATAACATAAGAGATTAATAACGTGTCACAAGCAGAGATAAATTTGGAAAGAAAAGGTCATAGAGTCTCCCAAGTTAACGAGCTGTGCCTCAAACGATTTCAGAAGTGTAGAAGAGCAGCAACAAGAAAGAGAAATTGGAAAAGTAATAGGACAAAAGAAGGAAAGGATGAGAATTTCAGTGAAAAAGATTTAAGGAAGAAAAATGAAAGAAACTGAAGAAAATTAAGCGAAAAATATTGGAAAAAGACACTTAATACGTAAGAAAATAAGAGAAAAATAAAACGAGCTTGTAGAGATAAGCATATGAAGAAAAAAGTAAATTTGAGTGATATATTGTTGGTATGAATGGAAAAGTAAAATCTGCATTTATACATGAGGAAAGAAGGAAAGAAAGAAAGAAAGAAGAAAAATTATGGTGATGATGATGATGATGATGATGATGATGATGATGAGGAGGAGGAGGAGGAGGAGATCAACTATAATATCGACAAGAACAAGGGAAAAAAACAGCAGAAACTAGGAAAGCAAGACTATTAGAGTAAAAGAAGAAGGGGAGAAAATGAGTAGAGAAACAGATTACGTAAAACGACATAAAGAAGGAAAAGAGAAAGAGAAAAAAAGATTCCACTGAAGCTGGGTGTTGATGTGATCGTGGATTCTGCCTCGAACTCTGGAGGAAGAAGAAAAAGAGGAGGAGGGCAAAAGAAAAAGAAAAAAAGAAAATATGACTGAAGAAAGAAAAAGAATAAGAAAAGGGAGGAGAAGGACAAGGAGAGGGAAAAGGAGAAGAAGAAGAAAGAAGAGAAGAAGAAGGACAAGAAGAGGAGAAACAGAAAACAACAACAGGAACAACTATTAAATGACAACAGTAATGTGTAAAAATATTAAAGATAAGCTACTAGGAGAATAACGGAACAGGGAAGCAAAAGGGAGGGAAAAATGGAATAGAATAAGTAGGCAAAAAAGACAAGGAAAGGAACTATGAAAAGGTGAAAAGAAACTCGAGTGTGTTATAGAGTATTGAGGTGACTGGGACCGTGGGATCTTTCTCGAATCATCTCGGAATTCTTGAATATGTAAACGCCAGTCCCTCTATCCCAGTGCCACACCGAGAGAGAGAGAGAGAGAGAGAGAGAGAGAGAGAACTATTTTTTACATTCACACTGACTTTACTCAATTTCTCCCTTAATTTCATTTTTCTTTTTACCTTCTTTGTCGTTTTTCATACTGACAAAATTCTTGAATAAGTAATCGCCTCTCACAGGTGCTCTCTCTCTCTCTCTCTCTCTCTCTCTCTCTCTTTCTCGTCATGAGAAAGAGGAGGATGGTGTTGGTGACGATGATGAGAGAGAGAGAGAGAGAGAGAGAGAGAGAGAGAGAGAGAGAGAGAGAGAGAGAGAGAGCGCACCTGTGAGAGGCGTTTACGTATTCAAGAATTTTGTCAGTATATATTAGTCTCCCCCCCCCCTCGATGATTATTCTTTTTCCTTTCATACCGGTATACATCTTTCTTTTTCTTATCTCTCGCTATATTTCTCAGTTTCTTTCGAATTGTTTCTTATTCGTGCATTTTTCCGGATGAAGTGGCCTCAGAATTCTTGAATATGTAAATGGCCTTCCGGCACCCCTGTCAGACCAAGATTCTCTCTCTCTCTCTCTCTCTCTCTCTCGCAAACACACTTTATGAAATAGGACTCCAAAATTACATCCCTCAGCACAAAGAAGCAGAAATGAAAATAAAAAAAATGGTTTAATAAAGAATGTAAAAGAGTAGAAGATAAAAGAGACTTGTTGTGAAATAGATACAGAAGACACAATAGTGAGAGGGCATATAACAACTATAAACAGGCAAGAAACGATTATACAAGAATAGGGAGGGAAACCCAAAAACAGTTTGAGTAGAACATCATAAACAAAAGTAGTGATCAACCGAAGCTATTTTACAGCTACATCCGAAGCAAAACCAAAGTAAAAGAAAAAATACAATCCATTACGGACGAGGGATCACCTTTACACAAGAGAAGGATACTTGTGAAGCACTACAGGTAAATAAGAATTTCCAATCAATTTATACTGAAGAAAATAATTTTCAGACGAACGATATGGAACATGCATGCCCAAACGTGTTACCAGATATACAAATATCAGAAAAAGAAATACAAGTGGAGTTAAGTAAATCAGACAAAGGAAAAGCAAATGGTCCAGACGAAATTTCGTGTTGGGTGCTACATGAATGTGCAAAGGAGTTAAATAGACCACTATCTTTAAAATTCAAGGAATCCTTGGGTCAAGGTAAACTACTTGATATTTGGAAGAAAGCAAACATTGTTCCCTTAATCAAGAATGAGAATAGATAAAATTCACTCAGCTACCGACCAGTATCACTAACCAGTGTTGTAAGTAAGATATTGGAAGAGGTGATAAGAAAAGTTTAGGTAAACCGTCTAGAAGGATACAGTATGATAACAGAAAGACAGTTTGGTGTTAGAAAGGGAAAATCATGTGTTACTAATTTGTTGAGCTACTATGATAGAGTAACAGACACATTACAGAACAGAGAAGGATGGGTGGACAGTATCTATCTAGATTTCAAGAAAGCATTTGACAGAGTACCGCATCAAAGACTTTTATGGAAACTGTACCACCAAGGAGGAATTCAAGGCAAACTGTACTGTTGGATGCAAGATTTTCACAGAAAAAGGGAAATGAAAACAGTACTAAGAGGAAATTACTCAGAATGGAGGGAAGTAACTAGTGGAGCCACAGGGCTCAGTGCTGGCACCAATGATGTTTTTAGCGTATATCAATGACATGGGAAATGAAAGCTGCCTTTATGTTTGCAGATGATGCAAAAATACAAAGGACAATTACTAACACAGACTCTTGTAAAGAGCTACAAGAAGAATTAAATAAACTTCATGAATCGAGTAATACATGGCAAATGGAATTCAGTGTGGACAAGTGTCATGTGATCAAGTTTGGTAAAAGTGGAAAAAGACCAGATTGGGATTATAAGTTACGAAGTAAAACCCTACACATAACAGAACGAGAGAAGGACTTGGGTGTGATTATCAATAACAGACTATCTCCGGCTGACCACATGAGTGAGAAGGTACGGAACATGTATACACTGTTTGCAAATATGAAAACGGCATTCACACACATAAATGAAGACATGCTGAGGAATATAATACATCTTTCATCAGACTGTACCACAAAGGAATCCTCATCTCAAGAAACACATAGATAAAAAAGTTCAAAGGGCCGCTACAAGATGGGTACCACGCTTAAGGGATCTAAGCTCTGAGGAAAGACTAGAAAAACTGAATCTGCCAACACTACAGGAGAGAAGGAAAAGAGGAGACATGATTATGTTGTATAAATGCATATCAGGGATGGAGAAAAAAGACATAAATGAATATAAAACCTATGGGGAAGCATCAGCAAGAGGACCCTGCAAAAAACTTCCTAAAAAGAGAGGCGATAAAGACGTAAAGAAATTTAGTTTCCCAAATAGGGCAATTGATCAGTGGAATGCCCAACCGAATGAAATAGTGTGTGCCAAAACAGTTCTGTCGTGGATTTCGGGTTTCAGTGTTCCCGCCCACGACAGCACATTTTTGTAAATAATTTCATGTACTGCATAAATTGGGTAAAATATTATTTATCACTAGAGATAAATCTGGTCATGGAGAAAACAACGTATTTGGTTATAATGATTCAGTAATGTTAAGTTTCATTTGATTTACTTCGTGCACGAAGCTGCTCGAAGCTGAACAGTTCTCTCCTTGCCACCAGCTAATACATACGTGCCGTAAGCATTCTCCAGGAATCATCCAAGAATATTCTGCATTTATTACCGTCAACACCACAGCTAAGTACTCAGCATATTTATTGGGCCTAGCATATTTATACTGAGTACTGATCCAAACGCCATTTTCACATACCGTAGATTATAATGGTGAGTTGTTTCGCTTTTTGTTAGTTTATAATTAAGACCCCCTACAGTGATAATAACTAACATAAATTGGTGCCGTGACCAGGATTATGTCTAGTGATAAATGATACGGGGTTGCGGGTGTGTGAGCCGAGCTTTGTTTGTGCTGTGTCGGCAAACCATCCATCATATCAGGGATGCATATCAATCAATTGATCTTTTTGGAGAAACTCATGCAGTAGCTCTTGATATCTCTAAAGCTTTCGACAGAGTATGGCACCGTTCCCTGCTGTCCCTGGTGCTATGGACTATGGACTAATGTCTTTTGTTCCTTTGATTTCTTCTTATCTTAATGACAGGAAAATAAGAGTAAAAGTAGATGATGTATAGTCGAACTTCCACTCAATTAACGCTGGCGTGCCGCAGGGATCAGTTCTGGAGCCAACCCTATTTCTGGTTCATATTAATGATCTCTTATCTGTCACTCACAATCCCATTCACTCATATGCAGATGACTCAACACTACATAGTTCATTCACACTCAGACATCCATTTACAAAGTCTAATATCTCTACCTCTCAACTCAGTACAGCCATCTCCATAAATCAAGATCTATCTACAATCAGTGCATGGGGACAAAACAACCTTGTCTTTTTTAATGCTAGTAAAACTAAATATATACAGTTTACTAATAGACAGATATTGCCAGATTCGTACATTATCTTCAGTGCTACTAATATTCCCATCTCCAAAAGTATTGAAATTCTTGGTGTCTCACTTAACAGTGCCCTCAGCTGGACCTCTCATGTCAGATCACTTGCTAAAACCGCCTCAAAGAAACTTGGATTATTGTACAGAGTCCGTAACTTCTTCGCCGATGAGCAGTTAGCTATAATTTATAAGTCATGTGCGCTGTCAGCTTGAATATTGCTCACCCTTGTGGAATGGTTGTGGAGAGGTTGCATTAAGACAACTAGACAAAATTCAGAATAAAGCTGTTAGAATCATTAACAACCCTGCCATTACATACAAACTACCTCCCCTGCAAGTAAGAAGGAATGTTGCCTCCCTTGTATTATTTTACAGATATTTTTTTGGCAAATGCTCAGACGAAGTTGCGTCCATGGTGCCACCTCTCCATGCCTTCCCTTGTGCTACACGGGCATCTGGTAGCGCTCATGACTGGAATGTCACTCAACCATATTGCAGAACTTCTGCCTATGAGAATTCTTTCATTCCCCGAACTGCATCTCTTTGGAACTCGCTTCCCCAGAGTTGTTTTCCTCCAAATTTCAACCCACAACTGTTCAAGTCTAACTGTTACAGATATTTTATGAACAGAGGACACCAGTAATCTGGTGTATGGATTTTTTTTTTACCCATTTGTTTTTCCTTCCTCCGTTCTGTTATTTATAAAAAAAAAAAAAAAAAAAAAAAAAACATATGTTGCGTGGGGCACCAGGGGAGGCTGCGCGTGGTTGGGGGGGTGTCGGGGTAGGGATTGAACCCTCCCCAGTAGATTATCCGTCCCCTTTTGAAGAAAGTAGCCTTCTTTGGGCATTCCTATGTCCAGAGATTCCCACTAGGTTGTCCGGTGCAGTATCCAGACGATGCTCCGGCCTTTTATGTCCGCAAATTTGGCGTGCCTGGTGCTAAGGTCAGTAAGGAATGCCAGGACCTCCTTACATACAAGCCAGACTTAATTCTGAACGTTGGGGGGAACGAGTTATCCCTAGATGCGGACTTGAATCAGTTGGCCTTCGATATAGAAGCCCTGGCTAGGGAAATTGAGGATGAAACAGGGCCACTGTCTCATTGTCGGCATCGAGAAAAGGACGAACCCTCGAGATATGACCTATGAAGAATACATCCGGGCCAGAAATGGAGTGAACCTGCGCCTGAAGAGAACTTTTCCTTTCGCAAAGGCCACCATACAAAAACATTTATCAGTGGTTGAGGAGGATAAGGCCTTGATTGATAAATTAAGGAAGGGGTTGTATATTGACAATTTACAAGGAACCGAAGAAGATGAGGATGCTTTACAACAATTGTGTTGGGATGCCCTGAGAGTATTTTCAAGTGCCAATTTGTCCTTAAGAGAGTGGGTAACAAACAGTGTGAAATTGCGGAAACTACTCCACCTAAAGGGTTTGGCTTCTGAAGTTCAGGACAAGGTAAAAGTACTTGGCATTAATTGGCTAACTGATATGGATAGTTTACAGGTTAAGGGACACGAAAGTAGACCCACAGAAGTGACAAAACGTGATGTGTTGAGCATAACTGCAGGTGTGTTTGACCTTCTGGGAGTATTATTGCCGGTGACCATCCGTGCAAGAAAATTTGTGCAAGATCTATGGCGCATTGAATGTGGGTGGGATGTTCCCATACCGGAAGTTAAGGAGGCTGAATGGCAGGGGATATATGAGGATATGATGAACAGTACCAGTAATGTATTTCCCCGCCGAGTCATTGTAGTAAAAAGGTCGCGCTGCATCTGTTTAGTGACGCAAGCACCACTGCTTATGGTGTAGCAGCCTACTTAGTTAGTGAGGGAAGTAGTAGATTAGCTATGGCAAAGGCCAAAGTAGCACCCATTAAACTCCTCACTATACCAAAATTAGAACTGACTGCTGTCGTGCTAGCAGCTCGTCTCGCCAGGTATATTTATGAGGCCTATGCGGACGAGTTAAGCATAGAGAACATATACAGTACATCTGGACGGACAGCCAGGTAACCCTATACTGGTTGTATAGTAAAAAACTGTTGCCTGTATATGTTCAAAACAGAATTGACGAAATAAAGGCATTAGTCCCTGATGCTGAATTTCGTTATGAGTCTACAAAGGACAATCCCAGTGATATGGTTTCCAGAGGGAAGTCACATGCGTCCTTAATAAGTTCTTCTTTGTTATGGGGAGGGCCCACATGGCTGCCTCACCAAAAAATGTGGCCGGAAAATGGTCCATTTGAGGAAGTTGGGGACGTCACCACGGGTTGTCTCCTCGAAGAGACCCTGTCATTGCCAGTATCGGTAACCATTCCTGCCATATTGAATTGGGACCGATATGGTTCTTATGTGAAGACAAGGCATGTGATGGCGTGGGTATTGAGATTTATCAAGACATTGAAAGATAGGAGACAAAGAACGCATGAGGCAATGCCGGCTTATTTGACAGTGCCGGAAATAAGGACAGCAGAATCAGTAATGATTAAGTTAGCTCAAATGGAAGAGTACCCTGAGGATTACCATTATATATCCACAGGAAAGGGCACACCAAGTAATGTTGTGAAGCAGTTAGGCCTCTATATGGAAGGTGGGCTGTTGCGTTGTAAGGGTAGGTTACAGTTGTCAGACTTAAAGGAGGAAGCAAAGTACCCTATCCTAATACCTAGTAAACATAGGTTAGCAGCTGTCCTTTCTGAGTACTGCCACAAGGTGTGTAGCTATAGTGGAGTAAGTTATGTTGTAAGTTACATAAGACAAAGATTTTGGATTCCTAGGATCAGACAAGTTGTAAAGAAGGTTTTAAGTAAATGTATAACCTGTAAAAGGTTACAAGGTGCCCCATATAGTGTTGTACAGGCTCCGCCATTACCCTACTTTAGGGTTCAGGAAGTGAACCCATTCCAAGTAACAGGAGTAGACTACACAGGTGCTCTACCCATTAAAGAAAAGGGTATCGTAGGAAAATTATATGTAGTGTTGTTTACCTGTGCAGTTACTAGGGCTATACACATTGAGACTGTGTCAGACCTCTCTTGTGAGTCCTTCATTAATGCCTTCCGTCGGTTCTGTAGCAGGAGAGGCTTCCCTGAACTCATAATTAGTGATAATGCCACTACATTTATAAAATGGAGCCGGTGTGTTGAGGGAATTAAAAAATGATCCAAGGTTACAGAGTGAATTGGTAAAGGTAAATTGTGAGTGGCGGTTCATACCGGCCAGGGCGCCATGGTTCGGTGCCATCTGGGAAAGAGTGACAGGTATCCTAAAGGCTGGCCTGAGAAAGGTATTGGGTCGAGCTTTAGTAACCCGCGAAGAACTGAATACTGTATTATTGGAACTTGAGGCCACAGTCAATGACCGTCCACTTGGATATACATACGGTGACCTTGAAGAGCCACTTCCTATTACTCCTTCACAACTTATTAATGGGAGGCGTCTTAGACAGTTCCCGAAACAGGAAGTCAGGGATGATGATCTCACGGACATCACCTGGCGGACTAATTCGGGAATAAACAGACGTCTCCTATACGTGACAAAGATTTCACGAGATCTGTGGAGGAGATGGACCACTGACTACCTAATATCTCTCGGGGAGCAACACCGTCAATTGACATACAAGAGGGGGAAGGCAGCACCACAAGTTGGGGATGTCATGCTGATACACGACGATGGACCTCGACTTCTCTGGCGACTAGGCTGGGTCACCAAATTGTTACATGGTCCCGATCAAGAATGTAGGGTAGTACAGCTAAGGACAAGCGCCGGTTTGACCACGAGACCAGTGGTTAAGCTGTATCCATTAGAAGTTGATATAGAAAGGAAAGAAGATGACAGCCAAACCGGCGCTACCCAACACCTCCCTACACCCATAAATGACCGATTTGATGTCCCGTTGAGGACATCACGTCGGACCGCCTTAGGTTCCTCCCAACTATGGCGTACCCTGATTGGGACGGGACAGTTATAAATATTGCATATACAGTATTCTGGGCGGGGAAGTATGTCGTGGATTTCGGGTTTAAATGTTCCCGCCCACGACAGCACATTTTTGTAAATAATTTCATGTACTGCATAAACTGGGTAAAATATTATTTATCACTAGAGATAAATCTGGTCATGGAGAAAACAACGTATTTAGTTATAATGATTCGTAATGTTAAGTTTCATTTGATTTACTTCGTGCACGAAGCTGCTCGAAGCTGAACAGTTCTCTCCTTGCCACCAGCTAATACATACGTGCCTTAAGCATTCTCCAGGAATCATCCAAGAATATTCTGCATTTATTACCGTCAACACCACAGCTAAGTACTCAGCATATTTATTGGGCCTAGCATATTTATACTGAGTACTGATCCAAACGCCATATTCACATACCATATATTATAATGATGAGTTGTTGTTTTGCTTTATGTTAGTTTATAATTAAGACCCCCTACAGTGATAATAACTAACAAGTTCATAAATTTAAGGAGATGTATGATAAGAATGGTTTAAGACACGGGACGGTACGAGCTTGACTCATTCCTGGAAATATACAATTAGGTAAGAATAATTAGGTAAGAACACACACACACACACACACACACACACACACACACACACACACACACACACACACACACACACACACACACACACACACACACACACACACACACACACACACACACACACACACACACACACACACACACACACACACACACACACACTGACGATCACGACCATCAAGTGATCCTGACCGACCCGGTGAATTACACACACACACACACACACACACACACACACACACACACACACACACACACACGTGTTTGTCTTTCGGTTTTTAAGTAGGCTAAGTCTTCTTTTACTAACACACCTGAGGCAGTGCACACATCCAGTCCACCTGCATTTTTCATTACCTGGGTATGGGTGTGAAGTGCCCGTAAAATTTTATCACTAAGGCTCATGGAACTCACTCTGTGCTGAATAAAATCGTGTGGGTTGTACTGGAATAGGAGAGCAGTGTTGTGCCGGCCAGGAGAGAATCATCTGTACAGTACTGGTATTAACACTGAGGCTTCCTTGACTTACTTTTGCCTGAAGGTGGTACCTGGTGGACACCGTCGTCCTCTCAGATGATGTAGAGCTGCCTACTTCTTCCTCATATTTATCATTCTGTCTGTGTGCCTGCCCTCCTCCCTTCCTGTTTTCCCCATATCTTCCTGTCGCTTTTTATTACTCCTCTTTCCTTATCAGGCGGCTCTCCACCGTGACAAGTCGAGTGGCTTCCTGTAAGCCAGGAAACCGTTTATAGCGCGGGGTGGTAACCATATAACTATATAACGGGGTGATGTAGAGCCTGCTATGGTGCTTTTGTTAACTGATGGAGGGACGCAAGTGCGGCATCCGTCCGGGAACCAAACCTCCACACTTTTTCCCGAGCTTCGCTGTCACGAGGCGCTGTCAGTCACAAGGTAACATTGGTTTACTGCAAGAGAGAGCCCTGTAAGGACGGTTGCTAGCCTGCGGTTGATGGGTCTGTTTAACCAAACAGACTGGGGTTGATAACAATTCTAAGCGGAAGAAATTCGTTTGTGGTTGCCTGACAGAGTACTAGAGTTGTTCTGATTATGAGAGGGTTGATATATGCACACACACACACACACACACACACACACACACACACACACACACACACACACACACACACACACACACACACACAGCGGCCAGCCAGGTAATAACACTATCTCATCGTTCGTCTTGTAATTAACTTAAAAATTAGGCCACGCCCTAATTACCTCTCCGCCTTAATATCTCCCTCCTCCCCTTCACTTAACTTTCCCACCCCTCATCCCCGCCCCTTCCCTCCCTTCCTCTGGGGGGCGCGGTAGCACAGTGGTAGCGCGCTGGACTTGTAATCGGGGGATTGCAAGTTCGATCCTTGCCCGGACTGCCGTGCCGGGAGGGGTAGCTCCCTCCTGTAACCCTAGCGGGGCTATATAGTCCAATACAGGGCTTAGCTCGGGGGAACTCCATTTCTCCCATTTTCTCCCTCCCTTCCTCTGTTCTCTCCTGTTTTTTCCCTTCCCTCTCCCTTTCTACTTTATTCCCTCCCTTCCTACTTTTCAGCTCCCCGCTTCCCTCTTTCCTCTCGCCTTTACTCCTCTTTTTCCCACTTTCCAGTCCTCTTCTCCATTTATCTCCCTTCCCCCTCCCCTCCCCATCCCTTCCTAATCCCTTCCTCTCACCTTCTTTCCCCTTCTTAGTTCACTGTCTCTACCCTTCCCCTCTACTTACCTACTCTCCTCTTTCTCCTACCTTTCCCTCCCCCACCCTTTATTCTTTCTTCAACTCTGCACTCAGTCCCATTCCCCTTCCCTCCCCTCTTAAATTCTCCCTCTCCTCTTCTCCCCATTCCTACCCTCCCTCTCCATCACTCTTATTCTTCCTGCTCTACCCTTCCTCTTCTTTCCTCTCCCCCCTCCCCTCACCTCTCCTCTTCTCCCCTCCCTTCCCCTCCCCCCCTCCCCTCCCAACCCACCCTTCCCCTTCTCTTTTATTTTTCCTCTACCCCTTCCCAGTGCCACTCTCCTTCAAGCCCACATCTCGCCTTCCTTTTCTTCTCTTCCTTTTGAAACCTCTCGCTTCACCTCCCCTTCCCTCCTTTCCTTCAACCCTTTATATTCTTCCTCCTCCTCCTCCCCTCCCCCTCCCCCTCCCAATCCCCCTCCCCCCTCCTTCCTTAATTTTTCACACTTCCCGAGTTCCCCGCCTGAGAGTTGATTAGCGTGAAAATCCCCACCAAATAATGGTGTGGCTGGTGGGGTACTTAGCGGACACAAGGTTGAAGCTTATGTACAGAAGCTAATATTAGTTTTCAAGGCGACAAGTGTATGTTGTGGTGTGCGTGCTGACGTCAGTATTCTGGATTATATAGAAGGCGTGGACCTGTATTCTCGTAGGGTAAGGAGGCTCCCTAACACTCTTCCTTGTTTTTTTTATTTTTGGACATGGCTGGCTATTATCCTTTTGTACGATATGTCTGCAGAGTATGGAGATATTAGGATGATATATGTAACACGGATAAGGTTAGTAAGGTGTAATAAGCAAAATTAGTTGCTTAGGAAAAAGTGTGAGGGAGCTCCGTAACAGACGAGAATACGGAGAAAAATTGCACATGCTGAATGCAGGCGGCATTGGACCCTTCTTGGCACGTTTTCCTAGTTTTAGCTTCAAAAGAGGCTTTAGATTACATTTTCTTTTAGGTGGGAGGAGGCATAAACGATTGATGTAATCAATTCACCGGGTCGGTCAGGATCACCTGATGGTCGTGATCGTCAGCTTTTACCTCCCGGAAGGGAGCTGAGAGCTCATATAGTCCGATCTAAGGGCAAGGCTGTGACCTTCACACACGCACACACCCGTCCCCTTGCTCAAGGGGAACAGTAACCACCCACTTCGTCAGTGAAACTTTTCGCAACCTGAGCGAGGCGCGAACTCCCGTCTACCAGATGGCAAGCGAGAACGTTACCACTGCACCAGCGAGCGGTGTGTGTCCGTCTGTGCGTGCATGAATGGTTGCATTCTTGCATGGGTCAGTGCGTCTGTAACACTCTTTTGGGCACGATATAACCTAAACCCATGGTCGGATTTCCACCAAACTTTTGTCATTGATGCAGTATCTAGGGCCGGTGAACTGATTAGGTCAGCTAGGTCAAGGGGTCAGAGGTGAAGGTCATATGGGGTCGACTTAGTTTAGCCTTGTGGGCACGATATCTCCTGAACCCCTCAACGGATTTCGACCGAAAAGTTGTTCGTGATAGAGTATGAAGGGACGAAGAAATGATTAGGTCAGCAAGGTCAAGAGGTTAAAGGACAAGGTTATATGGGTGTGTGCGCGATATCTCCTAAGCCCCTCGACGAGTTTCGACCAAACTTGTCAGTGATACAGTATGAAGGGACGATGAACTGATTTGGACAGCGAGGTCATGGAGGTTGTATGGCGAGTCCGTACACAAGGCTTGGCGGGGCCATACTGAGCCACTCTCTGCGCCGACAGCTAGGGTTCTTTTGTTTCGCGTATTTCCCCAGAACATTTTCTTGTGCTGTCGTTTTAATATCGACGTAGTTGGTACCAATAAATTACATGAGAATATTAACGTGGAAAATGTAGATATACAAGTGAGGAAGACGTGTGATAAAGCTACCTAGGACGTTTCACCTCGTCCTTTGTAGTTTTTCTAGCACGCGTGCCTTTCTGATTGCTATTTGTATCGTTAAAATATTGACATAGCATCAGCAACATACTTGGGGTTATGGACGTGTAACGTGCAGAATAAAGCGTAAGGAAGAGGTGTTGCGAACTCCCCGAAGCCATTTAGAATAACCCTAAAACTTCCACCCAATCGATATACAGCAGTAACACACACATGACTCCTTCAACCCGAGGACCTCATTCCTGTTTCATTCCCGATGCCTCCAGACGATTGTGCCCAGCTTAGGAGAGAGATTTTATGCTGGATTTGTTAGATATACCGTCATTAACCCTTTAACTTCACGGCTGTGCGTCGGAATTACTATTACTAATAATGGTTACCGACCTTGATTTTGCCGATATTGCTGGTCTATCATCAACATATGTGAACGTCAGCTTCTGGTGTATGGGCACGTGACACGTATCCATACGTTTATCCTTCCCATACAGTATTGTCCAAATGAGTCAGCCTGGAGTGAAAAGACCAAGGGGGAAACAGCAAAGCCTATGGCTGAAGCAAGTTGATCGTTCCTGCCCGGTGATACTTGGAATGGGAAGGTTTGGTGCCTGGAGGCTAGCAGGGAGGAGCCTCGGTAGGCGGAGTCGTAGTGTGAGTGAGGCTTTCTTCCACCGCGGAGGCCGACTCTGGACATAGACTTGATAGCTTGCTCCCTGAGGTCCAGCAGTTCTCCCAGGTGCCAAATGCCTTCACATGTCACTACTTCGGCATTAATGTCCACCGTCCATTTGAATACATGCTTGGGCTGTTTCCTTCATTACTGGTGTAGGTGGTTTGATGAAGACTGTAAGTGATTAAAAGCCAAGTACAAAAAAGTAGATGGGGAAGCTGCCGGGCCCTTCGGTAAATGCCCTTGGTGTACTGTAGTGTGGTGTGGAAGGAGGATTTTGTTTGGTCTGGTGTGAGGGTGGTATGGTGTGATGTGGCTTCACTAAAATATTTAAAGTCTATGGGAGTGAAGTAATGCACGTCCGAAAATCACTAGGAAGATACAGACGGACAAGGCTGAATCTAGAAATGGTGCCACGTGTCAGAACAATATAAAATGAGATGAAGAAATGCTAAATAGTGACCCTTTCATGATCAGTAAAACCCTGATACTCTCTTCCATCTAACGAAGGAGGATTTATTTATCTGCAAGTAACGCATTAGAACTTAGGAGTGTAAGTACTGAAAAAATTATCTTCCCCATGGTCGAGACAACTCATGTGTTTTACGGCAGCTAACACCAGACTTTGCTCAACTAAGCGTGAGTCATAGCAGCCTGGGAGGGCGGAGAGAAGATAGAAAATAAAGCTCAGAGAACAAAACATCTGATAACCTGACGATATATAGGAGTAAAGACTTGAAAATGAGAGGAAAATGAAGGAGGAGAAAGATGAGTGAAAATGAAAGAAAAGGGAGATGAAAGGGACTGTGAGACTAGAGAAAAAATAGAGAAGGGGAAGAATAATGGAAGAGAACGACTGATAAAACGATATGAGTGGAAGAAGCGAAACGCGGAGTATAAAAGTGGAGAGGGACAGGGAGAGAAGAGTGGAAGGAAAAAGAGGCGGGGGAAGAGTGGATGAAAAGTTTGAGAGGCGAAGAAATATACGTAAATGTGGAAGAGGTGAAAGTGAAGATGAGGAAATGTATAGAAAGAATAAGAGATGGAAAAGGGTGAGAGAGAGAGAGAGAGAGAGAGAGAGAGAGAGAGAGAGATGGGTGAGGAAAGACAAGCGTGAGTCAAGCGTTAATCCTGTATTAATTAAAGGAGACAAATCGTTTCCCTTTCTTACAGAACAGCTCTCTCGCCCAACTTATTTCTTCTCTGACCTCCCTCCCTCCCTCCCTCCCTCCTTCCTTCCCTCCCTCCTTCCTTGCACCGCCTCGCTTTCTTTGTAATTCACACATACATTTTTTCTCAGCAGCTCATTGTAGCTTCCATACTCTGCTATTTACCCCATGCTTTCATTTAGCACTTCCGGGATAACACAACCAGGTTTCTGCTTTATTACTTCTCCATTCATTCCGTCCTCCTCCTAGTTATTGGCATTATCTTTTTTTTTTTCTTTTTTTTTAACTTTTTCCCTCTTCTTACAACTTTCAAAGCTAGTAGTATGATGGAATTTGGCCTTTATTGTTCCTGCTACGACCTGACGATTTTGTTTAGTTTGGGAGAACCGCCTGGCACTGTAGGGAAGAATGAAGACTAACCCCTCCTGTGCGGAAACCGTACCACTCAGGATCCAGTAACTTACTCTCAGCTGAATAAAATCGTCTGGTGTAAATTGGAATAAAACAAAAGACGCGACCGCAAGTGGGTTAAAGTGAAGAAAAAAATGTCGTCAGGAGAGAGCAGAATTAAGACAGAATTAAAACACAAATTACGTTCTTGGGCTACCTTGTTTTTAGTTTTTTTTTTTTTTTTCCACATTTCATTTTCGTCTGCGTCCTCTTTCTCGCTTTTATTTTCGATTCCCTCCACTCTTTGAGTATTTTGTCTTTGTTTCTCCCTCCCTTGTTCTTCCTCGTCTCTCTCTTCTTTGCTGCTTTTCCGTCGTTCTTGTTGAATATATTGCTCTTATTTTCCATTTCTCATACACCATCTTTCTCTCTTGTCCTCATCCTTTATCACCTCCACTTTATCTCAGTCTTTTCTACTCATTTATCTCGCCTTCTTCCTTGCCTTTCACTACGTTCTTCACTCTTGCTCCTTCGTTTATGTTATCTTAGTTCTTTGTCTTCACCTTCTTCTTTCCTTCTCCACCCTTCTCGTTTGTTTTTCCCTCCCCCTGATGCTTTCTTATCTCCTCCTCCTCCTCCTCCCAGCAAGCGAAGACCAGCTGGGTTCTCAAGACAATAAGAACTAAACTGATATTAATGGAGAGAGAGAGAGAGAGAGAGAGAGAGAGAGAGAAAGAGAGAGAGAGAGAGAGAGAGAGAGAGAGAGAGAGAGAGAGAGAGAGAGACTGCTTTGTAAAGACACTGAAAAACAGTGGAACAAAATGACACTCCTTAAAAAAAGTGAAAGCAAATTGTGATAAATAAAAGCAGGGAAATATTTGAGTGGCTGATATAAAAATGAGGAATACATAAAAGTTGCGTGAATAAATTTGTCTCGTGATAGCAAAAAAAAAAAAAAAAAAAAAAAAACATATCTTGCTGTAATCGATGCAAGAAAATTTATAAGTCCTTTAACGCGAGAACTCTTTACTGTGCTGAATGAAGACAATGGCTGTGGTCGGATCAGTGATTGGTGATGAGTGATGGTAGTGAGTGGTGAGTGATGGTGGTAAGTGGTAATGAATGATGGTCGTGAATGGTCATGTGATTGTTGTGAGTGGTGATGAGTGATGGTAGGGAGTGATGACATGATGGTAGTGAGTGGTGATGTGGTAGTAGTGAGTGATGCTGTGATGGTAGTGAGTGGAAATGAGTGATGGTAGTGAGTGGTACTGAATGATGGTAGTGAGTGATGATGAGTGATGGTAGAGTGGTAATGATTAATGGTTGTGACTGGTGATGAGTGATGGCAGTGAAGGTTATGGCAGTGACTGGTAATGACAATGTTGAGAGTGAGTGGTGATGAGAGTGGCGATAGTGAGTACTGTTGATGAGTAGTAATGGATGAATGAGTAATGAGTGATGACTGAGTGGCGGTGACAGTGAGAGTTGATAGTGATGACTGAGTGGCGGTGACAGTGAGAGTTGATAGTGATGACTGAGTGGCGGTGACAGTGAGAGTTGATAGTGATGACAGTGAGTGGTGATGACGACGTTCCTGATCTCGGTGGATTTCTCTCATGGTCTCGGCTGAATCCCAAAGTCACTCTCTCTCTCTCTCTCTCTCTCTCTCTCTCTCTCTCTCTCTCTCTCTTCCTTCATCTCACCATCCATTAACACTCAGCCTCCTATACCTCACCCTTACAAGAATATTATCGTCAAACTTTAACTAGAATATAAAGCTTGAATTGTCACGTCTACAAGATAAATTACTAGATTTATTTCGGCCGTGTGATATAATACGGAGTTGTTTGGAATATGATAAAGTTAATAGTACTAGTAGTCCCATTCCCCGGCCTCTATGACTCAGTAACATAGATTGGTGTCATCTGTAAATGAATAGAGGATGGCTTCTTTGACTCACTCATTTGCAATAAATCGCTTGTTGATAATGGGAATACGAGTAAAATGCTGGAGGAGACGCGACCGTGAGGGACTTTAGTCTCGTATTCTCATCGTGTAATGAGGCTCCCTAACACCTCTTCTTAGCGATTTATTCATAAATATGGCTGGTTTACTATCGTTTTATGCATTATGTATGTAAAGTGAAGCGATATGAGAAGATTTTTTTTTTTATGTGCCCGACTCTGGGGATAGGCTTCACAGCCTGCTATCAAGGCCCAGCAGTCCTCCTGCATACCATACACCTCTGCATGTCACCACTTCGGCGCTAACACCCACCGTCCATATTGAATACATGCTAGGGCTGTCTCATACAGGACTGGTGTTTTTGTATTAGCGGGGGTATTTCTATGACATGTCGGCGGGTCATCTGGTAGATCAGGAAAGTCTGCTTTTAGGAAATTCAAAACCTTAAACTGTTCCCTGCCCCAGTCAGGATTCGATGAGGACTGTAAGGTGAAATGAGCAAAGTAAATTGCTAAAGAAAAGGTGTTAGGTAGCTTCCTTAACCGACGTGACTACAGGCCTTATTGTCTGGTTATAGCTATACTTTTGTGACTGATTTTAAAATTTAGAATAGTTTTAACATTAGTTAAATTTTAATTGTTTTTGCTCATAGTTTTGTTAGTCCATTTGCTGCCAATTGATACACCTGTTATCTCATTCAGGCAGAAGTCCTGGCAGTCAGTGTTTAAATCTAAGAAGTCCTGTCAGTCAGTGTTTAAATCTAAGAAGTCCTAGCTGTCATTTTAAGAAGTCCTAGCTGTCAGTTTGAGAAGTCCTAGCTGTCAGTTTAAGAAGCCCTAGCTGTCAGTTTAAGAAGCCCTAGCTGTCAGTTTAAGAAGTCCTAGCTGTCAATTTAAGAAGTCCTAGCTGTCACTTCCTAGCTGTCGGATTAAGAAGTCCTAGCTGTCAGTGTTTAAATCTAATGCGGGCACCCGTTTTGCTGGTCCTGATTCACCTCGGAAATCAACTTAAGGTACCTCAGGATTATGTTATTCCTTTGAGAGAAACTCCTGCATTGAAATGTTATAGATATGGGCATTGAACGGTGTAGCAAATCAATATCAGATTTGTTTTACCCTCCGAATGACTGGCCGTGTATTATAGGTTGGCAAAGCATTATCTTTTTATGGTGGTCCTCATTTGTGCAGACCCTCTAGAGTAGGTGCACAGTTTTTTCTTTCTTTCCACCAAATGGTTGTCGAATTGGGGGCCATTTCCATACTTCCTCACTATTTCACTTCAAGCGTGGTGCTCTTGTTCCTTAGGCCAATAGCTGTATACCTGTTTCTCAGTAATAATACAGTAATGAAAATAATAATAAATTATTATTATTATTATTATAATTATTATTATTATTATTATTATTATTATTATTATTATTGTTATTATATTATTATTATTATTATTATTATTATTATTATTATTATACCTTTAAAAAGGTTTTATGCGATCAGCGGTCAAACCATGTAAACACACACATTTCGTGTACTTCGACACGTACGTGAATTGTGGGAACTCGAATCCACAGAGTTAACCAACTTCTGCGAGCAGCCTGAGTGCTAGCGATGTTGGGGGGGGGGACTATCTTTATCCCCTTAGGAATGTTCGCAATCTTTAATTATTGAATGATATCTGTTCTAGTGTAGGAAGACGCAATTATGTAAATTAGCCTGTCAGTTATAAACAGAGGGATAACACAGGAGCTTATACGGATTTCGTCTGATTAATTAACCGGTAATAGGAACTGCATCAACCGCCAAGAGTCAGTTCCTAGGAGGCCTAAGATATGGATGATGATAATGTAATAACGTGCTACTGACATTCACTCCTTCACTACGAGACTGTCCACGAAGGATAATGTAGTGGAGAGAAAGAGGAATAGTGACCCTCCTATACCCTTTCCCTTTCCACTTTATCCATTGCCTTACTCTTGTCCTCGCGATCCAATAGTCCCGTTCCATGTGTCCCAGAAGCATGGGTTTTGTATTATATTGAAGCCTAACGAATCCTGCTGAGGAAAGAGCTTATATCGATAGACATGTCAGTGAAGAAAAATATAAATGACAAATGCAAGGAATAGAAAGTGAGGAAACTGCGAAGAGGACAATAGGAAAGGCATGTGATTAAAGAGAAGAAAGTGAAATAAAAATTTTGGGGTGGAATATGAGAGGGTAATGAAATGAGGAGAGGGCGATAAAAGGAATAAAAAATAAAAAATAAGGAATCAAGAGTGAAAAGAGATGAGTGAAATATGAGAGCGTCTGAGTAATATGAATGATCATGAGATTCACGAGGAAGTTAATGAGAGGAGACTTTGAGAAGAGTATGGGAGAAAAAAGGGGGGAATTGTTTTAAGGAAAATAAGAAAAAAAAACCATAATCAGCATGTTCGCTGTTCTTCCTTATGGGTTCACTAAATCCTCATAAACCACCACAACCTCTAGAAAGAAGTCAGATTTCTTAACGTACAAAAACAGATGATAGGTATTAGTGCCAAAGTACTATGGGATGTGTAGGGGTCGCTGAGGAACAGTCTTTTGGTGGTGTGTCGTGGCGGGACTATTGGACCTCGGAAATGGACTTGTAGCCTATGTCCAGAGTCTGATGCAGGAAAAAATATGGTTAATAATAAAATGAAAAAGACGTGCTGTTACTGAAACACTGATTGGTAAAATATAGGCTTCATCAGGCCTTTCACTACTAAAGATCCTAAGTGGCAATAGAATCGTCAAGTAGTAGCAAGATTAAAACAGAAATTTCAGTGGGGCAGTTTTTAACCCCCTCACTATCATAGACCCTTCTTAATAGAATTAAATAATTAGAGAGTAGCAGTGTACAGTGTCATCATCGTAGTGTTCTGTAGATTATATCATGACGTTTATTTCATGCTGTGGCTTAAGCGAGAGTCGGCATGAATTACTCGTTACCAGTTGAGTCTATGCTGTTTTCATAGTTTGGCCCAGGTTGTCATCCTTTTTTTTTTTTTTTTTTTTTTCTAGTAGGTCAGTTGCAGAGAAAGACAGTGCTGCGGCTCTGCATCCTTCTCATAGTTCTACTGTATGACTGCCACCATATTTGGGTGTCAGTTTATTGCTACAACTCGGCATTCAGGATGGACAGATGGCAATATAATTCCAAGTTAGAATAAAAGTATAGATGTTGACAATGGTAACGAAGCAATCTTCCATCTAGCTATTTCAGAGTCTTACACAGGTACGGGTATTCTCTGCACCCTATGAATACTGTACATGTTTCACCCCTTCACGTCGGGGACAGGCATGCCATCTTGTGTTGGCACCAATATAACAGGGCAGCTTCACTACCCGGCTGTGCAAATGCCCGTCAACATCTTCCTTATTCCCCAAAAGGAGGTTCAGTCTGCAGTCTACGGGGTTCACGTTCACATATTCAACACCTTCAGTAGTGTGACGTAGTTTTTAGAATGGTCTTGCTACCTTCAGACGGTTTTCTTCAGCTTTGGGATAGGAATCAGGTGGTGAAGGGATCATTAGAGGATTGCTTTTAACCCCGGCACTGCAAACAGTTTCTCCAAAGTGAACACAATTGCATAGAGGTAGAAAAGAAAATTTATGACATCGGATTGAAGGGGTTTATTTTATTCTTACAATTTCCAGACGCTTGCACTCAGTAGCTGTGTTCTGCACCTTGAATAATTGCTTTATCCCTTAAGCTGGTGCTGGAGAGGGACGCCTTCATGTGGTGGCACCGATACAGCCAGGCTGTTCAATTGCCCGGTTGTTACAAAAACCCTCCAACTACTTGCTTGTCTTCCGAAGGAGGATAGTTGACTGCAGGTGGGTGGCAGCTTAATCCTGTAGTCCACTGAGTTCATGTTTCAAATGAGCCTGGGGTTGCAACTACTACTATAATTCATGCACACTATCCATCAAACTCCCAGTAATAACTTTGCTAAATAAAATACTTTAGTAGTTTTCGAATGGTCTCTGACACAGTTTCTCGTGGAACAAATATAATTGTGTATCATGCATGTACTGTCTCTTCAACACAGTGAAGGATAGATAATCACTGCATTCATTCCCTCATATCCTTTCTTCCTCCTCCATATAACCTTTCCATTTCTCTTCGCATTTTCCTCTTTACTCTCTTTTGTTTCCTCATACTCTTCCCCTCACCACCTCCTTCCATTACTTCCTCCTCCCCTCCCACATCCTCGTACTTCTCAGTCACTCGCATTCCCCATTCTCTTCTTCCCACCTTTTAATTCATTCATCTCCCCCCTCTCCTCATCCTCAAAGCTGCTCTTCCCCTTCCCACTCTGCCTGTCTGTCACTCTCTTCCCTTCTCACCGCTTTGCATCTTCCCTTCCTCTCTCTCTTCGTCTCACCTCCCCCTCCTCTCACCTTCTCTTCCTCTCTCCTTTCGTCTCACCTATTCCTCTCTCAGTTCGTCTCACCTTCTCTTCCTCTCTCTGTTCGTCTCACCTCCTCTTCCTCTCTCTGTTCGTCTCACCTCCTCTTCCTCTCTCTGTTTGTCTCACCTCCTCTTCCTCTCTCTGTTCGTCTCACCTCCTCTTCCTCTCTCTGTTCGTCTCACCTCCATTTCCTCTCTCTCTCTTCGTCTCACCTCCATTTCCTCTCTCTCTTCGTCTCACCTCCATTTCCTCTCTCTCTCTTCGTCTCACCTCCTCCTCCTCTCTCACCGTCTCACCTCCTCCTCCTCTCTCTCTTCCTCTCACCTTCTTTTCGCCTCTTTTCCTCTCATCATCTCTTCCCCTCTCCTTTCAACCAGTCAGTCACTTCCCCTCATTCTTTCGTCTTCGTCTCACCTCCTCTTCCCTTCTCTCCACTTCCTGCCTTTCAATCACTTCCTTTTTCTCAGAGCCAGACGAGGGTTTCAAGGGCGAAAAACTCTCAGCTTGTTCGCTGATTTCCACCCTGTTGAGATATTACTGACAGGACGCAGGACACGGGACGAGGCGGAACAGGTTGAGCGAAAGGGAGTTTAGTATATTATAATCGTGGAAGAATAGCCTACCTGTATATTTGTCTGTTGTAATTTTTCCATATATGTCAGGTGGTAACTTTGTATATCTATCTGTCGATATCTCTGCATATGTCTGTCTGTCTTTCTCTAATGGTGATATGGAAGTAGAGGTTCGGTGTAAGTGCATAATACTTCACGAAGATTGCTTCTTGTACGTCAGTACATAGATTTACTTGTTTTTGAAGCTCATATGAATCGAACTGCAGAATGAATAGGTTAAAGGACTCCTTCGAATCGAACTTGAGTCGCATCATTACCGCGTTCAGTGCCAGATGAAAACATGCCTGTATTGGAAGGGTTGTTTGGGTGTTGATTGGCTTTGCGCCCGTCTTTTGATGGTTACTTGCTGTCTTCTTACACGTTTTGGACTGCAAGATCATTTCAAAGGCCTTAATAAAAAAAAAAAATAGTATCATAAAGGTATCTCTAGTTGCCAGTCCCAGGTACTACAAATATACTTGCTGTTTTAAGGTTGGGTTAGGAAGAATACTGCCATCGTATTCCCTGCGTGTCGTAAAAGGCGACTAAAAGGGGCTGGTTGAAGGGACTAGGGACCCCCTCCTCTATTTTTTAGTTCCTAAAAAGAGACAGGCCAGAGAAAGGGATGGGGGATTGAGTTATCCCCATACCCTGAAGACTGGGTCTATGAATGTGCGTGGATGTAGTACGATTGAGGCTAAAAGGGAGGAGATTGGGAGAATGTTTGTGAGAAGAAAGTTGGATGTGTTAGCTTTGAGTGAAACGAAGATGAAAGGGAAGAGTGAGTCTACTGTATGTTTGGAAGTGTGAATGGAGGATTGTCAGGTGTTGATAGAGGAAGGGCAAGAGAAGGTGTGGCCATGTTAGTGAGTCCGAAAGTACAGCAATGTGTGATTGAATGGAAGGAGGTGTCATCGAGACTGATGTGGGTGAAAGCGAAATTTGAATGTGAGGTGTGGGTGTTTGTGAGTGCATATGGGCCTGGTAGTGAAAGGGATGAAGAAGAGAGGGAGTCTTTCTGGAATGATGTTGATGAGTGTCTGCAGAGTTTTGGAGCAAATGTGAATGTGGTAATAATGGGAGATCTGAGTGCTAGAGTGGGAAATGTAGCAGTTGAAGGTCTAGTTGGTATGCATGGTGTGCCTGGAAGAAATGGAAATGGGGAATGAATGATAGCGATGTGCGTTGAGCGAGAGATGGTGATTGGAAATACTGTGTTTGAAAAGAAAGATATTTATAAGTATACATGGGTGAGACAGGAGGGTGGAAGGGTTGTTGATAGAGCATTGATGGACTATGTGGTTGTGTCCAGGAATGTAATGGGAAGATTGTTGGATGTGAGAGTTCTGAGAGGGGAGAGTGGAGGTATATCTGACCACTACCTGGTGGAGGGAAAGTTAAGAGTAGGTAAGAGATGGGTGAAAGCTAGGAGGGTTAGGTGTGGCAGGGAGGTTTTGAAAGTGAGTGAGTTGGATAAAAGAGAAATAATGATAGAGTGTCAGGAGAAATTGAAAGATGAGTGGAACGCAGTGAAAGATCAGGATAATGGCAGTGTGGAGGAGGAATGGCAGATATTTAAGAGTGCTGTGGTGGGGCATGCGGAAGAGGTGTGTGGTGTGAGATGTGTGGGTGGTGGTGTGAGAAAAGGAAGTGAATGGTGGTGCGAGGAAGTAAGTATGGCTGTGGCTGAGAAGAGATGTGCATATGAAGTGTGGCTGCAGAGGAAGGATGAGGTGTCATAGGACAGGTATCAGGAAAAGAGGAATAGGGCGAGAAGGGCTGTGCGTGATGCTAAAGTGGCAGCAGATGAGAGATGGGGTAGGCGACTGACTGAGAATTTTCAACAGAATAAGAAAATGTTCTGGAAGGAGGTGAAAATGGTACGAAAGTGAGAGTCTGGGAAGGAAGAGCTAATAAAAGCAGAAGATGGAAGGATGTTAATTGAGATTGATGCAGTAAGGAAGAGATGGGCAGAGTATTTTGAAAGATTGTTAAATGTAGAGGAGGAAAAGGTGGCTGAGATTGTGGCGGATGGAAGGGTGCAAGGAATAAATGTGTTGGGAGAGTTGAATGATTCTTTTATCACAAAGGAGGAAGTGCAGGAGTCATTAAAGATGAAAAAAGAGAAAGCTGCAGGTATGGATGGGTGTGCTGTGGAATGCCTGAAGGGTGGTGGAGCGACTGTTGTTGACTGGTTAGTAAGATTGTTGAATGTGTGCTTTGTGAAAGGTATGGTGCCAGTTGACTGGGCAAGTGCTTGTGTGGTCCCGTTGTATAAAGGCAAGGGTGATAAGTATGAATGTACCAGCTTTAGAGGTTTAAGTCTGTCGAGTGTTGTAGGATAGGTGTATGGTAGAGTGTTACTTAAGAGAGTTAGAGAGGGTACAGAGGGAGTGATTGGTGAAGAGCAGTGTGGCTTTAGGAGAGGGAGGGAATGCGTGGATCAGGTGTTTACTGTGAGACAAGTGTGTGAAAAGTATTTAGCGAAAGGCAAGAATGTGTTTTGGGCATTCATGGCTTTGGAGAAAGCGTACGATAGAATTGATAGGGAGTCTTTGTGGACGGTTTTAAGAGTGTGTGAACTTGATGGTAGGTTACTAAAAGGGGTGAAAAGTTTTTATATAAACAGTAGAGCATGTGTAAGAGTGGGAAATACTGTGAGTGATTGGTTTCCTGTGAGAGTGGGGCTGCGGCAGGGATGTGTGATGTCACCATGGTTGTTTAATATTTATATGAATGGTGTTGTAAGGGAGGTGAATGCAAGAGTTTTAGGTGGAGGTCTGAGTCTGGTGACTATTGATAGTAGAGAGTGGAATCTGAAGCAGCTGCTGTTTGCAGATGGTGGCTGATTCAGAGGAGAGATTGAGACAGTTGGTAGAGGAGTTTGGAAAGGTGTGTGAAAAGAGGAAGTTGAAAGTAAATGAGAATAAGAGTAAACCGATGAAGTGTATGACGTCGGTAGATGGTAGGAGGATGAATATAGTTTTGAATGGTGAGTTGCTTGAGGAGGTATTTAGGTTCACATGTTAATGTGGATGGAAGAATAGATGCAGAAGTGAAGTTTAGAATGAATGAAGTAGAAAAGGTGCTGGGAGGGTTGAAAAAAGTGTTTAGATGTCGTTTGCTTAGAATGGATGTAAAGAGAAGGCTGTATGAGGGTGTTGTGGTACCGACTGCATTATATGGGGCTGAAACATGGAGTATGGGTGTAGCAGAGAGGAAAAGTTTTAATGTAGTGGAGATGAGGTGTCTAAGGAGTATGTGTGGAGTGACACGTATGGATCGAGTGAGAAATGATGAAGTGCGAAGGAGAACTGGGGTTGTTTGGGAGATGGCTGATCGAGTTGAGCAGAGGGTGTTGCAATGGTTTGGGCGTGTGGAGAGAATGGATAATGAGCGATTGGTGAAAAAATAACTAGATCTGATGTGAGAGGTGTAAGGCTGAGAGAGAAACCACGAATAGGATGGATGGACAGTGTGAAGAGAGCGTTGGATGCGAGAGGGATGTCTGTTGAGCAAGGAAGAATGGCTGTGCATGACAGAAATAAATAGAGAGAAATTGTGAATGAATAAATGATGACGCAGCCCTGGGGGGATATTCTCCCGCAATTGGTCTGATCAGCTAATCAGGTCAGGTGCGGGTAAGGGGATGGGTCTATTATGATGTGGCAGGGGTAAACCAGCTCTGCTGTCGGGCCCCGCTGCGGATGTCACTGATTGCATTGCGCAGTTGACCCTCGTGCGGTGTGGTGTGGTGAGGATCTGTCCCTTCTACCTTTTGGGGCTAAGATGCAAATGAATGTGTTGAAATGGATGAGTAAATGGGGAGTGTGTCGTCCTGTCTCGGCTACCTCTCTTTCCTTGAGGGAAGCAGCCTAGGTATATAGATAGATAGATAGCTTTAAGGTCAGTAATGTCAGATATAATGTCGTGTGGGTGTGGCAAAGAGCGTTGGTGTGAAGTAGAACAAGAAGCAGCGGAGGGAATAAAACTTTGCATTCTCCTTTCGGGAAATATATTTATTATCTATTAAGCATATAAAAATGTTTTGGAGAACATTCTACGACTTTTTCTTTTTTTAACGAGAAATGAGCTTCGGGTTTTAAGCATAATTGTTTTTCTATATATACCTGTCTGCCTGTCTGTGTGTCTGTATCAGTCTATATTATCTATCTATTTGTCTATATCTGTCTTTTGTCTGTATAACTATCTGTCAGTCAGTCTTGAGGTCTGGAAAATGTATCAGAAAATTAAAGATAGAATAAGATTTGGAAAGAATTTTGTGGCTCAGTGTGTCGCTGTATATTTGTCTGTCTGTCTATATATTTGTATCTGTATGTCTGTCTGTCTGTCTGTCTGTCTTATTTATCTGTCAATACACCTATATCTGTCAGTCCTATGCAGTTTGTCTGTCTGTCTCTCTGTATCTACCTTGTCAGCCAGTCTTATGTAACTTATTTGTGTCTGTGTATTTGGGGGCTTATAGAAGGAATTAAATCTAGATCAAATGTACAACAGGATTTGGAGTGAATATAAATGAGAACCATTGTCTATTTTATTTATCTGCTTACCAATTTATTTCTTGCATTGTCTGTCAACCCGTCGGTCTGCCTGTCTCTGTCTGTCTGTCTGTCTCGTTATATAAGATGTTGGGGCACGAATCCTAAGTAATGAAAAAAGATTGGAAAGAGTATAATATGAATTTTGAAAGTGAAATGTCAAGTTCGAACATTGGTTACTATGAAAATATGGAAGTCTGCATGTTTATCTGACTCTCTGGCCGTCTGCCTGTCCAGTATCTATCAGCATTTGGCTGTCTTACCTGTCTAACTAGAGCTTGTATATATATGTGTAGCCTGCTTATTGTTCTGAGTGTGTGTGATTGCCAGCCTGTGTTTACCTGTTTGGTTATTAATTTGAGATATATGTTTATATTTATGTATTTTATGTATGGCAGTCTCCATCTCTCGTATTTATCGTTATCTGTCTGTCTGCCTACCTTCTTTTCTCCATTTCGACGAGTTCACCTCCTTTTTGTTTTTTCTTATCTCTTCTCTCTTTCTTTTCCTCACATTTTAGTTAGAGCTTCAGTGTAAGTTATTCTTCACTTCTGATGTATGAATTTCCTGTCAGCTTTATTGTACTCGTTGTTATTCCTCTCTGTCTTCTCTACTTTTCCCCCACTTTCTCCTCCTCTCTTCTAGGCTCCCTCTCTCGGCACCTTTTCTCCTTTCATAATGGTTATAGTTTTCTTCATCCTTTTCCTCTTGTGGGTTTTTTTTCTTGTCCTCATCCTCATTGTTCTTTTTAGTCCATTTTCTTATCTTTTCCCTCTTCTTCACCCTCTCTTAAAGAAAATTTTCGTGCAGTTATTTCCTTTCCCATTCTCCCTCCTCCTCATTTCTCCCTCTTACTCTTCCTCGTCTTCTCATTCTCGTTAGCATCTCCTGACACGTTTCTCCTTCTCATTAATTCATCCTTCCCTCCGCAGTCTGTCTTACAATCTCTCTCTCTCTCTCTCTCTCTCTCTCTCTCTCTCAAGGAAAGAATGATTGTCTACGGTTGATGAGAGAGAGAGAGAGAGAGAGAGAGAGAGAGAGAGAGAGCAAAATAAGCGTAAATTGCGTATGGCATAAGATGAACCAGATCCATGTAGACTCGTATTCTTGTTGGTTAAAGAAATTCCTCACCACCTTTCTCCCTGTGACTTTATTTCCTTATTACACTTTACTGTTCTCTTGTCAGTTATTAATGTAATTGTAACATCAACATTAAATCCATAAATAACATATAAAAGAAAATTAACACACTATAAAGGCCACCGAAATAAGCTCTGCCTTTTTCCGCTAACTTGGTGCAGATTTTCATCCTTGTGCAGCGTACATCACGTAGCTCAGCGGCTGAAAAATACAGCGCTACGAGCCTAGTCCTTCTCCATAGCACTTCATCGTGTCAAGCATCAAATTCTAGTGTTAATCTAATGTTTCAGCTGAGTATTCAAGGTAGAGAGATGACAATCTAAGGCCAAGTTAAAGTAAAAACCATATAGAAGAGTTGGTTGGTTGTCTCTTTAGCTCTTCACAATACGAGTCTGGTCCGAATTTAGGAACGTGTTCTAGATGGCAGTGGAGGCTTCGTAACATCTCTTCCTTAGCTATTTATTTATTAATTTTCTATATTACACATAACTTTCCTTTATTTATATTGTTTCATTATCTCCAGTACTTTGCATTAGTAAATTACACGTGGATGGTGAAATGTAATGTGCAGAATATATCGCTAAGGAATTGGAGTTACTGAATCTTCAGAGAGACATAGAATGTAAATTACAGCCTACACTTTACAAGGTTGTGTTCCTCGCACAACAGATTGAATAAACGGTAAAATTTAGTAACTGTCAGAACATAATTGGGATCAAAATACTCAAGTGTAGAGGAAAATGAGGAAGAAATAATGGGGAGTCAGGTGAGAAAAGTGAGTGGGAAAGGAGTGATCAGCTTAAATGGTGAATAAATACATAGGCTTAGAGGAATATGAGGATGAAGTAATCAGGAGGTCAGGTGAGAAAATGGGTGGAAAAGAAGTGATAAGGTAATATAATGACACCAGATATGATAATTGAAAAGGAATTATTAAGATCGTTAAAGTGATTACAGGTAACAGATAATGGCTTAAAATTGGTACTGAAAAAAGTAATGTGGTATATGCTCGTATATTTATTAAAAAAAAAAAAAAAAAAAAGAACGATAGGGGAAAGTCAAGGAGGCATTGGAAGTAACAAAGAAAATTTCACTGGAGGCAGACTAATGTATTTAAGAAAGGAGATGAGAAGATTGATTACTAATTATATAAGATAATGCGAAAAGGAAGTGACTGAAAAAAAGCAAGTTACAAAAAAAAGTGACTGAAAAAAAGAAGTGACAAAAAAAGTGACAGTGGTAAAAAAGGAAGTGACAAAAAAGTGACAGTTGAAAAAAAAGGAAGTGACAAAAAAGTGAGTGGAAAAAAAAGGAAGTGACAAAAAAGTGACAGTGGAAAAGGGAAGTGACTAAAAAAGATGGCTGAAACATCAAAGGGAGACTCATTAAAGCTAGTAGTTTGATGGGATCTGGCTTTCATTGTTCCTACTACGGTCGGACGATGTTCTTTAGCTTGGGAGAACCGCCTGGCACTGAAAGGAAGAATGAAGACTAACCCCTCCAGTGCGAAAACCGTACCACTCAGAATCCAGTAACCTACTCTCTCTGAATAAAATTGTCAAATAATAGGTTACTAGAATTGTTTCGACCATAGAGGGGTTGATAATGATATTATTCTCTGGCTTCTATTCTCATTGGTTAAGGAAGTTCCCTAACACCTTCCTAAGCGATTTATTTACTTATTACTCCTTACTAGCCTCCTCTGTGTCATTTAAATCATTCCAGTTCCACCATTTTTCAACATGTTACAAATTTATATTAACCAGCCGTATTCAGAAATAAATCGCAAAGGATGAGGTGCTAGGGAGCGTTTTTAACCGATGGGAATACGAACTTCTGAGTCTTGTGTATTCAACTAAATAAAATCGTCTGGTGTAAGGCTAGCTTCACACGAGCGGTTTTTTCCCGCGCGGTTTTCCCGCGCGGTTTAGAAATCAATGAAGTTCAATGAGGCCCTTCACACGCTGCCCGCGCGGCTTAATTCCCGCGCGGCAATGATTTACCAGCCGCGCGCACTGCCAACCCGCGCGGCGGCAGGCGGTTTGGAATACTCTAGAAGTCTATGGAGCTCTTCAGACGGGCGGTTTTTCCCCGAGCGGCAGTCGTGGTTCATCTGTGGCAGAGGTGGTGTGCTGCTCTTCTGCTGTCATTTTTCAATCAGGTATGCATTTCTACGTATTAATATGAATAGTTTTATTATTTATTATATACACTGTAGTAACAGAGGTACACTATGAATATAATTATGTTTTACAGAACATCATGGCAGGTCATCTTGACACTGAACTTCTCATAGTGGAAGTGGAAAACAGACCTGCATTATGGGATACTTCATCAGAATAATTGAAGAACTTTTCTTCATCAGCTTTCAGCTCAGAATATATCGTGTAGAATGCTCCTTGAAGGAGCCTAGAGCTGTTTATTGGGTGGGTCCACCATTTACGTTGTCTCTTCTTTTTTAACACCTTGTTCATTAAGTACACATAAATCACTCTCTCCTTTACGTCCTCCATCTCGAGCAAACACCGACAATAGTGATGTAAGACTCGCGAGTCAATCGTTCAAATCGAACGATTCCTTTCGCTGAATCGGGTGTATCGAGTCATTGTTTTCATTAACTTGTTCACTTAGTATTAGTTTATATTCTAACATTATATTTCGGTTGAGACTCGAGAGTGGTATGTGCACTGCTCATATCACTGCCTGGCATGAGGACACACCACCACTCATACCACACCATCACTGGCTGTTCACTGACCAAGTGACCAGACCTTCAGCTCGTGGCAGGCTTCGGGTTTCAGCCTCGAGTTATGGACACGAGTGTCACGAGTGACTTATAACTTTAGAACTCGACTGACTCAGGCCGCTCCGGGCAATTGTGGCGGGGCCCGACCCGGCTCACCACTCACGAGTTTGAAATACCCGGTCGCAGTATAAGTATTGCTCAGTGTTCACACCACTGCCTGGTATGAACAGTAGTGTGAGCACACACCACCACTCATAGCACGGGACCACTTGCAGGCAGCGTGTTCCAGCCTCGATTATTGAGTGTGAACAAGATTTCGTAGAACTCGAATTACATGACTCAGGCCACCCCGGACAGATGCGGTGGGGCCCGGCCAAGGCCCGGCTCACCGAGTCACTGGTGACTCACGAATTGGGAAGGATTTTAAATAACAGGTCGCTGTGTTTTTCATTTCTGTTTTATTCTAGCATTAAAGGTCCGTGAACTTGTTTTTTTAAATGCTAATTTGTAAAGAGAGTATATTATGAAATGTATGGAGAGTGAAAGATTGAGAGTGAGGTGTGAGGGATTAGTGGTAGGGGGAGACCAAGAATGAGGTGGAGGGATGGAGTGAGGAGGAATATGAGGGCGAGTGGGTTTGAGTGAGAGGAAGGTCATGTCTGGCGGGAGAAAGGTTGGTTTAGAGACGATTCAGTCTTGGTAACCCCATCGAGGATAATGGCGTCGGCCAGTAGATAGAAAGATAGAATTTAACTGCCACAGTTTAATGGATTATGTTTATTTTTGCTCTAAATATGTCATTTATTCAATTTGTTTAACGGAATAGTAAAGTTTTTTTTTTTTAATTATGTAATATAGATGTTTCATTCTTTACCCCGATAATTAAAATTTTCTTGCATCAGGTCCATAGTTAAACGCTAGTCAATAATGAATAGGAGGGAGTTGGCAACATTCAATGATCAACCGAGTGTTGAGCAAGCGAGCTACGCTCTCTCACCCAACACCGACTTGCTCGGCTAGTCGGCTGGCAGAAGTAACGATTGCTGCAGCCAGGCTACTGACTTTGTGAATCGAGTGACTCAATTACCCGATTCTCTTCGGTGAGTGACTCATAAAAACTCGAGTCACCAAAGTGAATCGAGTTTTCCATCTCTAACCGACAAACTGAGAGGTATTCTGTGCACTGCTGCATACGAACCGCGCGGGAAAAAACCGCTCGTGTGAAGACATGCCTCTTGTACACCCACCCGCGCGGCCGTACTACCGCGCGGGAAAAAAACACTCGTGTGAAGCGAGCCTAAATTGGAATAAAACAAATGACGCGACCGCAAGCGGGTTAAAGTGAAGAAAAAAAAAATGTCGTCAGGAGAGAGCAGAATGAAAACAGAATTAAAAATTACGTCCTTGGGCTACCTTGTTTTCTTAGTCTTTTTTTCTTTTTTTTTAACATTTAATTTTCGTCTGCGTCCGCTTTCTCGCTTTTATTTTCGATTCCCTCCACTCTTTGAGTATTTTGTCTTTGTTTCTCCCTCCCTTGTTCTTCCTCGTCTCTCTCTTCTTTGCTGCTTTTCCGTCGTTCTTGTTGAATATATTGCTCTTATTTTCCATTTCTCATACACCATCTTTCTCTCTTGTCCTCATCCTTTATCACCTCCACTTTATCTCAGTCTTTTCTACTCATTTATCTCGCCCTCTTCCTTGCCTTTCACTACGTTCTTCATTCTTGCTCCTTCGTTTGTGTTATCTTTGTTCTTTGTCTTCACCTTCCTCATTCCTTCTCCACCCTTCTCGTTTGTATTTCCCTCCCTTCGATGCTTTCTTATCTCCTCCTCCTCCTCCTCCTCCTCCTTCTAGCAAGCGAACACCAGCTGGGTTCTCAAGACAATAAGAACTAAACTGATGTTAATGGGGAGAGAGAGAGAGAGAGAGAGAGAGAGAGAGAGAGAGAGAGAGGTAATATTGTGCTTGGTAAAGATACTGAAAAAACAGTGGAACAAAATGACACTGCTTAAAAAAATAAAAGCAAATGATGGTAAATAAAGGCAGGGATATATTTCAGTCAATCAATCAATCAATCATTTCCTGTGACACCCCACGGGATGCATAGGGCCTCAATGAACTCTCTCCACCATCTCCTTCAGGTCCCACCAACACTCCTCTCCTGCTTCCTTTTTCATTGTCCTCAACCAGGTTTCCCTCGGCCTACCTCTACCTCTTCTTCTTCTAGCAGTCCATTCTGGCACTACCTTCTTTTCTGTATATGTGCCCCAGCCGCTTCCAGCGAGACAGTCTCACATATTCATTAACTGGTTCCACTCTCGTAATATCCCTTACTCTTGCATTTGTAACTCTGTCTTGCCACTTTACCCAAAGAATCCTTCTCAGTATTTTATTCTCAAATCCCAACACTCTCTGATCTGTTGCAACTGCACTGCACCATGACTCATGCCCATAAATTAAAACTGGTCTAACCATGGACTTGTAAATTTTCACTTTAGTATGTACCGAAAGCATATTATTATTCCAAACCGATTTCAACATTCCAACAGCTCGCCAAGCCTGTCTAATCCTCTCCTCAGTTTCATTGTTTAATGATCCATTAGATGATACAGTCGTTCCCAGATATTTAAAGTTTCCTACATTCTTCACCACATTATTCCCAATTACACAATCGATTTAGTTCTCCACGTTCATATTAATAATTTCAGTCTTTCCACAATTTATTACCAAGCCCACTTTTTCTCCTTCCTCCACCAGACAATCAAGCACCCTCTGCATCTCGTAAATACTTCCACAAATCAGTACAATATCAGCATAGTCCAAATCCATCAGCATCTTATTTTCTTTCCAGTTAATTCCTGCACCTGTTCTCCTTACAACCTTTTTCATAACATAATCCATAACCAAAGCAAACAACAATGGCGAAAGAACTCCTTGAAACACTCCTGACCTAACTTCAAGTGGATCACTCAAAGAATCACCCACCATTACCTTACAAAAAGTACCTTCATGTAGGCTTCTAATAATATTTACAAACTTTTCTGGTATACCATAGAATTTCATAATTTTCAACATAGCTCCACGTGAAACACTATCAAACGCCTTTTCAAAATCCACAAAACACATACTAAGTGGCATTTTCATCTTATTAGCTTGTTGCATTAGATGCCTTACAATAACAATCAGATCATTACAACCTCGACCCTTGCTAAATCCCGCTTGTTCTTCTCTTAAAATTTTATCAATTACTGGCTCTATTCTCTTCAACAAGATTTTGGAAAAGACTTTTGCAACTACAGGTGTCAAAGTTATCCCCCTCCAATTGCCACACACACTTAAATCTCCCTTTTTTGGTATTTTTATAATCACTCCATTTTTCCACTCTTCTGGAATTCCACCATTATCCCAAGCCACATTAAAAAGTTTCAAAAGCGCATTCATCAACTCGTCATTTTCCACCTTAAGCATTTCAGGGAATATTCCATCCTCTCCTGGGGCCTTAAAATTCTTTAACTCCTTTATAGATTTTGCTATCTCTTCCAAAATTATATCCCCCGATTCTATCTGCAAATCTCTCTCGGCTGGCTATATGTCCTCTTCAGCTGGGATTGGTCTATTTAGAACAGATTCAAAGTGCTCTTTCCGCCTTCCTTTTATATCCAAATCTTTAGTCATTAAATTACCATTTCTATCTCGTACAGGTATTTCCTTCCTTCTCTTTTCAGTCCCAGTTAACTCCTTTATGGCCTGATACGCTGCACTTGTGCTCTGACCGTCATTTTTACTTAATTTAATTTCTGTCTCTGTTGCCTTTTCATCATATAGCCTCCTCTTATCACGTCTAACGAGTCTTTTTACTTCAGAATGTAAACTCCAGTACTTTGCTCTAAGTACTTCAACTACCTGGCCATCAACATGTTGTTCTTCACTTCTTAACTTAGCCTCTTTTCTTTTCTGAGTTGCATTCCATGTTTCATCTGACATCTACTTTTTCCTTCTCGCTTTTCCCTTTTTCTTAATAGTAACCTCAGCACTCTCATGCAAAACCTCTTTTGCCTCTCTCCACATTTGATTAATATCATTGTTTTCAGATCATTGTTTCAGTGACTGAAATGAAAAAGAGTAAAACATTTGAGTTACGTGAATAAATTAATCTCGTGATAGAAAGAATAAATAAAAAGGGGGGGGGTATCTTGCTGTAATGGATGCAGGAGAATGTTTATAAATCCTTTAACGAGAGAAAGACAATGGCTGGGGTCGGATCAGTGATTGGTGATGAGTAATGGTAGTAAGTTGTGATGAGTGATGGTAGTGAGTAGTGATGAGTGATGGTAGTGTGTGGTGATGAGTGATGGTAGTAAGTTGTGATGAGTGATGGTAGTGAGTAGTGATGAGTGATGGTCGTGAGAGGTGAGGAGTGATGGTAGTGTGTGGCGATGAGTGATGGTAGAGTGGCGGTGAGTGATGGTATTGAATGGTGATGTGTGATAGTATTGAGTGGTGATGAGTGATAGTGGAGTGGTGGTGAGTGATGGCAGTGAGTGATGATGAGCAATTATAGTTAGTAGTAAGTGGTGATGATAGTAAATGATGATGAGTGATTGTAGTGAGTAGTAAGTGGTGTTGAGAGCAAGTGGTGATGAGTGACAGCGGTGAGTGGAGATGAATGATGGTAGTAAGTGGTGCTGAGTGATGGTAGTGAGTTGTGCTGAGTAATGACAGTGAAGGTAATGACAGTGTTGACGGTGAGTGATAATGATGGTGGTGATGGAGAGTGCTGGTGATGAGTGGTAATGATTGAATTATGATTGAGTAATGAAGTGATGACAGTGGGTGTTGATAATGACAGTGAGTGGTAATGACAGTGAGTGGTGATGACAGTGAGTGGTGAAGACAGATGACATTCCTGATCTCGGTGGATTTCTCTAATGGTCTCAGCTGAATCCCAAAGTCCTACCCATCTCTCTCTCTCTCTCTCTCTCTCTCTCTCTCTCTCAGCTTCCAACACCCCATCCTTAGAAGAATATTATCGTCAAACTTTATCTAGAATATAAAGCTTGAATTGTCACGTCCATACGATAAAACACTATATTTTTTTTCGTGAGTATGATATAAATACGGGGTCGTTTGGACTATGATAAAGTTAATAGTACCGGTACCAGTAGTCCCATTCCCCGGCTCCTATAATTCGGTAACATAGCTTGGTGTTATCTGTATATGAATAGACGATGGTTTCTTTGACTCACCCATCTGTATTAAATCGCATGTTGACAACGGGAATACGAGTAAAATGAGAAGGCTTGACCGTGAGGGACATAGGCCCGTATTCTCGTCGGGTAAGGAGGCTCCCTAACACCTCTTCATAGCGATTTAATTTTAGATACTGCTGGTTAATATTGTTTCGTACGTTATGTATGTAAAGTGAAGCGATATGAGAAGAATTTACAATACACAGAAGAGGACAGTAAGTTGAAAAAGCAAAATAAATTGCTTAAGAAAAGGTGTTAGGGAGCTTCCTTAACTGACGTGACTACAAGCCTTAATGTCAGGTTTTAGCTTTTATATTTTTGCGACTAATTTTAAAATCTAGAATGGCATTATCATCTAGTTATTAAATGTCCTCTTTTTAATACTTTTCTTCGCCCATTTGCTGCTGATTGATACACATGGCTATCATAGTCAGGCAGAAGTCCTAGCTGTTAGTGTTTAAATCTAAGAAGTCCTAGCTGTTAGTGTTTAAATCTAAGAAGTCCTAGCTGTTAGTGTTTAAATCTAAGAAGTCCTAGCTGTTAGTGTTTAAATCTAAGAAGTCCTAGCTGTTAGTGTTTAAATCTAAGAAGTCCTAGCTGTTAGTGTTTAAATCTAAGAAGTCCTAGCTGTTAGTGTTTAAATCTAAGAAGTCCTAGCTGTTAGTGTTTAAATCTAAGAAGTCCTAGCTGTTAGTGTTTAAATCTAAGAAGTCCTAGCTGCCAGTGTTTAAATCTAAGAAGTCCCAGCTGTCAGTGTTTAAATTTAAGAAGTCCTAGCTGTCAGTTGAAGAAGTCATCGCTGTCAGTTTAAAGAGTCCTAGCTCTCAGTTTAAGAAGTCCTAGCAGTCAGTGTTTAAATCTAAGAAGTTCTAGTAGTCAGTGGTTAAATCTAAAAGTCTTCGTTGTCAGTGGTTAAATCTGAGAAGTCCTAGCAGTCAGTGGTTAAATCTAAGAAGTCCTAGTAGTCAGTGTTTAAATCTGTGAAGTCCTAGCAGTCACTGTTTAAATCTAAGAGGTCCTAGCTGTCAGTTTAAGAAGTCGTAGCTGTCGGTTTAAGAAGTCGTAGCTGTCCGAGTTGAAATCTAATTGGAGCACCCGTTATGCTGGTTTTGGTTCACCTGCGAAATCAACTTAAGGTACCTCATGATTATGTTATTCCCTTGAGAGAACTCTACCTTTAAAGTGTTAAAGGTATGGGCATTGAAAGGTGTAGCAAATTGTCAGTTTTATTTTTATTTCCCGAGTGACTGTGTAATTTGCCATAGCAATACTTTTTATTGTGAACTTTGTATGTGCAGACCCACATTAGATGCTCAGTTTATTTATTTATTTATTTCCACGAAACAATTATCGGATTGGGGGCCATTCCCTTAGCTCCTCACCATTTCACTTCAAACATAGTACATTAAGCAAATATACACAGACACTTTTCTCTCCATATTATTATTATTATTATTATTATTATTTTTATTATTATTATTGTTGTTATTATTATTATTGTTATTTTTCTTATACCTTATAAACATTTTATGCAATCAGTGGTCTGACCATGTAAACACAAACATTTTATATATGGTATTTCGTGAAGCGTGTGAATTGTGGAAACACGAATCCACAGAGTTTACCAACTTCTGCGAGGAGTTGGAGTTCAGGCAACTTTTTTGTGAGGACTATCCGTCATCCCCTTAGCAAAGTTAACAATCTTTAATTAGTGAATTGTATCTGTTATAGTGTAGTTAGACGTAATTATGTAAATCAGCCTGTCAGTTATAATCAGAGGGATAACAGGGGCTTCTGTGAATTTCGTCTGATTAATTAACCGATATTAGGAACAGCATCAACCACCAGAAGTTATTTCCTAGGAGACCTAAGGCCATGGCTACACGATCAGTTTTCAGTGTCAGTTTCCGAGCATGGTATCGAAGTTTTGCTGGAGTAGTGACCGTGTAGACAAACCAACTGAACCACCTACATTTCCTTGGCGGTGCACGTGCTGGAGATGAACGGTTGGGTGGACACCAGCGTGGATCCCTCCCACACCACGTCCGCACAGCAGTCACTAAGCGAAGATGGACAATATTTCATCGCCTGCAACACCATTTGAGTGGCCAAAGGCTGTAACATTGCAACTTATAGAACTGTACAAAGACCGGCCATGTTTGTGGCAGGTCAAGAGTGACAGTTACAAAAACCATGGTGAGAAACATATGGCATATATGGAATTGCTTTCTCACATGAAAGAAGATCTACCACTGTGCATGCTAGAAACAGTTAAAAAGAAGTGGAATACATTACGTAGTCAGTACCAAAAGGAAATTAAATTAGTGGCCTGGTGCAGGTGCTGACGAACTGTATATGCCGAGGCTCTGGTGCTTTAACCAACTCCGATTTCTGGATGAAGGAGAAACACAGAGGGTGGCCACATCAAGCATGCATCCTGATGAGGTGGTAAGCATGAATTTAACTCTTTCGTATGTAGGCTGAGTGTAATCCCAAAGTTTAGCAGCCAGACGATGCTCTACGAATTTTATACTATACCCGGGACACTCACCGTTAACCCAGAAGCCCCCCCCCCCCCCGCCGCTCTCCAAGAGGTAATCCCTGCCTCCTACATTGTGTTTATTACGTGAAGGGGGCGGGGCGTCTGGATTAAGGAGTATAGTAGTAACTGAAAGAGGTAATGAAACATGTCCCTCAGTACGTGTATACTGTTTTATTATATTATCCTTACAACAAACATGAACCAACACCAAATATTATTACGTACCTACAGTACAGAATAATGTAGACCCATGCGCATGACGAGTACCCGTTATTCCATAATACCCTACCCGATGAATGAGAAACCACAGTTTCTACAGCACCCAGACAAAAACAAGAGGTGACGAACGTACTGTACGTCCTTCTGCCTGGGAGGTGATTGCTGGTACCCCACAAGCTGACTTTGTTAGATTTAAATGTATGATTACAGATATAACTAATGATAATTATATCGAAATTTGCATATCCTGCTACAAAGATACGTAAATAATCTAAATGTAACTAATAACACAATCAACAGGATATGGGATGCAACAACTACCATCACAGTGAGCTCCCGACCACAAAGATATAAGTACAGTACATTACGGTCAGTTTCTGTGCACAGAGGCGAGTGACAAACCGTTTTTGTCTTTCGGACTTTCCCAATAAGGCGACAATTGCTTGTCCTCCTCATCTCCATGTACCAGGAATTACTGACCTGTGCCCGTATTAATAAAAACTCCTAGGAGTAAAAAGTTCCTCTCAAAGTGAAATTTGGCTCCTAACTTCTAGAAGTACTCCTAAAAGTTACTTTCAACTCCTAAGTTCACTCGTAAAATCGCTAAAAATTAAAAGTCCTCCACAAGGACTTTTAAGGAGTTAGGAGGGCTTTTAGTGACAGTAATCACAGTAGCTGCGTCCCTCAAACACCAAGAGACAAGACAACATAGACCATGGCTGACCGACACCACCCACCACGAAAAAATTTTCGAGCTCGGAAGGATACATTCATGGAATATGATGATCAAGAACTTGTAAGAAGGTACCATTTCGATCGTGAGGGCATTCTGTTTATTACTGATTTAGTAAAAGATGTACTGGAAAGGCCCACACATCGAAACCATCCTCTCACACCCGAGATGAAAGTGTTGACACTGTTAAGGTCCTTGCAACTGGAAAAATGCAGCAGTGTAACTGTGATGACTTTGGACCATCGCAGCCATCAGTGAGCAATGTGATAACGGAAACACTCTATGCTCTAACTGCTCCACACATTGTTAAGAGGTTTGTGAAGGTCCCTCGTACACTTAAAGAACTACAAAGAACTGAAAGAAAATTCAGGCGAAATGCTGGCTTTCCTGGGATAGCTGGTGTGATTGATGGGACTCACATACGAATTGTGGCACCAAACCAGTATGAAGAAGTGTATGTGAATAGGAAAAATTACCACGGTCAGCTGACCACACGATGTGTTTACATTTTATCCATTTTATCAACATTCATAAAGAATCATAATATATGATCAAATAGATGTTGTTTCTATATATAAAAACTAATTTTTCATTTTTAAACTACTTACTGATACTCTAAGGCTTTCTAATGGTAATTTATTAAATATACTGTATTAAGCAGAGATTCTTTGTGTTGGCAACACTTCATGGTAGTAACGAAATTACTACTACGAGTCCTCCTAGGAGGAACTTTTAGAAGCAACTCTCAGCTACAACCACTTTTAGTAGTAATTTTAGGAGTACTCCTAGAAGTTTTTATTAATACCGGCCCTGACCTACATCCGTCATCACTTGTTGGGCCACATTGTAGCCTAGTAATTTCTATTTAACGTTCCTAATCGCTTTGCCAAGGCAGTGCACCCTCCTGGTTAAAGTATTTTTTGTACTCGTCTCTAATCAATTTAGCATTATTGCATGCGTTCTTGTCACTGTCATGGCAAACACTGAGGAACTGTGCATCTAGGCCAGCGACACTCGGAGATGATGTATCCCCCACATCCGGTGCAACTCTGGTGCACAGGATGCCTCCTCAACATATTGTGCAGGACAGTACAGGCAAGAACAACCTTGACAACTTTGCCTGGGTTTAGCTCAATAGGTTTAACAAAAATTCTAAGCCTACTGGCAGGAATGCCAAATGCACTGTCTACAGTACGTCTAGCTCGTGACAGTCCCTATGAAAACACTTTTTCTTGCACATCCTCACCTCGGTAACTATAAGGTTTCATTATGTAGGGTTTTAATGGGAAAGCTTCATCTGCCACCATGACATGGGGAACGGGTATTTCGCCTCCAGGCAACGTTGTATCCTCTGGAAGCCCTGCTTCACCTGACTCTAGATAATGCTGCAGTTTAGATTGGTTCCAAACACACCCATCTGCAATGCGTCCATTGGTGCCTATGTCATCTTTCACAAATTCATAGTTTGCATCAACTAGAGCCATTAAAACAATGCTGTGGGTTGCCTTATAGTTATAATAGTAGCACATCTTCTGGGGGCTTTAATTAGGATGTGCTTTCCATCAAGTGCTCCTAAACATTTTGGGAAATGCCATTTCTCTTCAAACTGTGAGGCAATCCTCTTCCATTCCTCTGGCCTAGACGGCATCTGGAAGAGTGAAACCTGTCAATAATGAATACCGGTCTACACTCGTGGACTAATGTCTTTACCTGAAATGTGGCGAAGACTTGTGAGAAACAACTCACAAAACACTGATAAAGTTCCACAACTGTTCGCTGAAGGAAGATCAAGACATAAGTCTGCGACTGTACACGAACGTACTTCCAGTTATTTAAAATAATTCACTCACGCATGAGCACAGATCACTTGCGCCTTAGTATAACACACACACACACACACACACACACACACACACACACACACACACACACACACACACACACACACACACACACACACACACACACACACACACACACACACACACACACACACACACACACACACACACACACACACACACACACACACACACACACACACACACACACACACACACACACACACACAAGTACTGACCAAATCGATTAAATACTGTATGCTGTTCAGCATGATATTTCGCTGTGAACAATTGCTTTAGTTGAGTAATATATTGTCGAATTAATTAATTGTAAAACCATCACGTGATATCCATATAGTCTTTCATTTGCATATTTAACATAATATGTTGCTTTTCTCTACCCATGCTTATAGACATTGTTCTCTATAACCAATGGTATGCTGTGTGGAAATGCAATGCTGCATTATATAACCTCTACAGAATGTTGAGTGCACAGCAGACGACTGTGACGCACCGGACATGAGCGGCGAACCTTTGCCAGGGCCCTCAACAGCAGCATGTGAATGGCTTTCACCGCCGAAGAAACAGCAGACAAGAGACCCAGTGCAGAGGACCATGGACTATGCAATAAACGAATTGCAGTCAATGCCACCAACCTCAGCCACCATCAATGACGATGCCAGTTGCATGGGTACATTAGTTGAAAATGAACTCCGTACTATGGATCAACGGCAGCGTGTTATTGCCAAATAATTGATAACAGTTGTCCTGTTTTATGGTAATATGCAGATGCTTTGCCGTGCGTCCCACATCGTATACAGGCAGCATGAGCAGCCGAGTTGTAACACATCCAACCAGGAATTATGCTATACCACAAGCATGTATGACGATCATTCTTGTACATAGAAGGATAGCATGGGGTAGTGGCACAGGGATGAGGGGTGGGGTAATGGGGAATTGGTTGAGGGTACAAGAGGAAGGGGGTGAGGGTATTGAGGGATGGAATACGGTAAAGGGTAGTGCCAGCAGGGGTATATAGATGTAGGTCTTGTGGGTGAATGGCTCACAGATAGTGGGGGTACGAATTGTTGCTAATAGGACTAGGGCTGAAAGGTACTCAACTAGTGTTATGTGTCATTGGTTTACCCGCATTATGTCTGTGTAACAATGGTTGACCAAGTATATTCGTAATTCTGATATCAATAACCTTGTACTCACACGTAAACCGTGTACGTAGTTATGCCAATGGCACCGTTATGTAATCTACTTCACCTGTATGATTATGCACTTCATTAAAACCATGCAAATGCATAGCAACGTTATGCTGTTATTTTAATGTCCTTGCTGTGTAGCATAAACTATAGAATACTGTACACTGTATAAATACATAGTCACATACATTGAAACATACTATACATACACCCAAACACACGCACTGCCTCATTTTACGTGGTTGTATGACTAAAAGGTAATTATGGACACAGGACAAGGACGTACAATCGCTCCAAAAAATATCTGTGCACACTGTACATTTTAAAATGTGCGACGATGCATATTGGTAGTATCAAACTGTTGCAGCCGCATAACGTGTACTGTTTCCGAAGTCGTCATTCACCCCCTGCACTGATGCTATTTGATGCGAGTGTACCTTCAGGTACTCATTCCTTAGGACATTGTATATGGCATCACAGGTCTCAGTAATAATCTGTGCAAGGGAATTCCGTGATATGCGTGATATGTACTCTAGGCTTCTGTAGCTTACACCTAAGGCCAAATATCTAAGGGTTACCTCAAGTCGTTTTACTGCACTTTCTGACTCTCTCTCATATATGTATCAATCTTTTATATAAATAGACGCACTTTTTCCATTAATGTCTCGTACAAGTCAGGAATCATGCGTATGTACCGCAGAAACTCTTCGACCTCCATGCTCATCTCATTCACGATAGTACCTCGTTCTTTGTCTTTCAGCAAACATTTAACCCATTTACTACGTTTTTCCTTGCAATCTTTTCTCCTTTTCATGATTATACTGGCTGTCAAAACACACAGAGGTGCAGCTCTCCTTCTTCGGAGTGTGGATATCGTAGGAGCAATGACTGCTGTTCCGGGTTGCCTCACACACACTGACCGGTTCGTTGGTGTGCACGCTTCGTGTGGACGCCTTGTCCACACACCAGTCGTCAGCACCACGCTTGGACCCCTATGGTTTGCCCGTGAACCGAAACGTGCTTCGCAACTGACACTGAAAACTCATCGTGTAGCCACGGCCTAAGATATGGCTGATAATAACGTAATAGCGTGCTACTGGCATTCACTCCTTCACTACGACACTGTCTACGAGGGATAATGTAGTAGAGAGAAAGAGGAATAGTGGCTTTCCTATCCTATGCCTTTCCACTTTATCCATTGCCTTACTTTTGTCCACTGTATCCACTAGTCCCTTTCCATGTGCCCCAGAAGCTTGAGTTTAGTGTTATATGGAAGCTTAACGAATCCTACTGGAGTAAGAGTTAATGTGGATATACATGGCAATGAAGAAAGGCAGAAAGGGAGAAATGAAAGGAATAGAAAGTGATGAAACTGTGAAGGGAACAATAAGAAAGGCATGTGATTAAAGAGAAGAAAGTGAAATGAAAAATTTGAGTGGGAATATGAGAGGGTAATGAAATGAGGAGAGGGAGATGAAAGGAAGAAAATATGAAAAAGAAGGAATCAAGAGTGAAAAGAGATGAGTGAAATGTGAGAGCGTCTGAGTAACACGAATGATAATGAGATTCACGAGGAAGGTAATGAGAGGAGACTTTGAGAAGAGTATGGGAGAGAAAAAGGGGAATGGTTTTAAGGAAAAAAAAAAAGATTATCAGCATATTCTTTGCTCTTCCTTATGGCTTCACTAACTCCTCATAAAATCACCACCACATTTATTACCATATGAATTTTCGTGGTGTACAAAACAGATGATGGATGTTAGTGCCAAAGCGTTAAGGGACGTGTAGGTGTCGCTGGGGATCAGTCCTTTGGTTGTGTGTCGTGGCTGGCCTAATGGACCTCGGCAATGGACTTTGTAGCCTATGTCCAGAATCTGATGCTTGAAAAAATATGGTTAGTAATAAAATGAAAAAGACGTCCTGTTACTGAAACACTGATTGGTGAAATGTAGCCTTCATTAATCCTTTCACTACTAAAGATCCCAAGTGGCAATAGAATCGCCTGGCAGTAGCAAGATTAAAAAGAAATCTCAGTTGATTTACAGGAAGTAATGGGGACAGTTTCTAACCCTCTCACTATCATAGACTCTCCTTAATTGAATAAAATAATTAGAGAGTAGCAGTGTAGAATTTGTGTCATCATAGTGGTGTTGTGTAGGTTTTGTCTTGACGTTTATTTCATGCAGTGACCAGCGCGAGTCGGCACGAAATATTTTTTTTTTTTTTTTTTTTTTTTTTTTTTTTTATATAAATCGAGGCGAAGATGCACTTGAAAGATTGGTGATTATTGGCGGAATGCAACATTACTTCATAATCTAGCATTATTAACTGACAACAAATATCTGGGAGGGAAATTTGGGTTAGTAAATATTTTTTGGACATGTTGCATTCATCCAATGATCACGTACCTGTCAAGTGCATCTTCGCCTCAAAAAAAAAAAAAAAAAAAAAAAAAAAAACGGAGTATAGTTACCAGTTGAGTCTATAGTGTTTTGTAGCTTGACCCAGGTTTTCGTCCTTTTTTGGCTTATTCCACGTAGGTCAGTGACAGAAGAAGACAGCGCTACAGCTCTATATCCTTCTCATTGCACTACATCGTAAATAGCACCATATTTGAGTGTCAGTTTATTGCTACAACTCGGCATAGAGGATGGACATATGGCAATTTTACTGCAAGTCAGAGTAAGAATAGTATAGTTGTCAACATTTGGTAACGAAGTCATCTTTCATCTAGCTATGTCAGTCTGTTACACAGTTACCGGTATTCTCTGTATCTTATGAATACTTTTTTCACCCCTTCACGTCGGGGACAGGGATGCCATCTTGTGGTGGCATCAGTTTAACAGGGCAGCTCCACTACCCGGCTATACAAACGCCTGTCAACTTCTTCCTTATCCCCCAAAAGGAGGAGGTTAAGTCTGCAGTCTACCGGGTTCACGTTCACACATTTTTTTTTAGAATGGTCTTGCTGTCTTCAGACGGTTTTATTCACCCCAGGGATAGGAATTAGCTGGCGAAGGGATTATCATCTTCGCCAAGGAGGTTATGTTTTATCCTGCGTTGGTTTTTTTGTTTGTCTGTGTAACTCCTCCTCCTCCTCCTCCTCGTTACTGTTCTTCCTCGTTTTCTCATTCTGGTTAGCATCTCCTGACGCGTTTCCCCTTCTCATTAATTCATCCATCCCTCCGCAGTCTGTCTTGTAACTGGTCTCTGTCTGTCTGTCTGTCTGTCTGTCTGTCTCTCTCTCTCTCTCTCTCTCTCTCTCTCTCTCTCTCTCTCTCTCTCTCTCTCTCTCTTTCAGAAGGAAAGAATGATTATCTAAGGCTGAGAGAGAGAGAGAGAGCAAAATAAGGGTAAATGGCGTATGGCGTGAGAGTAAGCTGACCGATTTAGACTACTGTTCTTGTTGGTTAAAGAAACTCATTACCACCTTGACTTAGTGACATTATATTCTTATTACATTTAATATTCTCTTGTCTGTTATTAATGCCATTATAATACCGATATTCATTCCATGAATATCATTATTAGTACACCACATAGGCAAGCATAATAAGTTATATTCTTTTTACGCTAAGTTCGTCCAGATTTTCATCCTTTTGCAGGTTATTTCACGCAGTTCAGCGGCTGAATAACATAACGCAACGAACCTACTCCCTGTCCATAGCACTTCAACGTGATTAGCATCAAATTCTATTGTTTATCTGTTGCTCCAACTCAGCGTTCAAGATAGAGAGATGACAATTTTAGGCCAAGTTAAAGTAAAAACCGTGTAGTAGAGAAGAGTTGGTTGGTTGTTTCTGTAGCTGTTAACAATAGGAGCCTGGTCCAAATGTAGGGACGTATTCTAGGTGACATAGGAGACTTTGTAGCACCTCTTACTCAGCGATTTATTTGTTTATTTATTTTCTTTATTACACATATCTTTCCCATATTTGTATCGTTTCATTATTTCCAGTAGTTTGCATCAGTAACTTATAAGTGTACGGTGAAGTGTAATGTGCAGAATAAATCAGTGAGGAATTTGTGTTACGGAATCTTCAGAGCGACGTGGAATGTAAATCACAACCAACACTTTTCAAGGTAGTGTTCCTTTTTCAGGACAGATTGAATAGATGGTAAGATTTATTACCTATCAGAGCATGATAACTGGGAGTAAACCCGCGGGTGTAGAGGAAGTAATGAGGGAATCAGGTGAGAGAGTGGATCATCATCCGGACCTCCTTTCCCACCCAAGGGCAGGGTGAGAGAGTGGAAAAGGAGTGATAAGCTAAAATGGCGCATAAATACGTAGACGTGGAGGTGAATCAGGAAGAAAGATTGGAGAAGTATGATGAGAAAATTAGTGGAAAAAAAGTGATAAGCTAACATAAAGACACCAAATATGATAACTGAAAAGGAAATATTAACATCGTTAGAGTGATTATAGGTAACATATAATGGCAAAAACAATATGACACTGAAAAACCAGTACAGTTTATTAATAAAAACTAAATTTAAAAGGATAGAACGATAGGGGAAAGTAGAGGCATTGGAAGTAACAAAGAAAATTACACTGAAGACAGACTATTATCATTAAGAAAGAAGATGGAAAGATAAGAATTACTTATATTATATAATGCAAGAAGAAAATGCAGTAGGAAAAAAAGTATCTAATAACCCAAATTGCTGGACATCAAAGGGAGAATCATTAAGTGGGGAAGAGGAGGTTTAAGTCTGGGGTGGGGGCTTAATTATGGGGTGGGGGTGGGGGAGTGTGGGGAAGTTAGAGAGGGAGGGGATGTGGGTAGAGATGGGAGAGGGGGATAGGGAGTTGACTTGGATTAGTAGAGAGAGAGAGAGAGAGAGAGAGAGAGAGAGGAAATATTAATGGCAGTAAAGAAGATGGAGGTGAGATGGAAGTGATGGAAAGATGAAGAAGGCAGGGCAGTCGGGAGGGAGATGGGGAGGAGGAGCCGATGAGGTGAGGGAAGGGAGAGAAGAGGAGAGGAAACAGATATCAGTGAGTAAAGGGAGGGGAGGGAGGGGAAGAGGGAGGGTGAGGGGAAAGGGGGGAGGAGAAGGGAGAGGAGAGGAGAGGATGGAGGGAAGGGGGAGGTAATAGAAAGAGGGGAAGAAGGATGGTAATGAGGGGGGTAGGAGAGGAGGAGGAGGAAAGGGGGACGATGGAGGTGAAGGATACAGAGGAGGATGTGAGTGGATGAAGGTAAGCAGTGTAATTAGAAAGATGGAGGAGGAGGTGGAGGTAGAGAGGGAAATAGAGTTGGAGTGAGAGGTGGACTTTGAGTGATAGGTGGACTTTGAGTGGGAGATGGACTTGGAGTGGGAGGTGGAGTTAGAGTGGGAGGTGGAGTTAGTGGGGGAGATGAATGAAACAGGGAGCGATTTCGGACAGACAAAAGGGAATGGATTCCGAGGGGAGGAGCTAACAGAGAAAGGAAAGGAGGAGGTGGAGGTAGAGAGCGAATGAGAGGAAGAGGCAGGGAAGGGAGGGGGAGAGAATAGGCAACGGAGAGGGGAAAGTCTTCCTGGATAGAAAGGGGGGGGGGAGTAACTGATGAGTAGAGAGGGTGAGGGGAAATAGAAGGGGGGGAGACAGAGAAGGTATGAGAGGAGGAAAGAGGAAGTGGGAAAGTAGAAAGAGGGAAAGGAAAAGGTGAAAGGAGTCAGAGATGATGAATGGAGAGAGTATGAGAGAAAAGACAGGGAGAACGAAAAGTTGGAGGAGGAGGAAGAGAAGGGAGAGGAGGAAGAGGAGGGGGTGGTGGTGGTGATGGAGGTGGAATTGGAGGTGGAGATGGAGGTGGAGGCGGAGAGGGAAAGGAAGGATAAACTTGAGAGAGGTCCAGAAAAAGAGGAGGAGTAGGAGGATGGGGTGTGGAGGGAGGCGAAGGAAACAGTGAATAGAAAAGAGAAGAGGGATAATGAGAGGAATAGTGACAAAAAGAGGAGAGGGGAAAGCGGATTAGGAAGTCATATTTATGGCCCAAGTATTTCCACTTAGTCCCCCTCTGGCCAGGTTGTGCCATAGGGTCTGTTAGGAAACTTACTCGTGCGGGCCAACTCCCATTGTCACAGATCTGTGGCACTTTCACTCTGGCACTCTTGGGACTCTCAGGTGAATAAAATCGTCGGGTGTTTGTTAGAATTGACTACTAGAGTTACACAGACCTTCAGGGGGTTAATATTGATGATATTAACATTTAGGCTTCACAGATCCATTCTCAGCTGAGGAGAAAATAAAACTATGTTTTGCGTTAGCTAGGACAAAAAACTACAATTGTCCCAACCATGTGTGAGAAGATTATTTGCCTTGTACACACACACACACACACACACACACACACACACACACACACACACACACACACACACACACACACACACACACACACACACAAACACACACACACACACACACACACACACACACACACACCCACACACACACACACACACACACACACACACACACACACACACACACACACACACACACACACACACACACACACACACACACACACACACACACACACACACACACACACACACACACACACACACACACACACACACACACACAGTTTTCGCTGTTTTATGGAGTGTTTTCGTGTTTTTTCCCTTATGGTCTTTTCTTTTTCTCCTTCCATTTGTATCACACACTTCCTCAGTTGTATCTTGAGTTTCTTAATGGCTTCCTTGTTATCATTTGCAATTTTTACTCTGTTTCTTCGTCTCCCTTGTTCCCTCTTTCCACTTTTCATATCACTTCTATTCACCTTTGTCTTGCATGTCATTTGTCGCTTTACTTCTTTCTTTCTTCCTGCTGCCCCTTTCACTTTTATCATCACCTTTTCTCACTTACAGATTTTCCTTTCTCTTCCTTTCATCCTCTCCGTCTCTCCCTCCGTTAGATTTTTTTTCTCCTCCACTTATTATACTACTTGTTTCTCTTCCAATCTTCGTCCTTCCTTTCTTTTTACAGTAAATTTGTCTTCCTTTGAATCCATCTTTCTCTTCTTCCCTCCCTCCATCCCTGGTATCACGCTTCTTTGGTGTCTCGCTTCCATCTTTTTCACCAACTCTCACTTTCCTTTCTCTTTCTTTCCCTCTCTTTCATCAGCCGTAGATAATCCTTCTTTCCTTCAGTTTCTCTGCCTCTTTACCTCCCTTCCCACACTTCCTTGTTCCATCAGTAACCCATCTTTTCCTCCTTCCCTTCCTCCCTGGTTTCCTACATTTCAATATCTCCTCCATGCATTTCTTTTTCTCATGACCTTCCCTTCCACTCTAATTTAAATACCCCGTCTTCTCTCCCTCCATCCATCACAATTCCTCCTATATTCCTCCTTTTATTTCCGCCCCCTCCCTCCCGCCTTTCTTCGTCCTATCTCCCTCCATTTCATTCTTTTCTGTCTGGCTTGTTCGCCTTTGTGACGATAGAAGGGGATTGTCTTTTTTCTCCAGCTCTTCAGTAGAAACTTGTTCTCTTGCTGGTCACAGATTGCTAGCGGAGGAAAGGGCGATAGTGGTCAGTTAAAGAGAGAGAGAGAAAGAGAGAGAGAGAGAGAATTTGATATTTTTTGCGTGGATAATTGTTTACATTAGATAGTTAAGTGTGCATGTTTATTAATAGTACCAAAGATATTAAGAAAAGTTACATAAGTTGTTCTTGGAGGTAGCGTGTGGTTTGTAAAATTTGTTCAAATATAGATTGAAATGGGAATAAATGTAGACAGCTGCGATGATGCTTGTGGTGATGAGTTGTGGTGGTCCTGTTGGTGTGGTTGCTGTGGTGGTAGTAACTGTTATTATTGTTGTGGTGGTGGTGGCGGCGGGGGGGTTATGCTGTTGAAGATGGCGGTTGTACTTGTGGTTATTGCTGCAGTTGTTTTGGTTTTTGTTGATACTGATGTTGTTATTGTTGTTTTTGTTGTTGTGGTGGTGGTGAGAGTGGTGGTAGTAGTTTTGGTCGTGGCTGAAGTTACTTAGAACTTTAGTGAAGGTTTTGGTGATAGCTGGGCGTTGTGATGGTGTTTTGTGTGTGTGTGTGTGTGTGTGTGTGTGTGTGTGTGTGTGTGTGTGTGTGTGAGTGTGAAGAAAATATAGTGTATGTGTGTGGGGGGGGAAGCTGGTCACAGTGGAAGGAACCAATGAATGAGATCTCCAGCACTCACACTGGCTAATTAGGATAGTGGCCAGAGCTTAGAGCAGCAGAGTCACAAGTTTGCCGTCTCCTGTTGGCCAGGAACTTAGTGGAAGGAGACTGTACAGCAGCGTGACAAGTAGGCAATTTCCTCGCACAAGCACACGAACTTTTATTGTATAGTTACGACCTCAGAGTGAAGGGACTAACCTCGGATTATATGAATACGGACTCAGGGCTGTATGAATAGATTTCTAACGCATTTACAGGATTAACAGGTCACAGAGTTAACTATTATCGAAAATTGTATCCTCTTATTGTTTTCCTTCATATATCTGCTGTGTAGAAATAATCATGCATAAGACTTACGAGAATTGTCTGGTTGCTGTAAGAATGATATGTATATACAGAGCCATATATATAACTTAAACTGAGGAGAGGTAATAAGCTGTAAAGTATTGGTAGCTGCATAAGAGAAAGACATGTACTGTCGGCAACGAAAGTCCTGTCACCTCTTATGTTTTTCTCTCCATGGTTTTTGCGGTTTCACCATACTTTTCATAGCCCATGGAGAGAAAAACAGGAAAGGCAACAGTCCTTTTGATGCCGACTCTACATGCAAGCAATCTTATGCCCAACCTTACGGGAGTCTGAACTGTGAATAGCTTGGTAAATGGAAGAGTGAAAAGAAATATATATAAAAGCAATCTGATGCACAATTTATCCTCTTCAGCCTAATGACGAACAATATTTTTTTATTCTTTTCATGTTCAGGTGAGAGTTTATAAATACGGATCAGACGGCACACTTGTAACCTCGTAAGCGTAAATTGTGTATAAGACAGAATATTAAAGTGACAAAAGACGAAAAACAAAGCGATCCCGAATAAATAAAAATAATATGGAGCATTGTTTACTTTGCTAATTGGTTGGAATGCTTTTATATTTTCGAAGCACGCACGCACCCACTCATGCGCGCGCGCACACACACACATGCATGCACGCACGCACGCACGCACGCACGCACGCACGCACGCACGCACGCACGCACGCACGCACGCACACACACACACACACACACACACACACACACACACACACACACACACACACACACACACACACACACTGCAGCAGTAGGGCCCGGATGAAAGAATACTTTGGCTGGAATTCTCGTGGACTGCCGGAAAAAACTTTTTGGTCGAAGACGTAAGAAAACGTTTGTGTGTGTGTGTGTGTGTGAGAGAGAGAGAGAGAGAGAGAGAGAGAGAGAGGGAGGGAGAGAGAGCATAACAAAGCAGACTCAGTAGTGAGGAGAGGGGACAAGTCAGGGCTGGGTATCTAAATATGCTAATATAATGACCGCGAGAAATACATGGGATATGCAGTTGGGGCTCTGGCGTGTACCAGAGAGAGAGAGAGAGAGAGAGAGAGAGAGATCGACCGACCGACCGACCGACCGACAGACAGACAGACAGACAGACAGAGTTCTGTATCCATGTGTCTTCCCAATTCGCATATCTTCCGTCCTTCCTCGCCTTCCGCACACCTTTTTTCACATCTTTCTCCTCTTCCCAATTTCGTAAGTAGCAAAATATAAGATCTGAAAGACTCCATTCTTTTTTCCTGTTGTCTTTTTCACATTTATTACCATCTTTTCTCACTTCCAAACCTTCCTCTCTGTTTTCTTCCTTCCTTCCATCTCTCTCTCTCTCCATCTATTTTTTTTTTCCCACTCATTGTATTACTCCTTTTTACAGCAAATTTCTCTTCCTTTGTCTCTACCCCTCCCTTCTTCCTTCCCTCCAGCCTTAGTATCACCCTTCTTTGCTGCCACTCTTCCATCTTTTTCACCACCTCTCCCTTTCCTCTTTCCTTCCCCCTCTTTCATCAGCCGTAGATAATCCTTCTTTCCATCAGTCCTTCTATCTCTTTACTTTCCTCCCCACACTTCCATATTCTTTCAGTAACCCATCTTTTCCTCCTTCCCTCCCTCCTTGGCTTTTGCCTTCCCTCCCTCCCTGGTTTCCTCCTTCCCTCCCTCCCTCCCTGGTTTCCTCCTTCACTCCTTGGTTTCCTCCTTCCCTCCCTCCCTCCCTGGTTTCCTCCTTCACTCCCTGGTTTCCTCCTTCCCTCCCTCCCTCCCTGGTTTCCTCCTTCACTCCCACCCTCCCTGGTTTCCTCCTTCACTCCCTCCCTCCCTGGTTTCCTCCTTCACTCCCACCCTCCCTGGTTTCTTCCTTCACTCTCTCCCTTCCTGGTTTCCTCCTTCACTCCCTGGTTTCCTCCTTCAATCCCTGGTTTCCTCCTTCACTCCCTCCCTCCCTGGTTTCCTCCTTCACTCCCACCCTCCCTGGTTTCCTCCTTCACTCCCACCCTCCCTGGTTTCCTCCTTCACTCCCACCCTCCCTGGTTTCCTCCTTCACTCCCACCCTCCCTGGTTTCCTCCTTCACTCCCTCCCTCCCTGGTTTCCTCCTTCACTCCCACCCTCCCTGGTTTCCTCCTTCACTCCCTCCCTCCCTGGTTTCCTCCTTCACTCCCACCCTCCCTGGTTTCCTCCTTCACTCCCTCCCTCCCTGGTTTCCTCCTTCACTCCCACCCTCCCTGGTTTCCTCCTTCACTCCCTGGTTTCCTCCTTCACTCCCACCCTCCCTGGTTTCCTCCTTCACTCCCTGGTTTCCTCCTTCACTCCCTGGTTTCCTCCTTCACTTCCTCCCTTCCTGGTTTCCTCCTTCCCTTCCTCACTGGTTTCTTCCCGTCCTCCCTGGTTTCTTCCCTCCATCTCTGGTTTCTTCCCTCCCTCCCTGGTTTCTCCTTACTCTCCCTCCCTGGTTTCCTCTCCCTCCCTCCCTGGTTTCCTCCTTTCCTCCCTCCCTGGTTTCCTCCTTCCATCCCTCCCTGGTTTCTTCCTTCCTTTCCTCCCTGGTTTCCTCCCTCCCACCCTCCCTGGTTTCCTCCTCCCCTCTCTCCCTGGTTTCCTCCATTTGAGTCATTCTCTTCCACTCACTTATTTTTCCTCATGACTTTCCCTTCCACTCTTGACTTAAATTTTCCCTCTTCTCCCCATCCATCCATTCATCCATCCATCCTTATTCCTCCTATATTCCTCCTCCTTTCATTTCTTCCCTCTGCCTCTCTTTTCTCCCTCCATTTCAGTCGCTCCTCTCTGGTTTGTTCGCCTTTGTGACGGCAGAAGGGGATTACCCATCTTTTTTTTTTTTTTTTTCTGTTCTCCAGTAGACATTTGTTATCTTGCCAGACACAGATTGATTGCTGAGGAAAGGGCGATTGTGGCCAGTTGAGAGAGAGAGAGAGAGAGAGAGAGAGAGAGAGAGAGAGAGAGAGAGAGAGAGAGAGAGAGAGAGAGAGATTTGATATTTTTTGCTTGGAATAATTGCTTACATCATATAGCAAAGTGTATATGTTTATTAACCCGCCCCGTCCCGACGACGTATGGGTACGTCACCACGATTTGCATTTGCCAGTCCCGGCGACGTACCAGTACGTCGTGCAATTGCAAAGTACCTAATTTGCACAATTTTCAATTTTCGCACGTGATTTTTCGTATGTATACACGGGACACCTTCCTCTATTCCTGTACAAGATACCAAGCAGGGACAATGCCTTACACTGCATAACCTCCCCCCTCCCCCCCTCATGCCATTGTCTTGGCAAAGGACCTGTTACCAGTGACCTGGCTAGTAAAGTTATTCAGGGCCAGAGTGATTCCCCAATCGATGACAATGTGGAGGACAATGTTTACATAGCATTAGAAGAAGAAACAGCCAGAAATAATGATCAGGTAGTGTGGCAAAAATAGGTCAGGTATGGTGATTAGTTAGTGAGTGAAACAATGCTTATAATGCCTTTATTACTGCTTGAAAACCAATATACTGTCATACTACATATACATTCGTATCAAGTAAATAAATAAATACCGTTTATGAGTGGATAAAATAGTTACCCTCCCATAGAACTCGTTTTCTTTGCTGCCAGCATGTTAGAAAACCCACTCAGGTAAGGAGGAACTCCTACCTGGAATGGGCACTTTAAACCTCAGGTGAGCGATTTCTCTATGAATTTTCGATGTTTCTCACCAAAAGCGAAGGTTTTAGCCAAAAAAAAAAAAATCGAAAATACCTCGGGACTGGGGGATGTCGGAGGTGCGGAAAACCTCGGGACGTGACGGGTTAATAGTAGTACCAAAGGTATTAAGAGAGAGTTACATAACTCCTTGTACTTGGAGGTAATGTGTTGTTTATAAAATTTGTTTAAATATAGATAGAAATATGTATAAATATAGACAGCTGCGGTGATGCATTTAGTGATAATTGTTGTGGTGGTGCTGTTGTTGTGGTTGTTGTGCTTGTGGTTGTTTTTGTGGTTGTGTGGTGATGATGGTGACTGCTGTATGTTGTGGTGGTGGCGAGAGGGGGTACGGTGTTGGAGATAGCGGTTGTAATCGTGGTTATTGCTGTAGTTTTTGTGGTCTTTGTTGATATTGATGTTTTTATTGTTGTTTTTATTGCTGTGCTGGTGGGGGTGATAGAAGTGGTAGTTTTGGCCATGGCTGAAGTTACTTGGAACTTTAGTGAAGGGTATGGTGGTGTGAAAATGGTGTTAATGGTGAGGGTGTTTTTATCTTGTGTGTGTGGGGGGGGGGAGACTGGTCAAGTGGAAGAAACCAGTGAATGGAACATCATGAGTACCAACACTCCCATTGGCTAATCAGGATAGTGGGTAGAGGTTAGGGCAGCAGCATCACAAGTTTGCCGCCTCCTGTTGGCCAAGAACTTAATTTGTGGAAGGAAACTGTGCAGCAGCGTGACGACTAAGCAGTTTTCCTCACACAAGTACACGAACTTTTATTGTGTAGATACGTCCTCAGAGTGAAGGGATTAACCTCGGAAGATTATGAATGCGGACTCGGGGCTGCATGAATAGACTTCTAAACCAGGTACAGGATTAACAGGTCACAAAGTTTCAACATTATCGAAAATTGTTTCCTTTTATTGTTTTCCTTCAGATATCTGCTGTGTAAAAATAATCTTGAATATAACTTACGAGAAATGTTTGGTTGCTGTAAGAATGACAGTTGTATATACAGAGTCAAGTACGGTCGCCAACAAAAGCTCTGTCGCGTCTCTTGCTTTTCTGTCCATGGACTTTGCAGATTCACCATACTGATTTTCAAAGTCCATGGAGAGAAATGCAAGAAAGGCGACAGTCCATTAGATACCGACTGTACGTGCAAGCAATCTTACACACAACCTTACGAAAGTTTGAACCATGAATGGCTTGACAAATAGAAGAGTGAAAATAAACATATATAAAAGCAATCTGATGCACAACTTATCCTCTTCAGCCCAATGACAAACTATATTTTTCATTCTTTTCATGTTCAGGCGAGAGTTTAAAAATACGGATCCAGAGGGAACACTTGTAACCTCGTAACTTAGTTGTGTATTAGACTGAATATTAAAGTGACTGTGAAAAACTAAACGATTCCAGATAAATAAAAAATATGGAGCCTTGTTTATTTTGCAGATTGGTTAAATGCTTTTATGTTTTCGAAATACACACACACACACACACACACACACACACACACACACACACACACACACACACACACACACACACACACACACACACACACACACACACACACACACACACACACACTGCAGCAGTAGGGCCCAATGAAAGAATTCTTTGGCTGGAGCTCTCGTGGACTGCCGGAAAAGGACTTTTCGGTCGAAGACGTAAGAAAACGTGTGTGTGTGTGTGTGTGTGTGTGTGTGTGTGAGAGAGAGAGAGAGAGAGAGAGAGAGAGAGCAGCCCCAGCAGTGAAGAGAGGGCAGGTCAGGGCTGGGTATCCAAATGTGCTAATAAAATGGCCATGTGAGAAATAAAACAAGGGATATGCAACTGGGGCTCTGGCGTGTACCGGAGAGAGAGAGAGAGAGAGAGAGAGAGAGAGAAAGAGAGAGAGAGAGAGAGAGAGAGAGAGAGAAAGAGAGAGAGAGAGAGAGAGTTCTGTAACCATGTGTCTATCTTCCCAATTCTCATATCTTCCTCCGTTCTTCCTCGCCTCCCTCCCCACTTTTTTTCACATCTTCCTCCTCTTCCCAGTCTCGTAAGTAACAAAACTTACGATCTGAGAGACTGGAGACAGCTGACCAGCTTTAAGTTTCTCCTCTCAGGAACGGTGATGTCTATTTTTTCCCGTTACAACCAGTCTTTTTTCCCTAGAGGAGAGATAAGTGAAGGGAGGACATTATATATTTTTGCTATCACGAGAGATTTTATTCAGAGGAGAGTTAACTAAAATGGTGTCTGTAATTTTCCTACTCCACCAACTGGTTTGTTCAGAGATGTCTGAACGTCCTTAAGCTCAGACATCGCTCATCTCAATTATTTTCTTGTGGTCAAAAGAAGGATGGAGAGACTCGATGCAGGGAACAATCATAGGCCAAGGCCACAGTGAATGGCCAGATGTCAGTGTCACTGGTAAAGGCATCACAGTTTTGGTCTGATTTCAACCAAACACTGGAAATGTAAAGGGTTATGCAAGAAGTAATTCGATTTTGATAGTAACCAATCGATGGTCAGGGTCACAGTGCAGAGTCAAATATTCGGCCCTTAGACCAGTTGGTGGGCACGGATGTTTTTACTAAGAGTGGTCCTTCTTTCCCTCTATCAGTCTTTAATATTTTAGAATTCTCTCTCTCTCTCTCTCTCTCTCTCTCTCTCTCTCTCTCTCTCTCTCTCTCTCACACACACACACACACACACACACACACACACACACACACACACACACACACACACACACACACACACACACACACACACACACACACACACACACACACACACACGCGCACACACACACACACACACACACACACACACACATTCACGATTATAGCATTAATATGAAGACTGGACCACTTGGCACAGTAACATATCTTTGGTTAAAGGTAGATAATTTTACCCTCCTTTGGGGAACCTCACGAGATCTGAGTGTCGATAATCATTCCAGAATTCATCACATCCCTCTGGCGATGTTCAGTACCTGCTCTATACTCTCATACATTTCCCCATCTCACACTCACCCCTCCAAAATACGCTTCTAGCTTTGGTTATTTTGACTTACTTGTACACATTTTCTTATTAAGATTAAATGGTTTCAGTCGGATTCAGACCCTCTTCACATAATGGTTAGATTGATGCACACATTCTCACACGCACAAACACGCACCAGTTCATACCAGTCGCAGAGGGTTGTTGTGCTGGCCGTATTTATTTTGTCTTGTAGAAGACTTCCACTTTTCTGTAACTTGAAACTGTAAGAAAGTGGAGTATTAATTTAATGTTTTACCCATGCTTATAATTCGGTGTGACGATGATGTATGTATTCAAGGATTAAATCTTAAAATGTACGGGAGTTTTTAAAAATGTATGACTCACTCTCGTTTAAATTTGTGTTGTTTTGTTGGTGTGTATGTTGACTGTGCCTCGTCTTTAGCACCACTTGCGGCTTTACTGCTGCATATGTTCCCCCTCTCTTCCCCTCCCCTCCCCCCTGGTATTATGGCCCCTGAAACTGCGCCAGCTCATTTGACTGAACATTACAGTTGCCCTCACAACTTTTTATCACTAGACGTATTATTGCTGTTACGACCTCCTCACTTATCATACCCGCCACAACGATGCACTTAAGCAACTGAGTTCTTGGGAATTTTCATCATTTTCTTCAGCACCTCCTCCTCAGCTTTACACGTTTTTAAAGTTAGTCACTTCCTTGTCTCACACAGGAGAAACTTTTTCTGGTTTAGAGAAGTTACATTTAGTCCCCAAATATTTCTTCAGTATGGTGACATCGTATTAAAATTTGCTGCTTCCAGACGACTTTTTCTGGCCTAAGAGAGACTTGAAATGGAGAACAGTTCAGTTTTAATATCAGAGTTTAGTTTTAAAATTATCGTTGTTTGGTGCTCGGAATACACCCGCAATTCGCAAAGCAAGATCCCACGGTATGTTTTGAGCCGAGAGAGAGAGAGAGAGAGAGAGAGAGAGAGAGAGAGAGAGAGAGAGAGAGAGAGAGAGAGAGAGAGTGTGTGTGTGTGTGATTCGTATATCTAGAACTTATCCCCATCAGTATATCATCATCTTCTGTGACACGTGACTTCAGACTTTATGCACAGTTAGCTGCACATGAACCTAGGACGTTGTCTGTGTGAAGTGAAGGTCTACCTACAATTTCTGACGTTCATGCATCACAGTTACTTGATCATTTCATCTAATATTTAACACCTCCATTCATTCATGTCAGTGCCACCAAAAACTGTGATTGTCAAGGGTTGTCAAGTATACCTGTGATACACATTGATGTTGTACCAGGTTCATATGTTGCCAATTGTACCTTCTTTTTATCCCAGCTTCAGAACTTCCTGACTTATCTCTCTTTCTTTTTTTCTCTCACCCAGGCCTCCTACGGCTCCAGAAGATTTACCAGTCCCTCCGACCAGCCCGAGCGTCCTTTGAGATTCGGGTGGTGAGGCGTGTCGAGTCGGCCCATGACGCCCTGGCCTTCCTTAGGACCCTGGAAAGCAGCAGCAGGTGAGTGGATGGTTACCTGAGTGCCTGCTTGGATAAACTGTTAATTTTATAACTATATGTGTTGGTTTTCTTTTGGACCTTGAAAAGCAAGAGCAGATAAGTGGATGGTTAACTGGGTGAATGGATAGATAGATTGTTATTTTCATAGCTATTTGTGATGGCTTTCTTTAGAACCTTGTAAAGAAACAGCAGATGAGTGGATGGTTAGCTGGATGGATGGATGAAGGAATGCAATGTTCGGTGCATAGTTACAATACTACTATCTATACATGGAGCCTGAAAAGCAACAAGTAAGTTCATGGTCACCCGGATGGAAGGATGGATTTCTAAACAGTTACAATTAGATCCATCCTAAGTTTCTGGGAAACTACAACAGGTGAGTGGATGATTACCTGGATGGATGTATTGATAGATTGCTAGGTGCATTCGTATAATAACTTTACTTGTACATGGCATTTTTTTTATTTCATTCAGTCCAGTGGCATTGTAGATGCTGACAAATATTTCACTATGGAACTCTGTCACTGACTGATTTTGAAACTTTGTGTTGGAATGACCAAGTTTACAAGTAGTGTACAAGTATTCTCATGCAGCTTTGATTCAGTTTTAACCATACTTGATGGAAAGGTAGACGGCCAGTCAACGGTTTGACCATTTCTTTTTGAGAACAGGTCAAAGCAACATGACATCCACATCCCCAAACAAACTGCTTAATGGGAGAAGGATTAGCGCGCGCATGCGTGTGTGTGTGTATATATATATATATATATATATATATATATATATATATATATATATATATATAATATATATATATATTCATAATTCTTATTAAAACTTCCCACATCTGTGTGGGAAGTTTCTTTTTTTTTTTTTGTCAATATTATTATTTTTTTGTCGATATTATTATTTTTTCCACATACCGGTAAGTAAATGGCCACTAGCTTACTCGGAGGCACTATGGCCTAGAGTCTTCAAACTTTGTCAGGTTAATCGTCCAGCTGGCAGCTTCTGGCCAAATAGGATGGTAATCCATCAACCGGATCATCGGATCTTATTCAGAATGTATAAAAACGGATTCCGGGACGCTGTCTCAGAAACCGCATTGGCAAGCTGAAATTTTCCTGCAGTATAGCCTTAGGGCGGCCGCATTGCGGAAAGGAGTATGGTTCCAATCCTTTGATTAACCTCAGAGATCACCTGAGGTGCAAAATTAGGATTTTTCAGGATATTCCGGATGTCACCTAATTTTCCATGAAGGATTAAGGACAGAGCCACCAAACTTAGTGGACTAGGCTGGGATGACCTAAGGTGACATGCACAAGATCAGTTATGACAGTTTTGAAGACTAAAGTAATATGTTTGAATAAGGACAGTGACGATATTTTATGCGATGGGTCAACATTAAAATTAAAATTTTTCTTTCCTTATCTTTCAGCACATCAATATGTTTTAAGTAATAGGCTCAGGGCTAGGCAGTGGATGTGGAAAGTTTTCGTTATCAGAACTGTCCATGGACAGTTTTCCGGTATTATTATTATTATTATTATTATTTTTATCATCATCATCATCTTGTACTGGCTTAATGATTTATTTTCTACTTCCTCTTCTTTAGTTATTCATTATTCACACTTTGCAGCGCGCAAGAAGTCCGTGGGACAAGGCGCTATTATTTTTTTCCTAAGCGATGCGGCGACGGAGGAAGGTAGAGGAGGAAGTTGTCAAAAGCATTGCCTAGCAGTGGGCAGCGTTCCGGTACAGAAAGAGGTTTTATGGCTTTGTTTTCATTTATACGGATATCTTTTTAGAATTCCCTGTGATTTAATAGAACAACGTATTGTAGAGTAGGGCTACATAGTTTTGCAGTGTTTGTTGCGAGTACCTCCTTAGCGATTATGTTCTTTCCCCACAGCAATGTCAGTTTGCTCTCTACTTGCTCTTCCATAGCAATATATATATTTTTTTAATAACAGAACAGAGGAAGGAAAAACAAATTAATAATAAAAATCCATGCACCAAATTACTGGTTTCCTTTATTCATATAATATCTGTAACAGTTATACTTAAACAGCTGTGGGTTGAAGTTTGGAGGGAAACAACTATGTGAAAGCGAGTTCCATAGAGATGCAGTTCGGGGAATGAAAGAATTCTGATAGCCAGAAGTTCTGCAGTATGGCTGAGTAGCATTCCAGTCATGAGCGCTGCCAGATGCCCGTGTAGCACGGGGGAAGGCATGTGCTTTCCTTTCTACTTCCTCACTATTACGATTTGTCTTACTTTATAATTACTCCTCCTAAATAACTTGTTTTACTCTGCTTCCTCTTCCTTGGTTTTTAATTTTTACTCTACTGCCGTGTTCGTATTTATTTTTCTAGTATTTATTAGTGAGTTACTTATGTAGCGCATCCTTATTAATTTACCTTCTGGAACATACCTACCGATTTACTTCCTGGAACTTCCCTATCGATTTACTTTCCGGAACTTCCCTATTTATTTACTTTCCGGAGCTTCCCTGTTTCTTTACTTTCCGGAACATCCCTACCGATTTACTTTCCGGAACATCCCTACCGATTTACTTTCCGGAACATCCCAACCGATTTACTTTCCGGAACATCCCTACCGATTTACTTTCCGGAACATCCCTACCGATTTACTTTCCGGAACATCCTTACCGATTTACTTTCCGGAACATCCCCACCGATTTACTTTCCGGAACATCCCTACCGATTTACTTTCCGGAACTTCCCCACAGATTTACTTTACGGAACTTCACCGATTTACACTCCGAAACATCCCTGGCGATTTTCTTTATAATAGCACCTTAGCGATGTATTTTTCCTCTCTCTCTCTCTCTCTCCTACGCACACACACACACACACACACACACACACACACACACACACACACACACACACACACACACACACACACACACACACACACACACACACACACACACACACACACACACACACACACACACACACACACACACACACCAACTTCCTCCCTTCCTCCCACGCTTTCAGCAATGAAGGCATGTAAAGTTTCCACCTGGCGTTATGTAGCTTTTGTTTTTGCGTGGGGCTGTGAATACACTTCCCCCCACGTGTATGCAACACAGAATGGCCCAACTACGTCCTCTACACACGCCCTCAGTGAATGTGTATTGTCCTGGGCAGAGGGACAGTACGCTGGTGTGTCCTGTTTGCTGTGCGGTGTTGTATTGTATTTTTTATGTTTTGATTTGGCTCCCTTCGCCTCCTTGGTTTCCCTCTCTCTCTCTCTCTCTCTCTCTGTCTCTCTGTGGGAGGGGGGTTACACAGGCTTCCTTTCCTTCATCTGTGAAGTACCCCTCCATAGTTCAAATAATTGTGTGTAAAAAGGGAAAAAGAAAAACTAAGGACGCAGAACTCGATTCTTCTGAATTCTCTACACTCTGGCTTCGGCTTTCCTGTCATTCTCTGACTAAATATATCTGTGCTGTTTACTTATCCCCTAATTCTACTGACTATCAAAAATTCTTTGACTATCTTACTTCTACGATGGAACACATTCTATCCATTTCTCCTTTCTCTGAAATCTCCATTCTAGGAGATTTCAATGTTCACCACCACCTTTGGCTCTCCTCTCCTTTCACGGATCCACCTGGTGAACAAGCCTACATCTTTTCTATCCTTAATGACCTAGAGCAGCTTGTACAGCACCCTACCCGTATCCCTGACCGCCTTGGGGAGAGCTCCAACATACTTGACCTCTTCCTCACAACTAATCCTTCTGCTTACTCTGTTAATCTTTTCTCTCCGTTGGGCTCCTCTGATCACAACCTTATTACCTTAACCTGTCCTATCACTCCGGTACGGCCTGTGGACCCTCCAGGGAAACGTCCTCTGTGGCATTTTGGAGCCGCGGACTGGGAGGCCCTCAGGCAGTACTTCTTTGATTTTCCCTGGAATGATTATTGCTTCCATGGCCGGGAGCCATCTGAGTGTGCCTTGCGCATTACGGAGGTTATTCTCTCGGGCATGGAAGCATACATTCCTTTCTCATATCCTTTGACTAACGCAAGAAAGCCTTGGTGTAATCACGCTTGTTCTAATGCTGTCCGCAACAAGGAGAGGGCCTACAAAATGTACCGGAGCCAACCCACCCCTGAATCACATCATCTTTACGTTTCTGCCCAGAATCGTGCTAAGTCTGTTCTTCGCTCTACTAAAAATAATTTCATCCATACTAAATGCTCTCAACTCTCCAACTCGAATTCTTCCCGCTCCTTCTGGCACCTTGCCAAAAATCTTTCTAACAACTTTACCTCATCATCCTTCCCTCCTCTTTTCTACTCTGATGATTCTGTAGCTATTTCTTCTACTGATAAAGCAGATCTCTTCGCACAGACTTTCTCCTCCAATTCCACCTTAGACAATTCCGGTGCTGTTCCTCCATCACTTCCCGCCTCTGACTTCCTCATGGCTGACATTAAAATTTCTTCATTGGATGTATTTTCTGCCATCACTGGGCTCAGTACTAACAAGGCATATGGGCCTGATGGGGTCCCTCCTGTTGTTCTCAAGAACTGTGCTTCTGTGCTTACACCCTGCCTAGGCAAACTCTTTCGCCTTTGTCTGTCAACTTGTACCTTTCCTTCTTGCTGGAAGTTTGCTCTCATTCAGCCAGTCCCAAAGAAGGGTGACCACTCCCAACCCTCCAACTATCGTCCAATTGCTTTAACGTCCTGTATTTCAAAAGTTTTCGAGTCAATTCTCAATAGAAAAACTTTAAGGCATCTTTCCTATCACAACCTTCTTTCCGGTCGTCAGTATGGGTTCCGTCAGGGATGCTCCACTGGCGATCTTCTCACCTACCTGTCAGACTCCTGGTCATCCTCCTTTCGGGACTTTGGCGAAAGCTTTGCCATTGCACTTGACATCTCAAAGGCTTTCGATCGAGTCTGGCATAAATCTTTAATTTCCAAACTGCCCTCCTACGGTTTCTATCCTTCTATCTGTGCCTTCATCGCTAGCTTCCTTTCTGGTCGTTCTATAGCCGCTGTTGTAGACGGCCATCGTTCTTCTCCTAGATCTATCAACAGTGGTGTTCCTCAGGGCTCTGTCCTATCACCAACTCTCTTCCTTTTATTCATCAATGATCTTCTAAGCTGTACATCTAACCCTATCCACTCATACGCTGATGACTCCACCCTTCACCTTTCCATTCGGTTCCCGCAACGCCCATCTCAACAGTTGCTTCAAGAAACAAGGGATGAGGCTATGGCACACCTAATGTCTGACTTGGTTCGTATCTCTGACTGGGGTAAAAATAATATGGTTGTTTTTAATGGAACTAAGACTCAGTTCTTACACCTATCAACCCGACAAAATCTTCCACAGGTATACCCATTAATGTTTAATAATATTCAGCTTAATCCTGCATCATCCTTGAACATGCTTGGGGTTTCATTTACTCGGGACTTATCTTGGAAAGATCATATTACATCTCTTGTAAAATCTGCTTCCAAGAGATTGGGTGTGCTAAGCTGACTCCGCTCTTTCTTTACCCCTGCACAATTGTTGACTCTATACAGGGGTTTTATCCTCCCCTGTGCGGAGTAGAACTCTCATGTGTGGGGAGGCTCCCCACATACAGCCCTTCTCAATAGGGTGGAGTCAAAGGCTTTTCGTCTCATTAACTCTCCTCCTCTTACTGACTCCCTTCAACCTCTGTCTCTTCGCCGCACTGTTGCATCTTTATCTCTTTTCTATCGCTACTTTAATGGTCACTGCTCCTCTGAACTGTATGCTTGCATTCCTCCACCTCTACAACGGGCGCGTAGCACCCGTCTGGCAGCAAACTCTCATCCCTTTTCTGTCCAACTCTCTAATGCAAGAGTTAACTGTTACTCCCAGTCTTTCATTTATGCAACAGGTCAGCTCTGGAACTGTCTCCCTCTGTCTGTATTTCCTGCTGCCTATGATCTCCAGTCTTTCAAACGCAGTGTGTCCAGGCATCTCAAAATGATCGGATCTTGAATTTGGCTGTCTATTGTATTTTGTTTTTCTCTTTGAGAGAACTGTTACTGCGGGCTCATGGCCTTTGGTTCCTTCTTCCTCGCATAAAAGAAAAAAAAAGTGAGAATGGAGGAGGAAAGAGGAAGGACACGAAGGGAGAATATATGGGAAGGATGAAAAACAGGCCACGGAATGAACTGGAAAAAGATATACAGCAATACGGAGAAAAGAAATATGAGGGAAATTGAAGGAACAGTGAATGGAAGGAGAAGGAGACAATAAAGAAGAATAAATGAAGTAAATTAGAGAAACAAGGAGGGAACTGGAAAGGGAAACGAGAGAGCAGAAAAAAGAAAGTGGAGAAGAAAAATGAGGGTAATGTAGGGAACAGTGAATATAGGAAGAGGAGGGAAGCGATAATGGGAATGTATTGATGAGATGAGAGGTACAAGACAGAAAATGGAGAGAGAGAGAGAGAGATACCCACTCCTGCCGCTTCCCTAGTCTCGCTGCTGTATATACACTATCTATCTATATACCTAGGCTGCTTCCCCCAAGGAAAGGGAGGTAGCCGAGACAGGACGACTCACTCTCCATTTACTCATCCAAACACATTCATTCGCATCTTAGCTCCAAAAGGGAGAATGGACAGATCCTCACCGCATCACACCGCACAAGGGTCAACTGCGCAATGCAATCAGTGACATCCGCACCAGGGCCCGACAGCAGAACTGGTTTACCCCTGCCACATCATAACAGACCCATCCCCTTACCCGCACCTGACCTGACTAGCTGATCAGACCAAATGCGGGAGAATATCCCCTCAGGGCTGCGTCATCACTTATTCATTCACAATTTCTCTCCATTTATTTCTGTCACACACAGCCACTCTTCCTTGCTCAACAGACATCCCTCTCGCATCCAGCGCTCTCTTCACACTGTCCATCCATCCTATTCGTGGTCTTCCTCTCAGCCTTACACCTCTCACATCAGATCTAGTTATCTTTTTCACCAATCGCTCATTATCCATTCTCTCCATATGCCCAAACCATTGCAACACCCTCTGCTCAACTCTACCAGCCATCTTCCGAACAACTCCAGTTCTCCTTCGCACTTCATCATTTTGCACTCGATCCATACGCGTCACTCCACACATACTCCTCAGACATCTCATCTCCATTACATTCAAACTTTTCCTCTCTGCTACACCCATATTCCATGTTTCAGCCCCATATAATGCAGTCGGTACCACAACACCCTCATACAGCCTTCTCTTTACATCCATTCTAAGCAAACGACATTTAAACACTTTTTTCATTCCTCCCAGCACCTTTCCTACTTCATTTATTCTAAACTTCACTTCTGCATCTATTCTTCCATCCACAGCAACATGTGACCCTAGATATTTAAAACAATCTACCTCCTCAAGCAACTCACCATTCAAAACAATATTCATCCCCCTACCATCTATCAACCTCGTACACTTCATTACTTTACTCTTATTCCCATTTACTTTCAATTTCCTCCTTTCACACACCCTTCCAAACTCCTCTACCAACTGTCTCAATCTCTCCTCTGAATCAGTCACCAGTGCAGTATCATCTGCAAACAGCAGCTGCTTCAGATTCCACTCTCCTCCATCAACATTTACCAGACTCAGACCACCTAAAACTCATGCATTCACCTCCCTTACAACACCATCCATGTAAATATTAAACAACCAAGGCGACATCACACATCCCTGTCGCAGCCCCACTTTCACGGGAAACCAATCACTCACAGCATTTCCCACTCTTACATACCCTCTACTATTTACATAAAAACTTTTCACACCTTTTAGTAACCTACCATCAAGTCCATACAATCTTAAAACAGTCCACAAAGCCTCCCTATCAATTCTATCATACGCTTTCTCTAAATCCATAAATGCCCAAAACACATCCTTGCCTTTCGCTAAATACTTTTCACACACTTGTCTCACAGCAAACACCTGATCAACGCATCCCCTCCCTCTCCTAAAGCCACACTGTTCATCACTAATCACTCCCTCTGTACCTCTCTAACTCTCATAATTAACAGTCTACCATACACTTTACCTACAACACTCAACAGACTTATACCCCTAAAGCTAGTACATTCATACTTATCACCCTTGCCTTTATACAATGGGACCATACAAGCACTTGCCCAGTCAATTGGCACCATACCTTTCTCAGAGCACACATTCAACAATCTTACTAACCAGTCAACAATAGTCACTCCACCACCCTTCAGGCATTCCACAGCACACCCATCCATACCTGCAGCTTTCCCTGTTTTCATCTCCTTTACTGCCTTGTCCACTTCCTCCTTCGTGATCAAAGAATCATTCAACTCTCCCAACACATCTATTCCTTGCACCCTTCTATCCGCCACAATCTCAGCCACCCTTTCCTCCTCTACATTTAACAGTCTTTCAAAATACTCTGCCCATCTCTTCCTTACTGCATCCATCTCAATTAACATCCTTCCATCCTCTGCTCTTACTCGTTCTTCCCTCCCAGACTCTCCCTTTCGCACCCTTTTCACCTCCTTCCAAAACATTTTCTTATTCTGTTGAAAATTTTCTGTCAGCCGCCTACCCCACCTCTCATCTGTTATCGTGGTAACAGACAGACTGACCTTGACCTGCTTTCACCAATTTCGAACTCGTGATCGATTTTTTTCCTAATACACACCTGTAACGTTTGTGATGATATCCTGAGCGGTTGCGAAGTTATCGTGCTAACAAGACACACACACAGACACACAGACAGACAAATTGAAAACAATACCAGCTTCGCTCTCGCGGCTGGTAATAGACTCTCTTCTTCCTGCTTCTTGACCAATTTTATTGAGCTTAAAATAATCTTTCGAACTCTTGGTGTTGCACGTAACCTTTTTGAACTTCTTCACTAAGCTCTCCAGAAATGAATAAATCTGGTATGTAGTGTATATACTGTATGTATTGTGTGAATATATAAGTTAGTTCACCACCTGGCACATCCCATGCAGTATTGTTTTTAGATCTGTTTGTCACTGGCTGTGCAAAACAGTCTTTTCTTATCGCCCCTGCAGACGTCAAGATGTACAGTATATTTAGCTCAGAGAAATCCACGGCACACACGAGGTTACAGGGATCTGGGTTAACGCCTTCACTCTCGTCACTGGTTTTGGTGTTTATTCTGGCTGCTACTTGGCCATTTAACATAGCTCAGAAGAGGCTTTGTTAGCTGGATGGGTTAAATAACACCTTCAATAACACCACTGCTGAGGCTTTGGCCTAAGTTGGATGGGTTAAATAACACCTTCAATAACACCACTGCTGGGGTGTTGGCCTAAGTTGGATGGGTTAAATAACACCTTCAATAACACCACTGCTGGGGTGTTGGCCTAAGTTGGATGGGTTAAATAACACCTTCAATAACACCACTGCTGGGGTGTTGGCCTAAGTTGGATGGGTTAAATAACACCTTCAATAACACCACTGCTGGGGTGTTGGCCTAAGTTGGATGGGTTAAATAACACCTTCAATAACACCACTGCTGGGGTGTTGGCCTAAGTTGGATGGGTTAAATAACACCTTCAATAACACCACTGCTGGGGTGTTGGCCTAAGTTGGATGGGTTAAATAACACCTTCAATAACACCACTGCTGGGGTGTTGGCCTAAGTTGGATAAAAGAGTCTGGTAGCAGCAAGGACAGATAAAATGTCATCGTAGTGAAAAGATTAATAAAGGGTTAAAATTTTTAGAATTCATAATTAGTACAATTTTTCCTTCCTAGTGAATTATTCAGCTTATTAGAGACTTAATGAACTGGAAGGGATATGTTCTTAGCGTACTGACCTCCGCCTGTTGGCTTATACTCCCAAAGATCTTAAGTCTGAGCCCCAGGTTTCTCCCGATAATTAACTTTTGAAAATACCAAGTTCTCTCCATTATACTGAACCCGGACTTTCAGTGAAATACAGAAACTGGAAAATTTATGAGTGTATTATCAATCGAATCCCTGGGTTGCTGCAGGTGGGGTGTTGCTGGAAAGTTACTTAGCGTACCACCCTGCGCCTACAGGCTCATAATCACTTAAGTTCATAAGTCCAAACCCTGGGATTCCCCTTAAAAATGCCTAGTTCCGTCAAGTCTTCTAGATATGTAGTCTCTCTCTCTCTCTTTCTCTCTCTATATATCTATCTATCTATCTATATATCTATCTATCTATCTATAAATATATGATGTAGGCTACTCATATATATATATATATATATATATATATATATATATATATATATATGTGTGTGTGTGTGTGTGTGTGTGTGTGTGTGTGGATGTTAGTGATGTGAATATCATAGAGAAAGGTAATGTGTAGCGTGCTGAATAAATCGCTTATAGAAAGGTAATGTCACGTACCACATGGAATGCGGTGCTTATAAATAGAAAGTCAGATCAGAGGACTTTAGCAGCATTAGGACACCTCTTGCCCTCACACACACAAACAACCTACTGCCCATATTTCGTCACGTTTCCAGGCCTCTGTTTTAACCCGTATTTTTGCTGTGATTTTATTTTCTTGTTCGGGAGGGAAGGACCGACTCTGACTCGTCCTGAAGGGGCTGATAATTGGAGAGAGAGAGAGAGAGAGAGAGAGAGAGAAAGAGAGAGGTGGGGGGTCCACGTAAGCAACTTAAGAGAAAACTGACGATAAGAGAAAGTCGAGATAAGCTGGATCGACGCGAGGAAGATAAGGCGGAGAAAATTCCGGGAAAACAAGGTTGTTTTCGACTGGTCTGGAAGGCAAAGCGAACCATCTACGTATGAATGCTGCCTCGTGTGTGTGTGTGTGTGTGTGTGTGTGTGTGTGTGTGTGTGTGTGTGTGTGTGTGTGTGTGTGTGTGTGTTCTTTCCTAGTTTGTATGTGTGTGAGGTAGTGTGCGTGTGTGCCCTTGCTGGCGTCCCGCTGAACACAGGGCGCAAGTAACGACACTGGAATTTCCCTGTAGTTTCTTCTTAATGGAGGCAGAGTGGCTTGATGCCAACACTTCCCTTACCCCCTTCACAACGGGCCCACACCCAAGGTGGATTTAAATGCCATTATCTCTTCCAGGAAAAATGGATGACATCTTTCCAGAGTTGAATAAAATCATCTGAAGGTGGTAGTAGTAACTGTAGTAGTTGTAGTAGTGGTGGTGGTGGTGGTGAAGGCTCCGGGTTGATCTGAAACAAGAACTCAGTGAGCTGCAGGCTTCTCTCCTGCAAGACACCGGCCTCTTTTCAGGGGATAGGGGGGTAATTGGGGGACGCTTGTATAACAGGGCAGTGAAAGCCACCTGGTTATAATCGGTGCCACCACATGAAGGCGTCCCACTCCAGCATCAACTGAATTTTGGAAGAATAGAATACAAAATACGTAATCAGATTGAAGTGATTAACCCCCCCCTGTACAACGATAGTAGTAGTAGTTGTAAGTGGTTAACCCCTGTACAACGATAGTAGTAGTTGTTCCCTAGGCAGTACCTGTCACCCACTGCTGAATCAGATAATACTGCAGTGGTCAGAACAGAATTAGAAAAAGAGTGTTCATACTGAGGTGGGTAAAGTGCCTATTTTATTGTATTCATATATAAAAATTTGTATTATTTAGTTAGTTTAAAATATCATAAAGAATGTTATCTTGAAAATGATCAGACTTTTATAATGGTAAAACAAATCAGTAGTTTATATCATTATTAGGACTGTCATCCCTTTTCTGCCAACCCTCTAATCCAAGAGTTAGTCGATACTCTGTCCCTGAAAAATGCACAAAAGTTCTAGAATGATCTTCATGTTTGCCTCAGTCTCCCAGTGACTTAGGCAGGTATTCTTTTGTGTTATGGAGGCTCCCTAGCACCTCTTTCTGAGCGATTTATTTTGCTGATTACATATTGCGTCCATTTCTGTGTTGCTTAAATCATTCTAGTATCCCTGTACTTTGCAGGAGTAGCGTACAGAATGATATTTGCCAGCCGTATCCAAAAATAAATCTCTAAGGAAGAGGGGTGAGGGAGCTTCCTTAATCACCGAGAATACCAGCCTTAGTCTTGTAAACGCAGTGTGACTAGACTCTTTAAAATTAATAGATAGTTTTGATTTGCAAGTATTTCCTGGAAAGTACAGCCTTTTCCAGGTGTTCAGCCTCATTATTATTAGTATTATTATTTTTATTTATTATCATTATTATTATTATTATTATTAAGACCTTCACATCCTCTGAAGCTCTTATTGATATTGTAGAGTATTTTTTTTGGCGGGGGGGGGGGGCAGGGGAGGGAGGGAGATCTAGAAGGCTAGAAGGCTGCATTCTAAGACCGTTCGAAAGAGAGACTTGAAATTTTCAGGAGTGGTGTATCTTGGTTGCAAGCTTCTTTTGGCATAGTCTTTTCCCTAGCACAAGCGCCTTGTTTTTTTTTTTTGTTTTTTTTTTTTTTCAATTTTTGCACTCCTGCCAGGAAGAGCTACTGAATCGATTGCTTTGAAAATGTTGCAGTATGTAGTCGTCATCATATACCAGTGCACCTGGGTATTGGTACTGAGATTCAACGAATGCTTTTTGAGATTTGAGGAAAATCAAAACAGCCGCCGCATGCCTGAAAGTGCTAAATCGGAAAGTATTTGGCCGATTTTGACCAAACTCGGTGGAAATGTATTGGGCCATGAGTGAACGTGATTTGCATAGTACGAATGATCTTGATCTCGAGGTCACAGGTCAAAATTCGTAAAAATTTTGAGTCACACCAAATGTCCCTTAATCTTAGTTCTGTAATGATAACAAAAGCATTTTCATTTGGAATGTGGAGTTCTTTAAATATTGCTTTAGCAATTTCAGAATTCTAGTCGTTGTTAATACTACTATACTACTACTAATAATAATAATTATAGTACCGGTAATGATTACGGATATATTCAGGACTTTTCATAAATGTATTCGAACGTGGCAGATCACCGGAACATTTTTTTTTTTTTCATAAAAAAGGGCTTGAAGAAGATTAAAATGAATGTATTCTGAGCGCCAAGTAACAAAGACCATATGATACTAATTCTGAGCAAAGATGTATGACTAGCAGTGGAATTGAAATGGGGGCTGAGATGTAGAAGTGGCTTTGGCGTTGGAATGGTCTTGGCGTTGAAGTGATGCTGGCGTTGAAATGGTCTTGGCTTGAAATGGTTTTGGCTTTGAAGTGGTTTTGGTGCTGACATTGAAGTGGTCTTGGCGTAGAAGTGACTTGATAGGTGAGTTTGCTGAAAGGCGTGGCCCAGGAAGGGAAGAAAAGTCAGCGTCAATGGGAGATCGTTATATTAGTCATGTCATCAAGCCAGATGTGTAACTTGATAGAAGATGGAAAATAAAGGCCGGGAGAAACACGGAAATATCAAGCGGAGGGGTAGGACAGACGAGGAGGACAATAAGGAGAGAAAGACTGCGGAGAGAAAGGCCCCTTTTAGTCGCCTTTTACGACAAGCAGAGATACTGAGGAAGTATTCCTCTCCTCCCTCTTGCCCCAGGGATATTGAAAAGGGTGCACTGCCAAACTTTGACCTTGATGTGAAAAGTAGTATGTGTCAGATTTACATGCGATGCACGGAAATACAGGCTCTGAAATATAAGAAAGCTGCGAAATAAGTGCCCCTTATATTACGAGTGAATTAAATGAAAAATTGCACTTGCTGAAACAAAATTATATCGCTCAACTTTAGAATCGAATCAGTACGAAACCCACCAATATATTCTGGAAAGACTGTTTGGTTTCCAAGGTTGCTTTGCTGAATTTTCATATCTTTACACTTCCTCGTTATATATCGTAAGGAAGTGAATCAATTTTCATGACCACTATATATATATAAAAGCAATAGCCGAACACGTTAATGTTTGTATTTAAACTTGTAAATCTTCCATTAGCCAAGCACATTATTATTTACACTGGATTCACTTGTAAATTATCATTAGCCGAGCACATTATTATTTATCCTTTATATTCACCTGTAAATCTTTCAGTACCCGAGCCCATCAGTATGTATATTGACCTGTAATTCTTTTTCACTGCCTTCTTTCAGGTGGACCCAAAAGTACGTGGTGTTGGACTGCAGAACGGAGATGGCCAAGAGTCTTATCATTGGCCATGTAAGGGACGTGCACATGGGTCGACGCAACTACCACTACCTTATGTCCGGCCTTGTGAGTACCACCACCTACCTTCCCTCACAATCCTACTCCCGCCTCAACCCAAATCCACCCTTCTCACAGTTCGACTCCCACCCACCACCTATCCTCACATTCCTATCATCCTCCACTGCTCACACTCCCTCCTTCATTTTTATATCCCGTCATGAGTACAGCCTCTCAGCTCGCCACCTCGGCTCCTCCTATATCATCCTATACCTCTCTTACTCTGTTTACCCCATGCTCCTCTTCAGCAGAGTGATTGGGAACTTGGATATAACGTTGACTGTTGCGGTTCGTGGTCAGGGAGAAAATTTACATCAGTCTCATTACCTTTTTATCTGCATTTATGACGCCACCTTCACCACTGCAGCTTCCCTATATCTTCTCCCTCTTCTCTTTCTCGTACTCCTTAATGACTCTTGTGCACTCGATAAGCATAAATCTATCTGTTTATCAACTGACTCCCCTTTTATCATTCCCTTGTCGTTTATCACCGTACATTTAGTGTTCCTTTCACCCCGTATCTCGTTTGTGTCTCATCATGACTCGTGCTTCCAACAGACATAAATGCATCTCTTTCTGTTTTATTTTTCATTTATTATTCTGTATTTCTCTCTCCCCACATTCGCCATTTCTGTTTTTCATCTGGTTCATTTTTCTTCACTGCCCTCTCTCCGTACTTTCACCTTTCCTGTTTTACTTCCCTTATAGTATTTCTTCATAATTTCTCTCTCCACTTTTACTGGTTACTCCAGACCTCCATCCCTCACAATGTATCACATCATTTATCACCTCACTCCTGCCTCTTATATCATTTATCACCTCACTCCTGCCTCTTATAATCATTCATCACTTCACTCCTGCCTCTTATATCATTTATCACCTCACTTCTGCCTCTTACATCATTCATCACCTCACTCTTGCCTATCATCAGTTTACCTAAATCTCTTTACCCTTATCATTTATCCCCTCATTCCTGCCTCTTATCACCCTACCCAAATCCCTCTACGCTCATCATTTATCCCCTCACTCCTGTCCATCATCACCTTACTCAATACCTCTACCCTTATCATTTATCACCTACGCTTATCTTTTATCACCTCATTCCAGCCTCTTCTCACCTTACCCAAGTCCCCCTCTTTACCCAAATCCCGTTTTCTTCGAGTCACACAGCCACCCACTTCAGTTTAATTGCTACTTAGGGTAGAAATTGGACCTTCCCTACGACACTTGTATTCTCTTTCGCTAAATATTTTCTTAACTCCTCTTCCCAAACTATTTATTTTGCATCTTAAACCTTTCGTAACTTCTCTACCTAGACGATTTATTGTACCGGTACATCTTATACCATTCATAACTTCTGTCCCTAAGTTATTTCGTTTACATCTTACGCCTTTCGTAACTTCCATTCTTATGTTATATATTTTACATCATACACCTTTCATAAATTCTCTTCCTAAGTGATTTATTCTACATCTTAAACACTTTTCCTCAACTATTTATTTTACACCTTTCGTAGCTCCTCTTCGTAAGCGATTTATTTTACATCTTACACCTTAGTTTTTCTTAAGTTACGTATATGAGTTTTATATCTACACGTTTTGGTTCAGTAACCCCATAAGATGCACGGGAGACTTTGTAGTGCTTAATCCTTAGTTAGCAATGTCCATCCTGCATCATTTATTCTTTTACTACATTGCCACACCCGCTCCCACACCAGCAGACTGAGCCATCCCCACAACACACGAAATAACATCAGGAGAGTTTCTAGTGGGCCGTTATTTATGGGCTATCCTTTACTACAACTACTGCTACTACTAGTACTAATACTAGTACTGCTGCTGCTGCCGCTGCCGTCCCAGCCGCCGCCGCCGCCGCCCCCGCTGCTGCTGCTGCTGCTGCTACCGCTACTATAATTAATATTACTACTACTGCTACCACCACCACCACCACCACCACCACCACTACTGCTACTACTACTACTACTACTACTACTACTACACCAGATTTTCTCCGGTACATATGTCTGGTTGATAATTCCAGTTCATCCGTTACATGTAAGATGGAAAGATGTGATATGCAAAACAAATCGCTAAGGAGGAAGCGTCACGAAATTTCCGATCTACTTGACAGTGTCGTATTGTCGTTTGCTTGGCTTTCTTGACACCTCTTCCTTAGCGATTTATTTTGCCCATTTCACCTTAATATTCACTTGTCTTACTGGTAATTGAGGTTGGGATTAGAGTTAATTAGTGAGGTAGGTAGGATGGACATTTGGGAAATGATGGGAAAGGGTGTAGGAAGGAAAGGAGGGAAGGGAAGGAGAGGACGATGAAGGAAAGGGGAGGTAAGGATGGGAAAGGGAATGAAGGAAGAAGGGCGAGAGAGAGAGAGAGAGAGAGAGAGAGAGAGAGAGAGAGAGAGAGAGAGAGAGTCTTGAAGATGGGAGCCAGGGAGAAGAGTCGAGTCGATTAAGGAGATGGGTAGGGTGGGGAGAGATTAGGTAGGCGATGATGGAAGAGGGAGGGAAGAAGGTGGGAGAGGGAGGGAGAGAGAACGGAAAGGAGGAGGAATGAGAAAGTGAGAGAGAATCTGGGAGAGGTAGGGATAGAAGGAGAAAAAGAAGCGATGATCGAAGGAGTCTGGAGTGGGAGAATTGGGCTGGGAGTAGTATGAGGGGGGAAGGAAGAGGCATCGAAGGCTTTGGTCGAGATGGGAGATAGGATGGGAAGGAAAGAAATTTATGGATGGAAGGAGTGAGGAGAGAAGGATAGAGGTATTGGAGGGAGTAAAGGAGGGAAGGAGAGATGTAGGAGGAACGAAAACTTGGGGAGATGAGAATATTCAGGAAGGAAAGAAAAGATAATGAAGGAAAGGGAGTGAGAGGAAGGCGGTGATGGATTACGATGATAAGGAGAGAAGAGAGAGAAGACTTTGAAGGAAACGAGAGAAGAGGAGAGAGGGTGACGATATGGGGTGGGTCATAGAAGAATAGGAAGATGGAAGTTGTTTGGGAGGAAGGGATGGGAGTGATGGAGGAAGAAATAAGGAGAGGAGGAGGAGGGAGGAACGGAGACAGTAAAAGAGATGGAAGATAAGGAAGAGAAGGAGAGAAGAGGATGGCAGGGATAGACGAGAAAGTGATAAGGAGGAGAGAGTTTTTAATGGAGATAACTGATAAGGAAGGGAAGGATAGAAAAGGATAGCGTTGATGGAGGGAAAGATAATGGAAGGAAAGATAATGAAAGGAAAGAACGGAGGAGGGGAGGAGGGTGGATTTGGTGAAGATGAGACATAGGAAAAGGAGAGAAGATGGCAACGATGTAGATGGGAGATAGCGAGGGAAGGAAGAATGAAAGGAGATAGTGATGAAGACTAGAGGTAGGCAGAGAGGAGTAAAGCGATGGCGAAAGTGAAAGTTGATGCACGGAGAGAGAGGAAGTGGAAAACAGTGATATAGATATGTAAGTTAAAAAGAAGATGAGATCATGGTAATTGGTTCGTTGGAGAGAGAGAGAGAGAGAGAATTATGCTGATGAGAAAACCCGGCCACTGTTATTGGTCTTATCCACAAACAGACAACTGATTACTGATGGATTTATTTCAGTCCCTCTCATTCTCATCAGGAGTAAACACAAGATCAATCCGTGGTTTGTCTGGGAAATTAAGTATGGCTGAATAAAATAAGCCAATAGTAGTAGTAGTAGTACCACCCGTGGTAGCAGTACAAGTAGTAGTGCCAGCGGTAGTAGTAGCAGTAGTAGTAATAGCGGTAGTAGTAGTAGTAATAGTAGTCGTCGTCGTCGTCGTCGTTGTTGTTGTTGATGTTGTACCGTAGTAGTAGCAGTTGTAGTACAGGTTGTGGTAGCCGTAGCAGTAGTGGTAGTAGTAGCTGCAGTATCCCCGGGTTCATCTGAGTTGAACCCAGTTTACTGCAGGCTGAAGTTGCCCCTATCATGCAGCCTTTCAGGGGATTGGGAGGAACTGAGGGACGTTTGAATAATCACGTAGCGATGCCACGCAGTCATATTGGTGCCACCACGTGAAGGCGTCTCTCTCCAGCATTATTTGAAAGTAGCAAAAACAATATCATCGTCGTGAAGGGGTCAGATACTATTAATCAGTGCTATGGAATCAGTTTACGAAATTGGGTAATGTTTGGAGAGAGAGAGAGAGAGAGAGAGAGAGAGAGAGAGAGAGAGAGAGAGAGAATAAAATTTATCTACAATCGTAGTAAAAAAAACAAAAAAAACATAACCACCTACATAGTCCCCCCTCCTTAAAAAATGGCATTGTAAATTAAAAACAAAACAAAACAGTGAACAAAAACTATAAAAAACTGTACTGTGATAGCAAGACCGACATAAATCCCTTCTTTGTAGTCAGTCTGTGATAAAAGGTGATATTTGTGTTATTAGGAAAGCCGACTTGGTGAATTAACCATTTCGTGCATCCCGGGTGTTTTTGTACCTAAACACTCACACGTGACAGGTTAATGAACTCCCTAACTCCTTTAGTTCTAAGGTCTGCACGGAGCTGAATAAATCGTATGAAGGTAGCAAAAATTTAATTAACACGTCATTGGCGTGAAGTGGTTAGAAAAACAAATGTTAATGAATTAGGTTAGTGAATGCCGCGGAGCACTCCACCTAACACTTATTAAACGTAAATTAGAAAATAAAATACTATGGTGGTTGTGGGCGGGACAGTAAATTGACCGTATGGTTTAATTAAGATAAGCTAAGTTTTAATTTTGACGGCAGTAAAATACTCATCAAAAGGACTGTCTCTATGATATTTAAAATCAAATAGAGTGAAAGATGAGTTTTGGGCGAGTGTAGAAGCATGTATGGACAAATTTGAGAGGAGCGAGAGAGTGCTTTTGATTGGAGACATGAATGGCAAAGTTGGGAATGTACGAGTGGATGGAGTGGTTGGTCAGTGGGGTGTGCCAGCTGAAGTAGATGGGAATGGAAGTGCTTTGGTGGACATCTGTGCTTGTAAGGGGTTGGCAATAGCTAACACCTACTTTCGGCATAAGATGATCCACCGGTATACATGGAGAGTAATGAGGAGGATGGATGGTGAACTTGTTGAACGAAAGGCAATGATAGACTACGTGTGTGTGGATGAGCGAATGAGAAGACTAGTGTTGGATGCAAGAGTGTGGAGAGGGTGGGGGAACGGAGTCTCGGACCATCACTTAATGATGGCCAAGGTAAAGCTGCAAAGAAAATGGTTGAAGAGACGAAGGGGAAAACAGGAGGAAACAGCTCCTGTGAGAAGAGTGGAGAAGCTGCAAGATAGTGAGAAAATGGCAGAGTATAAGAGCATAGTGGAAGAAAGATAGGGAAGGTATGAGTTAGAGCAGCTGCATGGGGTGGAAGACGTAAGATATTCACGGAAGAGATAGGCGCAGCGAGTGAGGTGGTTTGTGGAGTGAGGAGGGGATGCAAGGGTGTGCAAGACATGGTTTGTGGAGTGAGGAGGGGATGCAAGGGTGTGCAAGACATGGTTTGTGGAGTGAGGAGGGGATGCAAGGGTGTGCAAGACATGGTTTGTGGAGTGAGGAGGGGATGCAAGGGTGTGCAAGACACAGCATGGTGGAATGATGAGCAAAAGAAGAAGGCATATAGTGAATGGCTAGCGAGTAGAGGTAGGGGAGAAGATGAGACAGAGAAGAGAGAGGTATATGTGAGCAGGAGAAGGGAGGTGACGAAACTTGTGAAGGAGAAGAAGAAGAAAGTGGATGAAGAATTTGGGAGGAATCTGAGTGTGAATTGGAGGGAGAGTAAGAAATTGTTTTGGAAGAAGGTAAAGAAAGTAAGGCAGTGTGAAATGGGAAATAGTAGGGGAGTGAAAGATAGGAATAATAGATTGTTGGTGGAGAAGAGAGAGAAATTGAGGAGATGGAAGGAGCATTTTGAGGATTTGTTGAATGTAGAGAGTGAGAGCAATGCGAGTATAAGTGGTTGGGGAATGGCTGGGAGAAGAAGAGATGAGTGGAGGGAGGAAGAGATCAGTAGGGTGGAAGTAGTGGAAGCAATGACGACGATCAAGATGGGAAAGGCCCCAGGAATTGATGGAGTGTGTGATGAAATGCTGAGGTATGGGGGTGAAATTGTTGTGGAGTGGATATGGAAGTTGTGTAGATTGGCTTGGGAAGAGGGAAGGGTTCCAGAGGACTGGAAATCAGGTATAATTGTTCCTTTATATAAAGGAAAAGGGGAGAGAGAAGTATGTGGTAACCATAGGGGTATTTGCCTTCTTAGTGTGACTGGAAAAATATATGGTAGAATACTCAATGACAGGGTTAGGCATATGACAGAAGAGCTAGTTGGAGAAGAACAAGGGGGATTTAGGAAGGGAAAAGGGTGTGTAGATCAGATATTTGTTCTAAGATGTTTATTGGAGAAGTATCTAGAGATGGGGAAAGAAAGTGTATGCTGCCTTCATGGACTTGGAGAAAGCTTATGACAGAATAGATAGGCAAGGTATGTGGAAGATATTAAGAATATATGGAGTGGAGGGGAAATTGTTGAGTGCTGTGAAGAGTATGTACGAAGGAGCTAGGGCTACGGTGCGAGTGGATGGTGAGCTGAGTGAGTTCTTCGATCTAAATGTGGGACTAAAACAGGGTTGTGTGATTTCTCCATGGCAGTTTAATATATACATGGATGGGGTTGTAAAGGAGGTGCAAGGTAGGGCAGTGGACGGGGGGTGGCTCTAATGAATGTGGGTGAGATTTGGAAGCTTCCGGTGTTGCTGTTTGCTGATGAGACAGTAATGTTGAGTGAAGATGAATGGGAGTTGCAGGGTTTGGTGAATGAATCTGGGACAGTGTGTAGGAAGAGGAATCTGAAAGTTAATGTAAACAAGAGTAAAGTTATGGTGTTTGAGAGGAATGAAGTCGCAAAATGTACAGTGAGGTTGGATGGTGAGGATATGGAGAATGTGAGTGCATTCAAGTACTTGGGTAGTGTGATGAGTAAGGATGGAACGTTGGGGGATGAAGTGCGTGAAAGGGTACAGCAGGGAAGGAAGGTTGTTGGTTCACTGAAGCAGTGATGAGAAATAGGGAGGTAAGTATGGAAGTTAAGAAGTCTCTGCATGATAGTATTGTGATCCCTACCCTGACGTGTGGAAGCGAGGCGTGGACCTTGCAAGAGGGGAACAAGTCAAGAGTGAGAGCAGTGGAAATGAGTTACTTCAGAGGAGCATGTGAAGTGACGTGGAGGGACAGGTTGACGAATGAAGAAGTGAAGGAACGTTGTGGGGTGGATGTGGATGTGGTTGAGAAGATATAGAGAAATATAATGAGGTGGTTTGGACATGTGGAGAGAATGGAGAAATGAAAGACTGACTAAGAGGGTGTATGTAGGTGAAGTGGAGGGAGGGAGAGGGAGGGGTAGACCGAGGATGATGTGAAGGGATGGAGTTGAGAGGTATATGAGGGAGGGGGGAGTGAGTTGGGGGGAGGGTAGTCATATGGTGGGTGACAGAGCGATTGGAGGCGTTTTGTCTGTGGCCACCCTTTGCGGGATTAGGGTGTCAGGCTATAGATAGATAGATAGATAAAAATATTTGATCCTCCTCTCTCAGCACCAGGTGATGGTGGTGGTGGGGTGGGGGAGCAGAGAGGGAGGAATTACTCTTCCGTCATCTGGGCTACTATTATTTAAGTTTTCTCCTCCATGTTGCTCCAGATGTCTGTCCTCCCGTTTTCCTTGATCGTTGTCGTCGTGGGAAGGCTTCGGAGACGTCAGATGAGACGATGTGTGGGGGAGTATAGCAGGGTACCGTAATGGACTCCATGGTGTGTGGAGGTTTGGTTGCTGGGTGGACGTCACATTTGAGTCTCCACTCTATTCTGCCCTTTCCCCTCTCCTTAGATCCTTGTCACTGCCTCAACTAATTTTGCAAGGCCCTTTTCTTCTACTGATGTTTCTTCCTTCCTTTTCTCCTTTCCTCTCTATTCCAACCTCTGCCCTAAATAGAGTAGAATTTTCCATATTCGTCAAAATTTTCATCAATGGCCTTTAGCATGTTACTGCAGTAAGGATCAGGGCCTGTGCACTGTTGGTCTGGCCAATTGTGGGGACCATGGTGGTTCGGCACCACCCCGGTGTGTGAACATGTGCATAAATGGAATTGCAACTAAACTACAGCTGCGGATCCGTGGATGCTGTTGCCATGTGGTTGGACTCTCGGCCATTGGCCATTGGCCCAGCATTGTGCTGGGAATCTCTCCTCTTCCACTTGGTGTTGCTATCCCTTCTTGGGTAGGGCAGGGAATGCTTGCTTGGAACTTGGCCCCTGCTTTTTTTTTTTTTTATGCTAGGAAAAACGAGCCCACAATAATTGTTTCTTCCAAGAGAAAAACAAAATACAATTGAGCCAAATTCAAGATCCGATCATTTCGAGATGCCTGGACACACTGCATTTGAAAGACTGGAGATCATAGCTAGCAGGAAATACAGACAGAGGCAGACAGTTCTAGAGTTGACCTGTTGCATAAATGAAGGACAGGGAGTAACGGATAACTCTTGCATTAGAGAGTTGGACACAAAAGGGATGAGAGTTTGCTGCTAGACGGGTGCTACGCACCTGTCGTAGAGGTGGAGGGATGCAAGCAGACAGTTCAGAGGAGCAGTGACCATTGAAGTAGTGATAGAAGAGAGATAAAGATGCAACAGTGCGGTGAAGAGACAGAAGTTGAAGGGAGCCAGTAAGAGGAGGAGAGCTAATGAGACGAAAAGCCTTTGACTCCACCCTATTGAGAAGAGCTGTATGTGGGGAGCCTCCCCACACGAGAGTTGTACTCTACACAGGGACGGATAAAACCCATGTATAGAGTCAACAATTGTGCAGGGGTAAAGAAGGAACGGAGTCGGCTTAGCACACCTAATCTCTTGGAAGCAGTTGTTACAAGAGATGTGATATGATCTTCCTAAGATAAGTCCCGAGTGAATGAAACCCCAAGCATGTTCAAGGATGATGCAGGATTAAGCTGAATATAATTAAACATTAGTGGGTACACCTGTGGAAGATTTTGTTGGGTTGATAGGTGTAAGAACTAAATCTTTGATGCATAAAAAACAAGAAGATTATTTTTACCCCAGTCAGAGATACGAACCAAGTCAGACATTAGGTGTGCCATAGCCTCATCCCTTGTTTGTCGAAGTAACTGCTGAGATGGACATTGTGGGAACAGAATGGAAAGGTGAAGGGTGGAGCCATCAGCATACGAGTGGGTAGGGTTAGATGTACAGCTTAGAAGGTTATTGATGAATAAAAGGAAGAGAGTTGGTGATAGGACAGAGCCCTGAGAACCACCATTGTTGATAGATCTAGGAGAAGAGCGATGGCTGTCTACAACAGCAGCAATAGAATGACCAAAAAGGAAGCTGTAGATGAAGGCACAGATAGAAGGATAAAAATCGTAAGAGGGCAGTTTGGAAATTAAAGACTTATGCCAGACTCGATCGAAAGCCTTTGAGATGTCAAGTGCAATGGCAAAGCTTTCGCCAAAGTCCCGAAAGGAGGATGACCAGGAGTCTGAAAGGTAGGTGAGAAGATCGCCAGTGGAGCATCCCTGACGGAACCCATATTGACGATCAGAAAGAAGGTTGTGATAGGAAAGATGCTTTAAAATTTTTCTGTTAAGAATTGACTTGAAAACTTTTGAGATACAGGATGTTAAAGCAACTGGACGATAGTTAGAGGGTTGGGAATGGTCACCCTTCTTTGGGACTGGCTGAATGAGAGCAAACTTCCAGCAAGAAGGAAAGGGACAAGTTGATAGACATATTCGAAAGAGTTTACCTAGGCAGAGTGTAAGCACAGATGCACAGTTCTTGAGAACAACAGGAGGGACCCCATCAGGCCCATATGCCTTGTTAGTATTGAGGCTTGTGATGGTAGAAAATCCATCAGCTGAAGAAATTTTAATGTCAACCATGAGGAAGTCAGAGGGGGGAGGTGATGGAGGAACAGCACCGGAATCGTCTAAGGTGGCATTGGAGGCAAAAGTCTGAATGAAGAGATCTGCTTTATCAGTAGAAGAAATAGCTATAGAACCATCAGAGTAGAAAAGAGGAGGGAAGGATGATGAGGTAAAGTTGTTAGAAAGGTTTTTGGCAAGGTGGCAGAAGGAGTGGAAAGAATTCGAGTTGGAGAGTCGAGAGCATTTATTATGGATAAAATTATGTTTAGCAGAGTGAAGAACAGACTTAGCACGATTCCGGGCAGAAACGTAAAAAAGATGTGATTCAGGGGTGGATTGGCTTCGATACCTTTTATACGTCCTCTCCTTATTGCGGACAGCATTAGAACAAGCGTGATTAAACCAAGGCTTTCTTGCTTGGGTAGATGGCTAGGCCTCTAGACTCTGGGTTCTGCCCACTCGGTCCTTTCTTTTTCAGCAGTTATGTTGAGCCTTTTCCTTACCATCTGTGATTGTGGAAATTGTCTAAAGTTCTCCCTGCCTCAGTTCTGCTGATGTTTTGACCCTGATGATGACCCTGGCCTCTCCTCCTGATACTTCTTTGGCTCTTCCTGCTGTTTTCCACCCTGTACTCACCACTTCTGTTTCTTCCCACTTAACTCCGCCAATTTCCGCCTCACAGTCCTCTACTTCTATATCTTTGTCCACCTGTTCATCTTACATAGTAACTTCTGAACCTTATTTGCCTCCACCCCCTCCTCCATCTACCCTCCTTGTTCTTCGGATTCCTTGTCCCGTCCTCACACTTCTTTCCCACTCACTAACCCTGTCTTGACTATCTCTCCTTCTGGGACCTAGACCTGGTCTCAGTATTTTAACGTTACCTCACAAACGGATGATCACTAGCTTCATCTCTCTCTGTTACACCAGGTAGGCACTGATGTTACGTCCTCTGTGTGACCCAGTGGCTCTCATCATCTTAAAGTGTTCAGTGCAACCCAAGCAGAAAAAGTTAGGTCTTTAGTTGATCCATCCGGCAATCCAAGCACTGTCTCTCCAGATGCACAGTTAAATTCGTCAATAGGCATTTTCAGTCTTCCCACTTTCTTGTCCTTGTGTAATCAAAATTTTGCTGACTGTTCTAAGGATATTCGTCTCATTCTTTCTAACAGTATCATCCAAAACTTTCTGTTCATTGTTACATCAATCCTCTCCATGGACGCAATCTACAACCAGCTAACATTGCTAAAACTGTATTTGAATATGACAATCTTCCCTCTTCAGTTAGTAGAATACTTCTAACCACTTTCAGTCTAATGCCATATTTATTTATTTATTTATTTACGAGTATTTATCATTCTCTTCACCTTCAGGGAAGATGAGGATTTACGAGTATTTAAAGGAGCATTCATAAATGTTTCCTTCCCAGAGTCACGAAAAAACAATGCAGTAAAAACAGTGGTAAGATCAGTAGAAAATTAATATTTTACCTTTTATTTAATCCCAGGTATATAATTTTGAGTGCTTAAATGGAATGTAAAGTTGTTAGATGCCACTTGGAGACTCTAAAAGAGAACTTCCTGGATAAGGAAGCAGACTACGAGGTGCTACCCAAAAGATTTTGGAATTTGAAAGCAGATCAGAAACCGCTTGTCAGACGGTATGTGGATGCTGGGTGGCGGTGCATGCATCCTTTGTTTGTTAGTGTGGCAAGTGGCATTATGCAGGGTGGATGCATTTGCTAAATGTTTGTGTGCTTTTATCACTGGGTTACTTTGCAAAGTTTGTGAACTAAAAAATGGAGGATGTGAAAGAGCAACGTGTGTGCATCAAGTTTTGTCTGAAACTCGGGAATAGCATGGCAGAAACTCATAAAATGGTAAAACAATCATTTGGTGACAGTGCTTTGGGGGTTACACAATCCTGTGACTGTTTTAAGTTTTTTAAATATGGACAAACGTTAACAGATGATGGTGCACGTTTGGTCACCCTTCCACCAGTTCAGCTCCTGACAGTGTGGCCATAGTTAGTGCAACCATCCTCAGTGATCGCAGAAGGACAATCCTTGATGATTGTGACATTGTTATTGGTGGCAAAATCGGTAGAGAGGCGGTGCTACTGGACCCAGGTTCGAATTCCCTGCTGGGGCAGGGAACAGTTTAAGGATATAAATTTAATAAAAAGCAGAGTTTTCTGATCTACCAGATGACCCGCCGACATGTCATAAAAGTAGCCCTGCTAATACCAGTATACCAGTCCTGTATGAGACAGCCCTAGCATGTATTCAATATGTACGGTGGGTGTTAGCGCCGAAGTGGTGACATGTGGAGATGCAGGAGGACTACTGGGCCCCAAGGAGGACTACTGTGACTTGGGAATAGGCCCTGAGGCCTTTGCCCAGAGTCGTACACGTTAAAAAGAATAAAATTAAAAAAAAAAATCGTATGGCCTCGTTGACTCCCTTACAGGAAACAAACTTCTGAGGAGTAACTGTAATAAATGCGCAAATAAAATATTCCCAGGAAAAAAAAAAAAAAAAAGGCAAAATCTGGAGCTGTAGGGAGTGTTCCTACAGAGCTTTATCGAAATTGGTCCACGCGTCAAGGAGATGTAGCTGGATAAACCCGTATACAGATAATCAGTGTTCCTTAATATTTACTGTAGATAACAATAATAGTAATATTAAGAAGAATGATGGCACAAATAGTAGTACTACCTCTCCACGACTTCACTCTCTTCATTCACCCGCCATCAGAATCATAATGGTTGATAATTAGAGGGCAATAGATGTTGCCTTCATTTCAGGAAATCGAGTGGCCGCTTCTATAGGTAATCACAGGTGTAATGAGGAGTGTGTCTGTCTGTGCGTATGTGCAATCCTGTGTCCCTTTGTCCGTCCAGCAGTTACATCTGGCCGTCAGCCCATCTATCCATCCCTCTGTCCAACCCTTCATTTGTCCATGCATCTGTCCATCCCTCTATCTGTCCATCCCTCTGTCCCTCCCCCCATCTGTCTGGTGCAACCGATGACTCCTAGATTTAATTAGGAGAGCGATGTTTGTATAAGTAATTGCCTATAATTACCTTTCACCTTTTTTTGATAAGGGGAGGAGAGATGGAATTAGAGAGAGAGAGAGAGAGAGAGAGAGAGAGTCTGCCTTCTGATTTCGGCTAAAATGGTCTCTACATCTTTAATCCTCTTGTTCCTCCTGTTGACTTTCTCACTTCTTCCACGTTTCCTCCTCCTCCTCCTCCAATTCATCATTCTTATTTTTGTCTATCGTTTCTCATTTTCGTCCTCTATATCTTGCATTTTATTGCGTTTCTGCTTTCCTTCCTTACAAGGCATTTTTTTCGTCATTTTTTTTTTATATTTTTTCCTCAGTTCATGCCTTTTTTAAATATGGCTAACTCTCTCTCCCTCTCTCTCTCTCTCTCTCTCTCTCTCTCTCTCTCTCTTCATTTATCTATCGGCTTTTATTTATCTCTTCATTTATCATTAGTCGGCTTTTTGCATATGCCATTCCTCGTAACACTCTCTCTCTCTCTCTCTCTCTCGTCTTTCACTTTCCCTTGGACTGATCGTTACCGTATATCCCATATATCCCCACCCTTCACTCCATCCCGTTCTTTGTATTCTTTTGTACTCCTCCTCTTCCCTTTCCTCTTATTCATTTGTACTCCTTTGTCTTCCTTTCTCCTTATTCCCTCACTCATCTTCCCTCTCACTGCTCGTTGTATATTTTTAAATTGTTTCTCTCCTTCTTCCTTTTCCTGTATTTATTTTGTACTCCTTTGTACTCCCCTTGTAGTGCACCATCTCATCGTACTCTGCTCTCCGTCTGTCTTCTTTGTATTGCTTTGCACCATTTCTCCTCCCCTTCCTTTGTACTCCTTTGTATTCCTCCCCTATCAGTCTCCCTCTCACTACTTTTTCAGTTCATTTCCATTGTTTCTCCTCCACTCCCAGTAATATCCCTTTGTATTCACTTGTACATTCATATCCTCATTCCTCCTGTCCTCACTTCCTGTATTCTTTTGAACTCCCTTTTATCCCATGTACTCTTCTTTCCTCTCACCTTCTCTAATCATCCTGTATATTCTCCCTTTCTCTCCCTCCTTCCATCCACCCTTTCTCACTATTATGTTGTATGACTTTGCAGTCTACTCCCTTCTTTCATATCGCTCGCTGTGTTCTGTACTTTCTGTATTCCTTTGTATCTCTCTCTCTCTCTCTCTCTCTCTCTCTTTCTCTCGTATATCCAGTTTCCTTCATCCCCGTTTTTCGTTTCTGCCTTTCGCTTTCCATGTCCTCTCTCTCTCTCTCTCTCTCTCTCTCTCTCTCTCTCTCTCTCTCTCTCTCCTGTGTTGCATGTTCTATCCTCCCTCTCTCTCTCACTTTTACAGTTCTCAGTACTTCCCTCTTTGTGCAATATCTCTCGCATTCGCTGTTAAATAATTTTTCGCCTCTCTCTCTCTCTCTCTCTCTCTCTCTCTCTCTCTCTCTCTCTCTCTCTCTCTCTCATTTCCTTCACCTCACCAATGAACTTGGCATGTATCTCTCTCACTTCAACTCCTGTGCTTGTTTTTTCCTCACCCTGTCTCTCACTCACACGTATAACCATCCACTCAGGTGATGGACGAGAGGTGGGAGCGTGACGTGAAGGAATACGGTGCCGTCAACATCACCGGGTTCCGTATAGTGGACACGTCCAGCCCCTTCGTCAGGGACTTCCTCAGGACATGGTCTACACTGGATCCAAAGCTGTTCCCGGGCGCTGGCCACGGCTATATCTCGGTGAGTACCCGCTTATTATTATTATTATTATTATTATTATTATTATTATTATTATTATTATTATTATTCCCGGGCGCTGGCCACGGCTATATCTCGGTGAGTACCCGCTTATTATTATTATTATTATTATTATTATTATTATTATTATTCCCGGGCGCTGGCCACGGCTATATCTCAGTGAGTACCCGCTTATTATTATTATTATTATTATTATTCCCAGGCGCTGGCCACGGCTATATCTCGGTGAGTACCCGGTTATTATTATTATTATTATTATTATTATTATTATTATTATTATTCCTGGGCGCTGGTTACGGATATATCTCGGTGAGTACCCGGTTATTATTATTATTATTATTATTATTATTACTCCCGGGCGCTGGCCACGGCTATATCTCGGTGAGTACCCGGTTATTATTATTATTATTATTATTATTATTATTATTATTATTATTCCTGGGCGCTGGTTACGGATATATCTCGGTGAGTACCCGGTTATTATTATTATTATTATTTTTATGATTATTATTATGATGATGATGATGATGATTATTATTATTTATCATCGTTATTCCCGGGCGCTGGCGACGGATATATCGGTGAGTACCCGTTTGTTATTATTGTTATTATTACTATTATTATTACTATTATTATTATTATTATTATTATTATTATTATTATTGTTGTCGATATTGTTGTTGATATTGTTGTTGTTGTTGTTGTTGGTGGTGGTGGTATTAACATGTAGGCTATTAGGCGTCCACACTGAATGTGTGGAACATGTTCGAGCTAGCGAGCGAGCAAGCCAGGTAGTGCTGAATATGTCTCATGTGGCTCATCATCTTCCTCTAATATCCTGACCTGAAAATACTAAAAAGAACCTATTAGCTTACCCAAAAATATTCCCTTACACTTCCTAAAACTAGCTTTCTCAGCAATCGTTGGAAAATACTGCAGCGCTGCTCACGCAACCTTAGACTGTTACTTCTTGCGCAGCCGGCTATTACGCTAATCTGCCTTAGTTTCCTCGATTTACGGAAAAACTGTTGGGAAGTACAGGTTGTCTATGAAATGAAAATAATTGAGGAAGTTAGAGTTAAAAGAGTACAGCATGTCAAAATATCCCGGCTGTGCTAGGGTTACACAGTTTTTTCCAAGTTGGTGTCTATCTTTCTTGTAATTTCAGAAGTGGCTGAGATATCCAAAAAAGTTCGCTACTGTACTACAGAGTTTTTCTCCCGACTCCTGCCCCCATATCCTGCTGATGCGATAAATCTTTCGCTCGGGTACACATGTCGGGCGTACAAACTAAATTTGGTGTTCTCGCACGCTCGAACAATTATTATTCCGTGGCGCTGGCAACAGATGTATCTCGGAAAGTACCCAATTATTATTATTATTATTTATTATTATTATTATTATTATTCAGATTGTCTGTAATTCCCTGTAGGCTGTGGAATGGATTTTTTTCCCACCCTGATTTAGAATTGTTTTTTTGCCATGACGGTACATATTACAAGAAAAGCTGTCTCATACCGGTATGGTGACGAAGGAAGGCTTCTGATATTCGGACGGGAACGAGATATGTGGAAGTCAAGAAAAAATGCTTGGTGTCGATTGTCGGTGAAGTTTCTGCTCGTTAATTTATTATTATTATTATTATTATTATTATTATTAGTAGTAGTAGTATGAGAAGCGTGGTAGTTAACGGGTTCATTTTGCCTTGTTGGGGGAGGGGGTGGGGAAGGTAAAACTGATTTCTTAAGAACTGCTTTGGGATTTTCAAATATTGGTTCGTAAAGGTAAGTACTAATTTGGAATATATTATCGTTATTGTAGGGCCGGATAGATTTTGGAATTTATTTTCATTTTCAGTTGACTGGGTGAGACACTTGCATGTCGGTAAGTATTGAATAAAAGTATTGTAAATGTTGGCGAGTGAGGTGTGTTAGCATCAGTGTATTATCTACTGGCAAAGTTTCCCTTTTGTGCAATATTTACTATAGTACTTTCACATTAGCTTGGTCCAGATTTTCGTCCTTCTGAAGCTTATTGCACGTAGCACGATGGCAGAAAAGGCGGTACAACGGCTCTACATGTTTTTTATAGCGCTTCTTCGTGACTGGCATCATATTCTAGTGTTCAAATGCCATTACAATTCCTGACAGAGACACATCAATTTTAGGCCAAGTTAGAGTTAAAAGAGTACAGCATGTCAAAATATCCCGGCTGTGCTAGGGTTACACAGTTTTTACTCTAATCTGGCCCAGATTTTCGTCCTTTTGCAGCCTATTTCTCGTTGCTTTGTGACTGAAGTCAAGGCTCTACGGCTCTACATCCTTTTCGTAGTACTTCGTAACTAGGTTCGCATTCTGGTGTTAATGCATTGTTACAGCCCAGCATGCAAGATGGAGAGATGACAATTTTAGGACAAGCTAGAATGAAAAAAGTATATTCGTGCAGTCCTGAGTTATAGTCACTTATCACCCTTACCGGTACCTCAGTCTGAAAGGTAGTCGTGGCCTTATATACGTGTGACACATTGATGGTTCGAAGCGATTCTAGACTGCACGAGTGTCATTGCAAACTGCTGCTTGTGTATTCAAAAAACCTTGGAATTACCACCTTAGCACTGAACAGCAGACCATGGTTACGACATAGGAGAGTTTAAGGTGACTATGGCTCTTGACTCTGTTGTATTAATCTGACTGTCAGTGTGCTTGATAAAAATTAATAACATATACGGTACAGGAAACATGGGGATGTAGAGTCAGCATCAGAAGTCCTGTCGCCTCCCCTGCCACTCTCTCCTCAAACTTAGAAAATCAGTGAGGTGGACCTGCAGCAAACGGTGTCTGTTGCTGAGGATTCAGATTATGAAAGTGCTTAGAGAGAGAAGCTGGAAAGGCGACAAGACTTTCGATGCCTACTGCATAATAAGCCAAAAGGAAAAAGTCTGTAATTACTAGATCATCTTCAGTCGTTGTGCCGGCGGTGAAGGGAATTGATGTATTTACTTTGTGAGATGGAAGGGTGTATGCGGAAGAGAAAATTGAATGCCTCCAAATAAACTAGCTTATGGAAGAATTGTACCTATATTTAACATGTTGCTTACTGGGAAAGCGAAGCAGTTTCGGCTCGACTTGGACCCTCATCAGAGAGTCTCTGAAAAATGAAGGGACATGTGCATGCATACAAACGGGGTAAGTATGAAGGAGATGGAATGGGTGGCATGTCTGAAGAGGATAGACGGTAGGGTGAAACTGTTTTATCTGCCCCCATAATAGCAGTTTTTTTTTTAAATTTGGATTTAATTATTCCAACAGAACGATTTACGGCTCTGTAATATAAAGCCAAAAAGTAATATGTTTATTGGTTAAGTTTTATTTACGTGTCAGATCTAAGTGGTAATTGGTCCATCCCTTTGGGAGATAGATCTACGGATTCACTTGCAGGAATAGGTTACATTTTAGTACCAAGGTACACAACCTTGTGTCCAATATAGGATAATAGGTAGGCAAAGCTTTCTCCTTTAGAACTGTGGGTGGCGCACACACACACACACACACACACACACACACACACACACACACACACACACACACACACACACACACACACACACACACACACACACACACACACACACACACACACACACACACACACACACACACACACACACACACACACACAGAGCTAAGTATGTGCCTTTGAGTTGAGAACTGTGAACCTCTTCCTCAGAAGTCACAAGGATTTGTCGAGAGAGAGAGAGAGAGAGAGAGAGAGAGAGAGAGAATTACATAAATACTCTTAGCTCCCCTTTAAGAACTCCTCCAGCTCACACTGAGAGAAGAGAGGAGAAGAGGAGAGAGGAGGAGAAAACAGAATTAAATACTAAAATTACTTCTCACCCTTCTAAGATCTCCTCCACCTCTCCCTCCTCCTCCTCCTTTGCCCATATCATTTTCCTGCCTCTGTAATGGCACACTCGTCTAACCATGTCTTATTGCCGTTCTTGTCAGGCTCTTCAGATCCTAATTAAGGTGCTCTAGTACTCAGTCACCACACCTCTTCCTCATCTTCACCTCTCTCCAACCTCCGTCCCCACTATGGGCTTCTGTATTTCCCTTCACTACTCATTTTACATGGACTCTCTCTCTCTCTCTCTCTCTCTCTCTCTCATCCGTCCGTCTGTGTCAGTTTATTTTTTAATGTATACAACTTTGCTCAAAATCCACTTCAACCGTATCAGATCCTTAGATGACTAATATGTCTTGCAGAGGCCCAGCCAGAAATATTGTTCGGGGGGGAGAGGGGGCCACAATGACTAACCATGAGAAATTAAAAAAAACACAATGCATTATCCCCCATCCTCTCCACATGCCCAAATCTACCCCTCCTCATCACAACACCAGCACTCCAATCCCATCCAACCTCACAACTCTTCCATCATAAACTTAGCCCCCCCCCCCCACGCCTCGCACTTAAAGACGCACTGCACTATACATATTCCGTAGTTAAAAGCTCCACTAAGTTGCCCGTAGCTATTTATGCTGAAAATTTTCAGAGAAATATGCTTTTTATAATCATGAAAGGCTTGTCCACCTCTTGCATCGTAAAAGGTACAGTTTCTCCTAATAAGACAGTATATATCATTTCCACCAATGATATACTGCCGAAAATCATCATCAGTATACAGTATATCATCACAAACTGGCCAGTTGCATTTCTCAGTTCCTCTCCTTTCCAAAAATTTCATTGTACAACTCTTTTTCCCTACTTTTAACATTGTACCAATATATGCTTTTTTGCCATAATCCACATCACAGTATTTTCTCTCTTTAGGGCATGCATGCAGCCTGATAATGAGAAATAACTACTTGTTGACAACCAAAACCACCATAAATACAGCAAACTATAAAATATTGTAGAATTTAATACATGAAAAGTAAGTTTTTCCTTGCAAAAATTACAAATGAAATTGTTGTCCCAACTCACCTTGAGTAAAAAAGAAAAATGGTGGCGAGTCAGAGCAATTGTCTATTAATCCTTCAGCATTGCTCTGCTGTAAAAATGCATTTTCTGGATTTAAAAAAAAAAAGAAAACTTTAACATTTGAAGATTTCACCCACCAAAAAGTAGACCTTTAGCTCTAAAACTGACTGGGAGAGGAAAATTGGCAAAATACTGTATGTGTATTTTCAATAATGAAGTTCTACGAAGGTCAATATGCTACCCTTTCATATTTGCACATTTTTCGTGCATTATTAGTGGTTCTATAGAAATCAAGTATTAACAACAAATTTTGTAAAGTTGGGTTAGGGCTATTGAATGGGCACCATAAAATGGAAATGTCTTGGCATTTGGTACTGCAGTGCCCTCTGTTCCAACGTACCCCATGTTCCGCACTGTCCCAACTCACCACTCTCAACGCTAATGTCTATGAAAATCCATCGTCTGTTAAATACTTCACTTAGTTCAGTGATGATCAGTTTACTTCAATGATGGTTGCCGCACAGGGCACAGGTAGCTAAAGACTGAAATATATCACAAGGAAAATCTTAAGCCATCATTGCTTCATTGGCTTCCAGTTTCTGCTTCCACCTACAGTTATGTAGAGCTCATGGCATGACATTATCATTTGTAAATGTAAAGTAAGTCTTAAAACGTATATGTGTATTCAAGACTTTTTACTCAAAATTGCATACTTTTTCAATTCTCCAAATATGTGGTATACCGAGTATTACACCCTGGATTAAACAAGTATTCGACATAAACATTCGCATTCGCAGTCTATTCTCGATCACACGTAGAAATTTGGGGGGGGGGTCCCCCGTGGCCCCCCCGTCCCCCTCCCCCCTGGCTGCGCCACTGATGTCTTGCTTCAAACAGACGACTATATTCAGCAAAGAAATTTCGTCTCATGGTCTCTACCCTTTTCCCTTAAACTTGGCCCAGACTTTCGTCCTTTTACAACCTATTTCGTGCAGCTCAGTGGCTCAAAAAGACAATGCTACAGCTGTGCATCCTGTTCATAGCACGTCTTCGTAACTAGCATCATATTCTGTTGTTCATCAATCGTAGGTCAAGTTAGAAAAAAAAGAGCGTTAACCATTTGGAAGGCAGTGGGTTCCAAGACCAGAATAAAATTGACGGTAGCCAGAATAACATGCAGCAGCAGCATTGAATAAAAATTACATTCTGAAATACTTCTGTACTGTATCATCATTTTCTCAAGCACTTGTGTATCATGTCCCTTGTATCGAGCACCTTATATTGTATCTTTTCCTCTGTATCAAACACCTGTACACTGCATCATTTCCTCTATAATAAGCACCTTTATACTATATCATCATTTCCTCTATCAAAAACACCTTAATAGTAACATCATTTCCTCTGTATTAAGCACCTGTATACTGTATCATTTCCTGTGTTTCAAACACCTATGTACTTCATCATTTCTCGTGTATCAAGTATCTCTACCATCATTTCTTCTTGGTCTTGGTCTCTGCTTGGGTCCACCACAACTTCTTAAACTAAAAGTCAGAATTATTCCCTTATATCTCATCGCCCCACACACAGACACTTAGCCTGATATAATTCTTGACTCAGCCTCCCTCCTTCCTTTTCCCCACGCCCTTAAAATAATTTTTCCCCAAACTACGAGTACAGCCACGTCTCTCCACTTGTCCTTCTTTTCTCCCGCTTTCTTTCCATTCCTCCGCCTTCCTTCTTCCTTCCTTCCATCTCTCAAGGTTATTTTTCCTTTCCTTCCACTTCTGTCGTCACTTCCTCGGTCTTCCCTCCTTCTCTTCCGTTTTCATTACATTATCTTCCTCCTCCTCCTCCTAAAAAGCGCCAGGCAGGGCTGCTGCACCACCCCTGAACATCCACTCTGTGCATTGTACATCCACACTGAGCACTGTGCAGTCCCCTTTTGTCCAAGACACCCGTCATATATATTATTCACTCTCCTAAATGCAAAGAAAGTAATATAAGCACAAATTTGGATCTGCACAGATAGCCCTGAGTTAACGGTCACTACTCTTACTCTCGACCTGTGATGGGCTGTGGATCACTGAGGGTCCCTGTTAGTCAAGTGACCACCATCGGGATTTTTTTAATGCACCAGGGGTCACTGCTTCAGGAGGAAACTCATATACTTGTCCCACATGGGAGAGTTCCTTGTCTCAATGGAGTGAATGGAGCTAGGGCCTGAATGACTGCTGCCTACTTTAAAAGCGCCAGGCAAGGCTGCCGCACCACCCCTAAACATCCACACTGTGCAATGTGTAGTTGCCACGTTATGTCCACAGACTTCCCATTGACTCAATGTACCGATTTATAATGTCATGCCCTAACTATCAGTTTATTTGATTACTTTCTCTTTCAGCTTATTCAAACGGGTAGCTTATAGACAAAGTATTATAGAATGTGACTTTTCCTTTCCAGTATTATTTTCCTATGAAATTTCCATGTCAGTTTTTCCATGCTGCATGGTGGTTTTTCTCACTTTTTCCTGGAGGGTTTGGTGGTGGGGGGAGCCTTGTTGCTTTACTATCCTTATCCTTCAGCATGTAGAGTTAGATCTTGTAGTCATAGTTTTCTTTGTAACAACCAGTCTCGAAAGGACCATTAGGTCTGTTGCTATTTGCTTTCCTATGTAATCCTATGTAATCCTCCTCCTCCTCCTCCCCCTCCTCCTCCTCTTCCTCCTCCTCCCCTCTCTCCTGTGCGCCATCTTGGGATCCACACGCATTAAAGCAGTGCTCCACATATCCAAGTGTTTCAACAACAAGCTTGAGTGAAGATCGGTGTGAAAGCGAATCAGATAAGTGTATAAGAGTCGTAGACATATTTCCCCCGTGTAAAGTATTTAAATAGATTTCATGTAAAAGTTTTAGAGCGGGTTAAAGGTGTAAAGCGTTCGCGTGTTCCTTTGTTTACATATATACCCACCCTCCACTTCGTATTCCTGCCCTTTCCCGCCGTTATTTCTGGTCTCAGACATATTATAGTTTATTATAGTTTATTTTCCGCAGATCAAGGTCAGTTAGAACGATATCTAACAAACAGATTATCTTTTCTCACTAGTAAATGGTGTAGTGAACCGAAAGTGTATTTACCTACCAGCTCGCTTTGTTTTTGTTCCCACTATCATCCTTGTACGTCTTACTTTAAAGTCTAACGTAACAAATACTAACTAAGTTGCTTGCTAGTTTAGTGCAAGTGAATAGCATTGTCTTCTGTATAGAGTAACAACTGTGTGATTGATGTTACACCAGTGAAATAGTTTTTGCACTACAAACCGTTGTCCACTGAGTGAAGCCAGGTGTTTATTTTGGTTTCTCCCCAACATTCCATTGTTATTTTCTTTTTTCCTTTTTCTCACAGTGAATCAGTTTATGGTGTACTTCCACAATACATGGTAAGTTAGATCATACCATAGCAAGTAGATTTTCTTTACATTTTACACAGTTCATGGTAAGTTAGGTTGTACCATAGGAAGCAGATTTTCTACTCTTTTTACACTGGTAAAAGAATTCATGTAGGTTGGCTTGTGCTATACCAGGTGGATTTTCTATTCTTTTTATACTGTTAAAGGAAGATAGTATATAAAAAGTAAGTGAATCTCCCTAGAAATTCAATATTTCATAGAGTAAATTGTCCATTTTTAACAACATCCCTTAACCAGTTGTATATTATTTTTATTTTCAGTTGTTCATTGAGAGAAGCTAGGTTTTTATTTTGATTTTTCCTCCAACATTCCATTGTTATTTTTTTTTTTTTCCTTTTTCTCCAGTGAATCAGTGTATGGTGTATTTCCACAATTCATGGTAAGCTAGATCATACCATAGCAAGTAGATTCCCTTTTCATTTTACACAGTTCATGGTAAGGTAGGTTTTACCATAGCAAGCAGATTTTCTGTTCTTTTTACACTGGTAAAAGAATTCATGTAGGTTGGATTGTGCCATAGCAGGTAGATTTTCAATTCTTTTTATACTGGTAAAGGAAGATAATATATAAAAAGTAAGTGAATCTCCCTAGAAATTCAATATTTCATTTATAGAGTAAATTGACCATTTGTAACAACATCCATTAACCAGTTGTATATTATTTTTTATTTGTGTGGGATTGTGGAAATATTGCTGCAAAATGCCATCTAACCTGAAGGCCTGCTAGGAGTGTACTGGTCGCTTTGCGGCTCAGTATTTTTCGAATTACTTTTCGACGCCTGTGTGCAAACTATGCATCTTGAGAAAAGATCTAGAAAATGGTTTAGCTGAATCGCAGAGAAATTACAGGGAACTCAAGGCATAGTTTGAGACACTGAAAGAGTTTGTAGTGGCAAATGTAGGAGTCAGCAACAGCACTCGAGAAGGAAGAAGCGTACAAACTGAGCTCGTACAAGCCCCCGCCCATCAGGCAGTCACAAATAATAGTGAATCAGTATCTTCCTCACCCAGCGATTCAGTACGTTCCTCGCCAAGCGAAGTCCCCTTTACCATGGTAAGAAATGGCGCAAAACCCGGAAAAGATACGAGGAAGCATCTTCCCATAACTACGTATAATCGCTACCAGATCCTTGCCAAAGCGATTAATGAGACAGAAGAAACAAGGCTAATTGGGGACTCTATTGTACGCAGTCAGCTGGAGGAATTTTGTGGACGCGCCCCCATCAGCAGAAAGAGGTACTGTTTTCCAGGAGGTGGACTATGTGATATCACAGAAGCCTGCGATGAGGTCACAAAAGACGCAAATGATCAAACTCTATACATTATCCATGTTGGTACAAATGATCTGAAGCGCAGTAGATCAGAGGAATTGCTAGCAAAGTATCATGAAATGATCAAACGATTCAAAACTAAGTCCACTAATGTGATAATATCTGGTATACTCCCAAGGATCAAGGCAGAGGATAGTTTCTATGATAAGGCCTTCAGCACAAATAACCGGCTCAAATCTCTCTGCACGCAAGAGGGAGTCGACTTTGTCAATCTGTGGGACCAGTTTTACGAGCAACATACTCTATTCCAGAAAGATGGTCTCCATTTGAACTCAGTAGGAGCGGCACGGCTAGGTAGACTTCTACACGATAAAGTCGCCCTCTTCAGACAAAAAAACGCGGCACGTCCAGGAACAGTAACCTTAACGTAAATACCCACAAAGTCAGATCACCAACTGTTCGGAACGGAATTAGAGTCTGCTATGCTAACGCATGTAGTCTACGTAACAAGTTTGAGGATTTAGAATCTCTAATTTACCTAGAAAATTATGACATCATTGGCATCACAGAGTCCTGGATTAACACATCTGACTGTGACTTTCTAGCGGAATACTCACTAACAGGGTACAATATTTTCAGCTGTGAGCGACCACATCGAGCTGGTGGGGGTGTTTTACTATATGTGAAAACTAGTCTCCATCCCCTTGTGCTATCTAAACCCAGTATTACCAACATAGATGCCAGTTATATTCAGCTAAGTATTAATTCACACAAAATAAATATATGTCTCATCTATCGTCCTCCAGCACAGCCAACTGAGACAGATGAAAAACTTTATGATCAAATTGCGGAAATTTGTTGTCAAGAGGATAGCGTAATTTTTGGAGACTTTAATCTACCGGTAACAAAGTGGGGTGAACCACTGACGGCACACTCAGGACAAGAGCTTTATACGAATCTTCAAGAAAGCGCCCTTTCCCAACACGTACAATACCCAACGAGAGGAAACAATATCCTAGACATCATCTTGACTACAAATGATAACCTAGTCAACAACGTTGAAATAGGACCTGAATTTAGTTCCAGTGATCATCGAATTATACAGTTTAATATTACTACTGAAAAAGTAAAAGAAACGGAGAGCAAAGAAAAGGTCCCAGATTATCGTAGAGCTAATTTCAACAGGCTCAGAGCGCTACTTGCAACTGCAGATTGGAATCAAATGTCTGAAACCGATGACATAAACCAAGCATGGGAAATATTCACCGAAAAATTTAATGAAGTGGTAAAGTCATGTGTGCCACTACGTAACAGACGTCCAGCAGGAAATAGTAAACCAAAGTGGTGGTCCAGTGAAATAAAAAGTAACTTAATAGCCAAAAAACAGGCATACCATAAATATAAAGCTACACAAAATAATGATGATAAATTACAGTATGATAATCTACGCCGCATATCGAAAAGACTTATTAAACAAAGCAAAAGAGCAGTGGAGATCCACATTGCTAATACGTACAAATCAAATCCTAAAGAATTTTACAGTTACATTAGAAAGAAAAAGGTTATGACTACATCAATAGGTCCTCTAGAAACAAACAATGGCAAACACACTGAAAATCAGGTCGAAACGGCAAACATTCTTAACGATTACTTTGCGTCTGTTTTTACAGTAGAAAACACCACCAGAAACCTACTGTTACCCACAAACCAAGCAAATAGCACAGTCCTTAGTAACTATGCTATCCATAATAATGATATCCTTTCAGCCATAAATAGTACGGACATAAACAAAACCCCTGGCCCCGATAAAATATCACCGAGAATTCTCAAAGAAGCAAAACATGAGTTACTGCTGCCACTCTCTGTCTTATTCAATAAATCATTAAGTACTGGGAAAGTTCCACGTGAATGGAAACTAGCAAATGTAACACCAATTTTCAAAAAAGGAAATGAGTCTTACCCAGGAAATTACAGACCAATCAGCTTAACATCAGTAGTGTGCAAGTTAATGGAAAAAATCATAAGAGATAAAATAGTTAATTATCTAGAAGAAAATAATATAATTAAAGACTCGCAACATGGATTCAGACATCGTCGTTCATGCTTAACTAACTTACTGGACTTCTTCCATGATGTTTACAAATCATACGATGACTCAAGAGCAGTAGATATAATTTACCTCGACTTTCAGAAAGCATTTGACGCTGTCCCTCACAAGCGTCTCATGAGAAAAATAGAAGCACATGGAATAAAAGGAAAGACGCAAAAATGGTTACAAGACTGGCTGTCAGACCGAAAACAGCGAGTTGTGATAAACGGAAAGGAATCCAAATGGCGTAATGTGATCAGCGGCGTTCCCCAAGGCTCAGTACTTGGACCGATACTTTTTATTATTTATATAAATGACATTGATGAGGGTCTAAATTGTAAAGTATCCAAATTTGCAGATGATACTAAAATAACCAGCATAGTCACTTCAAAATTACAGTGGCAGTAGTTACAAAATGACCTTAATACTTTAGCAAGCTGGGCAGAAAAATGGCAAATGAAATTCAACACAGAAAAATGTAAAGTACTTCATATTGGAAGTAACAATGTCCATGCAAATTACAAAATGAACAATATTCAATTATCAAGTACAGACAGTGAAAAGGATCTTGGTGTGATAATATCAAATGACCTAAAACCAAGCAAGCAGTGTACCGATGCGGTTAAAATTGCAAACAAGCTAGTGGGTTTTATTGGAAGAACTTTCGAGTTTAAATCGGAAAAAGTCATACTTGCCTTGTACAACTCGCTAGTGCGTCCCCATCTTGAGTATTGTGTGCAATTCTGGTCTCCGTACTACAGAAAGGACATTGAAAAATTAGAGAAAATTCAGCGAAGAATCACAAAAATGATACCACGACTTAGAAACAAACCATATGAGGAACGTCTTGAAGAACTTAAATTATTTAGCCTAATGAAGCGCAGGTTAAGAGGGGACCTTATTGAAGTTTTCAAAATCATGAAGGGATATGACAACTTAGACATGAATAAATATTTTGATATAGACCGGTCGAGTCAAACCAGAAGTAATGGCTGCAAAATCATGGGAAAGCGATTCCAATCCCACGAAGCAAAATACTTCTTCTTTAACAGAGTTGTAAATATCTGGAACAGATTACCTTCAGATACCGTGAACAGTATCTCAATAGAGACATTCAAAAACAAATTAGACAAGTATTTGCACGAGAATCCTCAGCTGACTCTTTTTCTGTCCGAATAACTTGCTTTTATAGCTACGGTACATGTAAGTTCATGCCCCATTAGTCTACAAGACACCCCATAAACAATGTACCCGTACATAGTGTTGCGTCACGATATTATACATTTTCAATTTATTCGGTGCAAACAAAGCAATATAAGCACAGATTAGGATCTGCACAGATAACCCTGAGTTAACGGTCACCACTCTTACTTTCGACCTGTGATGGGCTGTGGATCACTGAGGGTCCATGTTAGTCAAGTGACCACCATCGGGATTTTTTTAATGTACCAGGGGTCACTGCTTCAGGATGAAACTTGTGTACTTGTCCCATATGGGAGAGTTCCCTGTCTCAGTGGAGTGAACGGAGCTAGGGCCTGATTGACTGCTGCCTACCCTAAAAAGCGCCAGGCGAGGCTGCCGCACCACCCCTAAACATCCACACTGTGCAGTCCCCTCGTGTCTACAGGACACCCCGTAAACTTAACATAGCGGCACGTCACGTCATTATACGTTTTTCGATTTACCCAAAGCAAATAAGGTAATATACAGTAAGCACAGATTAGGATCTGCACAGATAACCCTGAGTTAACGGACACTACTTTTACTTTCGACCTGTGATGGGATGTGGATCACTGAGGGTCCCTGTTAGTCAAGTGACCACCATTGGGATTTTTTTAATGTACCAGGGGTCACTGCTTCAGGATGAAACTTGTGTACTTGTCCCACATGGGAGAGTTCCTTGTCTCAGTGGAGTGAACGGAGCTATTGCCTGATTGACTGCTGCCTACCTAAAAAGCGCCAGGAAAGGTTGCCGCACCACCCCTAAACATCCACTCTGTGCATTGCACATCCACACTGTGCATTGTGCAGTCCCCTTTTATCTAAGACACCCGTCCTATATACTTTTCAATCTCCCCAGTGCAAAGAAAGCAATATAAGCACAGATTAGGATCTGCACAGATAACCCTGAGTTAACGGTCACTACTCTTACTTTCGACCTGTGATGGGCTGTGGATCACTGAGGGTCCCTGTTAGTCAAGTGACCACCATCGGGATTTTTTTTAATGTACCAGGGGTCTCTGCTTCAGGAGGAAACTTCTGTACTTGTCCCACATGGGAGAGTTCCTTGTCTCAGTGGAGCAAACGGAGCTAGGGCCTGATTGACTGCTGCCTACCTTAAAAGCGCCAGGCAAGGCTGCTACACCACCCCTAAACATCCACACTGTGCAGTGTGTAGCTTCCACGTTATGTCCACAGACTTCCCATTAACTCAATGTAACCTGTTTATAATGTCATGCCGTAACTATTATTTTATTTGTTTACTTTCTGTTTCAGGTTACTCTATCGGGTAGCTTATAGATAAAGTATTATAGAATGTGACTTTTCCTTTCCAGTGTTTCCTATAAAATTTCCATGTCAGTTTTTCCATGCTGCATGGTGGTTTTTCTCACTTTTTCCTGGAGGGTTTGGTGGTGGGGGGAGCCTTCTTGCTTTACTATCCTTATCCTTCAACATGTAGAGTTAGATCTTGTAGTCATAGTTTTCTCTAACAAGCAGCCTCGAAAGGACCATAAGGTCTGTTGCTGTTTGCTTTCCTGTGTAATGCTCCTCCTCCTCCTCCTCCTCCTCCTCCTCCTCTGGTCGCTTTGCGGCTAAGTATTTTTCGGATTACTTTTCGATGCCTGTGTGCAAACTGTGCATCTTGAGAAGAGATCTAGAAAATGGTTTAGCTGAATCGCAGAGAAATTACAGGGAACTCAAGGCAGAGTTTGAGACACTGAAAGAGTTTGTAGCGGCAAGTGTAGAAGTCAGCAACAGCACTCAAGAAGGAAGAAGCGTACAAACTGAGCTCGTACAAGCCCCCGCCCATCAGGCAGTTACAAGTAATAGTGTACCAGTATCTTCCTCACCCAGCAATTCAGTATGTTCCTCGCCAAGCGAAGTCCCCTTTACTATGGTAAGAAATGGCGCAAAACCCGGAAAAGGTACCAGGAAGCACTTTCCCATAACTACATACAATCGCTACCAGATCCTTGCCGAAGCGGTTGATGAGACAGAAGAAACAAGGCTTATTGGGGACTCTATTGTACGCAGGCAGCTGGAGGAATTTTGTGGACGCGCCCCCATCAGCAGAAAGAGGTACTGTTTTCCAGGAGGTGGACTATGTGATATCACAGAAGCCTGCGATGAGGTCACAAAAGACGCAAATGATCAAACTCTATACATTATCCATGTTGGTACAAATGATCTGAAGCGCTATAGATCAGAGGAATTGCTAGCAAAGTATCATGAAATGATCAAACGATTCAAAACTAAGTCCACTAATGTGATAATATCTGGTATACTCCCAAGGATCAAGGCAGAGGATAGTTTCTATGATAAGGCCTTCAGCACAAATAACCGGCTCAAATCTCTCTGCACGCAAGAGGGAGTTGACTTTGTCAATCTGTGGGACCAGTTTTACGAGCAACATACTCTATTCCAGAAAGATGGTCTCCATTTGAACTCAGTAGGAGCGGCACGGCTAGGTAGACTTTTACACGATAAAGTCGCCCTCTTGAGATAAAAAAACGCGGCACGTCCAGGAACAGTAACCTTAACGTAAATACCCACAAAGTCAGATCACCAACTGTTTGGGACGGAATTAGAGTCTGCTATGTTAACACACGTAGTCTACTTAAGAAGTTTGAGAATTTAGAATCTCTAATTTACCTAGAAAATTATGACATCGTTGGCATCACAGAGTCCTGGATTAACACATCTGACCGTGACTTTCCAGCAGAATATTCATTAACAGGGTACAATATTTTCAGCTGTGAGCGACCACATCGAGCTGGTGGCGGTGTTTTACTATATGTGAAAAGTAGTCTCCACCCCCTTGTGCTATCCAAACCCAGTATTACCAACATTGATGCCAGTTATGTTTAGCTAAATATTAATTCACACAAAATAATTATATGTCTCGTCTATCGTCCTCCAGCACAGTCAACTGAGAGAGATGAAAAACTTTATGATCAAATTGCGGAAGTTTGTTGCCAAGAGGATAGCGTAATTTTTGGAGACTTTAATTTACCGGTAACAAAGTGGGGTGAACCACTGACGGCACACTCAGGATAAGAGCTTTATACGAATCTTCAAGAAAGCACCCTTTCCCAACAGTAGAATACCCAACGAGAGGAAACAATATCCTAGACATCATCTTGACTACAAATGATAACCTAGTCAACAACGTTGAAATAGGACATGAGTTTAGTTCCAATGGTCATCGAATTATACAGTTTAATATTACTACTGAAGAAGTAAAAGAAACGGAGAGCAAAGAAAAGGTCCCAGATTATCGTAGAGCTAATTTCAGCAGGCTCAGAGCGCTACTTGCAACTGCAGATGGGAATCAAATGTCTGAAACCGATGACATAAACCAAGCATGGGAAATATTCACCAAGAAATTTAATGAAGTGGTAAAGTCATGTGTGCCACTATGTAACAGACGTCCAGCAGGAAATAGTAAACCAAAGTGGTGGTCCAGTGAAATTAAAAGTAACTTAATAGCCAAAAAACAGGCATACCATAAATATAAAGCTACACAAAATAATGATGATAAATTACAGTACGATAATCTGCACTGCATATCGAAAAGACTTATTAAACAAAGCAAAAGAGCAGTGGAGATCCACATTGCTAATACGTGCAAATCAAATCCTAAAGAATTTTACTGTTACATTAGAAAGAAAAAGGTTGTGACTACATCAATAGGTCCTCTGGAAACAAATAATGGCAAACACACTGAAAATGAGGTCGAAACGGCAAACATTCTTAACGATTACTTTGCATCTGTTTTTACAGTAGAAAACACCACCGGAAACCTACTGCTACCCACAAACCAAGCAAATAGCACAGTCCTTAGTAACTATGCTATCCATAATAACGATATCCTTTCAGTCATAAATAGTACGAACATAAACAAAACCCCTTGGTCCCGATAAAATATCACCGAGAAATCTCAAAGAAGCAAAACATGAGTTAGTGCTGCCACTCTCTGTCTTATTCAATAAATAATTAAGTACTGGGAAAGTTCCATGCGAATGGAAACTAGCAAATGTAACACCAATTTTCACAAAAGGAAATGAGACGCACCCAGGAAATTACAGACCAGTCAGCTTAACATTAGTAGTGTGCAAGTTAATGAAAAAAATCATAAGAGATAAAATAGTTAATTATCTAGAAGAAAATAATATAATAAAAGACTCGCAACATGGATTCAGACATCGTCGTTCATGCTTAATTAACTTACTGGACTTCTTCCATGATGTTTACAAATCATATGATCACTCAAGAGCAGTAGATATAATTTACCTCGACTTTCAGAAAGCATTTGACACTGTCCCTCACAAACATCTCATGAGGAAAATAGAAGCACATGGAATAAAAGGAGATACGCAAAAATGGTTACAAGACTGGCTTTCAGACCGAAAACAGCGAGTTGTGATTAACAGAAAGGAATCCAAATGGCATAATGTAATCAGCGGCGTTCCCCAAGGCTCAGTACTTGGACCGATACTTTTTATTATCTATATAAATGATATTGATGAGGGTCTAAATTGTAAAATATCCAAATTTGCAGATGATACTAAAATAGCCAGTAAAGTCACTTCAAAATTACAGTGGCAGCAGTTACAAAATGACCTTAATACTTCAGCAAGCTGGGCAGAAAAATGGCAAATGAAATTCAACACAGAAAAATGTAAAGTACTTCATATTGGAAGTAACAACGTCAATGCAAATTACAAAATGAACAATATTCAGTTATCAGGTACAGACAGTGAAAAGGATCTTGGTGTGATAATATTAAATGACCTAAAACCAAGCAAGCAGTGTAACGAGGCGGTTAAAATTGCAAACAAGCTGGTGGGTTTTATTGGAAGAACTTTCGAGTTTAAATCGAAAAAAGTCATACTTGCCTTGTACAACTCGCTAGTGTGCCCCCATCTTGAGTATTGTGTGCAATTCTGGTCTCCGTACTACAGAAAGGACATTGAAAAATTAGAGCAAATTCAGCGAAGAATCACAAAAATGATACCACAACTTAGAAACAAACCATATGAGGAACGCCTTGAAGAACTTAAATTATTTATCCTAACGAAGCGCAGGTCAAGAGGGGACCTTATTGAAGTTTTCAAAATCATGAAGGGATATGACAACTTAGACATGAACAAATATTTTGATATAGACCGGTCGAGTCAAACCAGAAGTAATGGCTGCAAAATTATGGGAAAGCGATTCCAATACCACGAAGCAAAATACTTCTTCTTTAACAGAGTTGTAAATATCTGGAACAGATTACCCTCAGATACCATGAACAGTATCTCAATTGAGACATTCAAAAACAAATTAGACAAGTATTTGCACGAGAATCCTCAGCTGACTCTTTTTCTGTCCGAATAACTTGCTTTTATAGCTACGGTACATGTAAGTTCATGCCCTTTTTGTCTACCAGACACCCCGTAAACAATGTACCTGTACATAGTGTTGCATCTCGTTATTATACATTTTTCAATTTATTCAGTGCAAACAAAGCAATATAAGCACAGAGTAGGATCTGCACAGATAACCCTGAGTTAACGGTCACTATTACTTTCGACCTGTGATGGGCTGTGGATCACTGAGGGTCCCTGTTAGTCAAGCGACCACCATCAGGATTTTTTAATGTACCAGGGGTCACTACTTCAGGATGAAACTTGTGTACTTGTCCCATATGAGAGAGTTCCTTGTCTCAGTGGAGTGAACGGAGCTAGGGCCTGATTGACTGCTGCCTACCTTAAAAGCGCCAGGCAAGGCTGTCGCAGCTCCCCTAAACATCCACACTGTGCAGTCCCCTCGTGTTTACAGGACACCCCATAAACTTAACATAGCGTCACATCACATCATTATACGTTTTTCGATTTACCCAAAGCAAATGAGGTAATATACAGTAAGCACAGATTAGGATCTGCACAGATAACCCTGGGTTAACGGTCATTACTGTTACTTTCGACCTGTGATGGGCTGTGGATCACTGAGGGTCCCTGTTAGTCAAGTGACCACCATTGGGATTTTTTTAATGTACCAGGGGTCACTGCTTCAGGATGAAACTTGTGTACTTGTCCCACATGGGAGAGTTCCTTGTCTCAGTGGAGTGAACGGAGCTAGGGCCTGATTGACTGCTGCCTACCTAAAAAGCGCCAGGCAAGGCTGCCGCACCACCCCTAAACATCCACTCTGTGCATTGCACATCCACACTGTGCACTGTGCAGTCCCCTTTTATCTAAGACACCCGTCTTCTATATTTTTCAATCTCCCCAATGCAAAGAAGGCAATATAAGCACAGATCAGGATCTGCGCAGATAACCATGAGTTAACGGTCACTATTACTTTCGACCTGTGATGGGCTGTGGATCACTGAGGGTCCCTATTAGTCAAGTGACCACCATCGGGATTTTTTTAATGCACCAGGGGTCACTGCTTCAGGATGAAACTTGTGTACTTGTCCCACATGGGAGAGTTCCTTGTCTCAGTGGAGCGAACGGAGCTAGGGCCTGATTGACTGCTGTCTACCTTAAAAGCGCCAGGCAAGGCTGCCGCACCATCCCTAAACATCCCTTATGTCCACAGACTTCCCATTAACTCAATGTACCGGTTTATAATGTCATGCTGTAACTATTATTTTATTTGTTTACTTTCTCTTTCAAGTTACTCAATCGGGTAGCTTATAGATAAAGTATTATAGAATGTGACTTTTCCTTTCCAATGTTTCCTATAAAATTTCCATGTCAGTTTTTCCATGCTGCATGGTGGTTTTTCTCACTTTTTCCTGGAGGGTTTGACGGTGGGGGGAACCTTTTTGCTTTACTATCCTTATCCTTCAGCATGTAGAGTTAGATCTTGTAGTCATAGTTTTCTCTGTAACAAGCAGCCTCGAAAGGACCATAGGGTCTTGCTGTTTCCTTTCCTGTGTAATCCTGTGTAATCCTGCTGCTGCTGCTGCTGCTGCTGCTGCTGCTGCTGCTGCTCCTCCTCCTCCTCCTCCTCCTCCTCCTCCTCCTCCTCCTCCTCCTCCTCCTCCTCCTCCTCCTCCGTCTCTCCGGCTTCTTTACGATGTTGACGTTTAAAATTTCTCTCCTCGTTCTTCTCCCTCTTTCGTTCTCACCTTTGTATCTTTCCTTTATAACCTTTTCTTTTCAATCTTCCCTGTCATCCCTTCCCCCTCTCTCTTTGTCTCCTTCCTCTTCCACTTTCCTCTGTCGATTTCATTTATCTTTTTTTTTTTCTCTCTCATTCATACGTACTCGTTCTCCATCGTTCACATTTTTTTTTTTTCACTTCTTCTATCATTCCTTTTCCTCCCCTTCCCTACCTGCTTCTCCACTCTCTTCTTCAGTCTTTCTCCTCTTCTATCCCGAATTTCCCCCAGTCTTTTATTTCCCCACCTCCTCTCCCCTTCCCCAGTCTCCTAGATTTTCTTTCCTCCTCTCTTTCCTACCTCTCTTGTTCCTTCTCTCACTCATTCTTTACAGTATTTTCTCTCCCTTTCTTCCTCTTTTTTCCCATCTTTCATACCTCTTTTTTTTTCTCTCTCTCACTCATTCTTTACATTGTTTTCTCTCCCTTTCTTCCTCCTTGCTCCTATCTTCCGTTCCTCATCCATCCCCCCCATTCCCCTCATTCATTTTACCGTTTCCCTCCCTCCCTTTCCTCCTTCCACGACTCTTTCCTACCTCCTCTTCTCGTCTCTCCCTCATTCTGTATAGTCCCTCCCTCCCACTCCTCTTTTCTCTCTCCCTCTTTCTCCATCTCTTTTTTCTCTCCCTCTTTCTCCATCTCTTTTCTCTCTCCCTCTTTCTCCATCTCTTTTCTCTCTCCCTTCCTCTCTTTCTCTTTCCTCCTTCCCTCCCTCTCCTTCTCTTTTCTCCCTTCCCACGCTTTCCTACGGTACCTCCCCTCATTCCTAGGCCTTTCGTTCCTCTCTTCCTCAGTTTATATAGTCTCTCCCACCTTTCGTTTCCTCCCTTCCCTCTTTCTTATCCCCTCCTCTCCTCTCTTTCTCAGTTTTATAATCCCTCCCTCCCTCTCCTCCTCTTTCCATTCTCCTTCCCTCTCCTCCTTTTTCCTTCCTCCTTCTCCCTTCTCCTGTTTCCCTCCTCCTTCCCTCTCCCACTCTTTCCTTTCTCCCTCCCTCTCCTCCTCCTCTTTCCTTCCTCCTTCCCTGTCTTCCTCACCCTGCCCCACTTCCTCACCCATATTGCCTTTAAAATTTACCACTTGATGCCCACCTGCCAGTATCCTATGAGTCGGTGGCTTCTCCAAGGGTTCTCCAAGGCTTACTCCACCACACGCACAGGCCAGTATTCTCGTCGGTCGGTGAACTCCTTAACACCTATTCCAAAGCGATTTATTTTGCTTATTATATCTTGCTATCCTCTTGTGTGTTTTTTAAATCATTATAATATCAACATGTTCTTTATCTATAACATACAAAATTTTACCAACATTCCGTGTCCAAAAATAAATTGCCATGGAAGAGTTACTAGGGAGTCTCCTTAAGCGACGGGCCATAGAATACCATTGAAGAAAATACAGATAAATAAGAGGAAGAACTAATATAAGACAGATACAAAGGGAAGAACTAGTGCTTACAAGGCAAATATGAGAGAGAGAGAGAGAGAGAGAGAGAGAGAGAGAGAGAGAGAGAGGATGCATCCCAAACACACTACCATTAAAAAAATAATCTATACATATAAAATGTTTAGTGGTAGGTGGGGGCTCTTAGTGGTTGGAGGGGACGCTCACCATCCACTCACTTGATGTAGTGCTGCTCTGGGGTGTCTGTCTTTTCCTCTCTTAATTCCATCTTTCTTTCCTTCCTTTTCTGTCTTTGTTTCCTTCATTCTTTCTTCTTCCTTCTGTCTACGGGTGACTCTACAGTACACTGCGTGATTTACTACGCTTGGTGGTAACCATATAACTAAATTATGGCGCCTGGTGGTTTAGATTTGCCTAGCCCCGGGCTCCTGCGCTCCTTGTGGGGCAACACTGGCTTGGATGATGGTGATGACATATAGAAACGATAATTGTTTCACCTCAACCTGGCCCGAATATTCGTTGTTTTTGTGGATTATTTCACGTAGTCCGCTGGTCAAGAAAACACTGCGGGTCTCCATCCTTTCAGTAGCGCCTCTTCGTGACTAGCACCATATTCTAGTGTTAATCCCTCCTTATAACTCAGCATTCAAGATGGAGATATGACAGTTTTAGGCCAAGTTAGCGTAAAAAGAGTATAGTACATGTAAGACGAATGCAAGGACAAGGACATATAAGGCAGTTAATCTATTTGAGTCTTGCACATCACGCATTACACTTAGTACATAACATACATAATGCAAGTACATGTAATGCTAAAGTACATGTTATAAAAGTGAAGCATATTATACATAGAGTACATATTAAAACTCCCAGCCTTCTGCACTACAAGACCTGTATTCTCGTCGGTTAAGGAAGCTCCCCAACACCTCTTCCTAAGCGATTTGTTTTGCTTATTACTCTTATTGCACTCTTCGGTGTCATTTAAAGCATTCTTTTACCTCCATTTGCAGCATAAATAGCATACAGATTCATATTATCCAGCCGTATGCTAAACTAAATCGCTATGGCAGAGATGCTAGGGAGCTTCCTTAACCGACGAGAATATTGGCCCAAGTCATTCTCAGCTCGACCGTTTGGCGTTAGTTAATAATTATTACCAGAACAGTAGTACCACTGAGGCTCCAGTGACTCATTCTCAGCTGTACAAAATAATTTAGCGTTAACAGGGAGTTGTTCCGACCATGAGAGGGTTAATGGTACCGGGATTAACACTCAGATTAGCTCTCAGTCACCTGTGACTCATTCGTAGCTCAAGAAAATTCTTGGCTTTAACAGTAATAGAAGACTGGCATTGTGTCAACCATAGAAGGATTAATACTAGTAATACTAATAATACAAATACATATAATCCAAATACAAATAATTTTAAACGAGGAAAAAAAGTGCCATTATTAAGGTGGAAAATATTTAATGTCCCATTGTTAGCCCATTTTCTACAATGACGACTTTTCAAACGTATTCTTACTTTTATACAGTTTGGGGAGAATATTACTAGTTAAGGGGTTTATAGAGGTTACTTGTATCCCTTCCAATTCTTTGTCTCCTTTGAGGTAAGTAAGATAAATTGGAGACAGCAAAAACAACAGTGCAAAACGCCAGTGTATTGCTTATGAGCAGATCACGGGTCTGGCCAGCCTGGTTCAACACTCTTAGATTGGCATACAGTACTTTATATATACAGGCTGCATCGTTTACTGCCTGTTGTCTTCATTTCCTCCACCACTACCACAAGCAACTCACAGCCACTCCCACCATAGCCACTACCATTACCTTAGCTACTACCACCACCTGTACCATAACCGCTACTAATGCCACAATCACTATCATAGCCACGACCACTACCAATAATACCATCACAGGCCATCAGTAAAGAATTTCTGCGATGTCCAACCTAATTCTCGTTCTGATATGTGGTGATGATGATGATGATGATGATGATGATGATGATGATGATGATGATGAGAGAGAGAGAGAGAGAGAGAGAGAGAGAGAGAGAGAGAGTGTACGATGGAAAAGGAAAATCGGTGAAAGTAAGGTGGAAAAAGGAAGAAAATAAAAAGAATGAGCGAAAGAAGAGAGAGAATGAAAGAAGCCAAAAAACAAAAGACGAAAAAAATAAACATTGGAAACATAGGTGATGGTGCTGGATGACAGTAAAAATTGAAATGAAATAAAGCAGAGAGAAAAGTTATGGAGAAACGTCAAAGAGAAAGCACATATATACACACTAGACGGACAAGGAAGGAAGCAAGGGAAGAAAATTGAAGGAAAAAGAGGCAAGGAATGTGTTGAAGGATGCTATGCAGGCAAAGAAATATAAAAAAGATACGAGAAAAAAAAAAATTAAGCTTACAGCTAAAATTAAACCATATTTTTTCTTGCCCTCGCGAAAAACGGACTCTCTCTCTCTCTCTCTCTCTCTCTCTCTCTCTCTCTCTCTCTCTCTCTCTCTCTCTCTCGTATATGTGTATACGATTGTGTGTGTATTTATGTATATATATGTGTATAGATAGATCGGTAGGTAGATAGATGGATGTATAACTCCGTATGTCTTCTGGGTTTCCATCTATCAGTCTCTTTCTTTTTCTTTTTTTCTTTTGTATTTTGTGTCAGTCAGTCTGTCTATCCCTACCACCACTGTCACTATCGCATCACCATCATTATCGACGCCATCATTACTGAAGCACAAAGGCTGTCACCACACCTGTCACTACAAGTGCCTCTGTTATCTTAACTCTCACCATCGCCTAACCCTCACCATTCTTACCATAGCTACCAACAGCATCAACAAAGCTCCCACCATCATACTGGTTACTGTTATCATCTTCACCCCAGTTACTGTGATTATTCAGTCGGTAAATGCTGCGAAGGATCACCACCACCACCACCTATACCTATACCAACGAGAACAAGGCTGGCTATGGCCACTACCATTACCATTACAACTAAACCCACCACCACTGCTGCAACCATTACCCTGATCCTGCCACCAGTATTGCCTGGCATTATTACAATCCCCTTTATCAGTAACACTACCGACAATTATCATAACTAATAATTCCTACACCGTGCCTGTTATGTTTACCACTACACCACCACTACCACTATCGCTACTACCTCTACTGTGGCTGCCACATCCGCCTCCACTCCTACCACTCTCGTCCCACACACTCAGCATAGTAGCAACGAGTACTGCCACAACTCAGCCACCACAAATATCACAATCACCCATTAACTACCGCTACTACCACCCTTATTCCATAACCACAACTGCCACAACTAATAATCCACACACAGCCCGTCAAAGTCCAAAAATATATCTACCACCCCACCTACCACCCCACCTACCACAACCACCACTACCACAGACTACCACTACCACAACCACCACTACCAACAAACTGCTAATGCCACAACTACCACTGCCACAAACTACCATTACCACAACTACCACCCACTCCTCTCATATCCACAACTACCACTACTACCACAGCTACAACAGTCTTTCAACAACCACCACAACTACCAGTATTCCCCCCAGGCGACAAGATCACGCATTCTCTCTCTCTCTCTCTCTCTCTCTCTCATTTTAATAGAGAGGATTTTCCCTTCAGTCAACACAAACGTTTACCCTATTATCCCAGGAACGTTTATTCGGAATGAAACGTTTTGAACAACTCCCTCACCCAGGCAGCATATTTTAACAGCACTGATAAAGGAAGAAGAAAGCAGAAACTTCCCAGTGTCTCGCTTTCTTTGATTAATACAACAAATTGAAGGTTGCTTTCGTTTTGTAACAAAGGTAGGCTTTTGTACCACCTCTCCTTACTAAGATTTTATAAGTTATGTATTGTGTTTATTTATGTATTTATACTTTTCATTTCTCGTGTTCTCTATGATCCACAAAGAAACTTACGATCAACCATTTACAACGCTGGGTGGTAATCATATAACCAAACCATACGTGCTCCCTACATGTCAGCAAGTGGGTTAGTGAAGAGTTAGTGCCCCTCCCCTTAAAACAAATAACTCAGAGTCAAATGGCCACCTCATACGGGATTATGGCGTCTGGCAGTAGATAGGTAGATAGTTCTCTTTCGTAACAAAGATCATTTTTGTATAACCTGCTGTGGCCTAGATTGGATATTTGGACAGTTTTGTTATTTTTATTTCCTCTCTTATTTTGGATCCTTCCATGTCTTCTTCCTGGAAAAAAAAATTACTTACAAACGGAATATTACCTTCCCATATCCCCAGTTCTTCCTACAACTGGAATATTTAATTCTGAAAGGATAAAAGGGGAGTGAGTTGGAGGGAGGGCAATCAAATGACGGGTGACAGCAACGTGGAGGTGTTTTGTCTGCGGCCACCCTTTGCGGAATTAGGACGTTGGGCCATAGATAGATAGATAGATAAAGGAAGTTATATCAAGTCCATGCAAACACAGCACTAGTTTATTCTGATGTGTTCATCATTTTCCCCTGTACTGTATCCCGTTTTTCTTTTCTATATTGTCTGTCATGCCTCCTCCTCCTCCTCCTCCTCCTCCTCCTCCTCCTCCTCCTCCTCCTGTGTCCATATCGTTTTCCCGCCTCTGTAATGGCACACTCGTCTTGCCTTGTCTTATTACCGTTCTCGTCTTGCCTTGTCTTATTACCGTTCTTGTCAAGCTCTTGAGATCCTAATTAAGGTGCTCTAGTACTCGTGCACCACCTCTGTTCCTCATCTTCACCTCTCACCTACCTCCATGTTCATTATGGGCTCCTGTATTTCCCTTCACTACTCATTTTACACACACACACACACACACACACACACACACACACACACACACACACACACACACACTCTCTCTCTCTCTCTCTCTCTCTCTCTCTCTCTCATCCGCCCGTATGTCAGATTATTTTTTACGTATGCAACTTTGCTCAAAATCCATTTCATCCCTACTAGATCCCTAGATGACTAATATGTCTTGCTTCAAACAGACGACTATATTCAGCATAGGTGTGGCGTCTCGTGGTCCCTGTACCCTTTTCACCTAAACTTACCCCAGATTTTCGTCCCTTTGCAGCCTATTTCATGTAGCTCAGTGGCTCAAAAAGACGATGCTACAGCTCTGCATCCAGTTCATAGCACGTCTTCGTGGCTAACATCGTATCCTGTTGTTCATCAGTCGTTGCAGATCATCAATGAAGATAGAGGGATTGGAGTTTCAGGCCAAGTTAGAATAAATAGGACGTTGACCATTTGGAAGGCAGTGGTTTCCCTGAGCAGAATAAAACTGACGGTGTCTAGAATAACATGCAGCAACATCGTAGCGTAAAAGTTACATTCTTAAGTCCTTCAGTACTGTATCATCATTTTCTCTGTATCAAGCACCTGTATTGTCATTTCCTTTGTTTGAAGCACCTTGTATTGTATCATTTCCTCCGTATTAAACACCTGTATTCTGCATCATTTCCTCTACATCAAGCACCTTTATATTGTGGCATAATTTCCTCTGTCAGACACCTTACTAGCAGCCTAATTGCCTCTGTATTAAGCACCTTTATCCTGTATCATTTCCTGTGCATCATGCACATGTATGCTGTATCATTTCCTCTGTATCAAGCATCTCTATCGTCATTTCTTCTCAGTCTTGGTCTCTACTTGGTCCACAACTCCTTCTTAAACTAAAAGTCAGACTTAATCCTTTATATCTCACCGCCACACACAAACACTTAGCCTGATATATTTCTTGACTCAGCCTCCCTCCTTCCTTTTCCTCACGCCCTTCAGATAATTTTTCCCCAAACTAAAGCCACGTCCCTCCAGTTTTCCTTCTTTTCTTCCGCTTTCCTTCCTTCCCTCCACCTTCCTTCTTCCTCCCTTCCATCTCTCAAGCTACTTTTTTTTTTTCCTGCCACTTCTTTCGCCTCATCCTCGGTCTTCCCTCTCTCTCTTCATTTTTCATTACATTTTTCTCTTCCTCCTCCTCCTCCTCCTCCTTCTCCTCAGGTTACTCAATCGGGTAGCTTATAGATAAAGTATGATAGAATGTGACTTTTCTTTTCCAGTGTTTCCTATAAAATTTCCATGTCAGTTTTTCCATGCTGCATGGTGGTTTTTCTCACTTTTTCCTGGAGGGTTTGGTGGTGGGGGGAGCCTTCTTGCTTTACTATCCTTATCCTTCAGCATGTAGAGTTAGATCTTGTAGTCATAGTTTTCTCTGTAACAAGCAGCCTCGAAAGGACCATAAGGTCTGTTGCTGTTTGCTTTCCTGTGTAATCCTGTGTAATCCTCCTCCTCCTCCTCCTCCTCCTCCTCGCTTCTTCACTATGTTGGCTTTTAATATTTCACTTTTCATTTTTCTCCCTCTTTCGTTCTCACCTTTGTCTCTTTCCTTTATTACTTCCTTTATAACCTTTTCATTCTTCCCTATCTCCTCTTCCCCCTCTGTCCTTGTTTTCTTCCTCTTCCTCTTTCCTCCGTCTTTTTCATTTCTCTCTCTCTCTCTCTCGTTCACACGTACTCGTTCTCTTTCGTCTACAGTCTCTCTCTCTCTCTCTCTCTTTCATTTTTCACTTCTTCCATCATTCCCTTTCCTCCCCTTCCCTACTCCTTCTCCGCTCTCTTCCTCGGTCTTTCCCCTCTTCTACCACAAATTTCCCCTTAGTCTTTTATTCCCCACCTCCTCTCCTCTCCCCCAGTCTCCTAGATCTTTCCTTCCCTCTTTCCTACCACCTCCTCTCCCTTCTTCATATTTTATAGTCTTTCCCTCCTCCTGTTTCCTCCCTTCCCTCTTTCCCACCTTCCCTTTCCTACCACCTCCTCTCCTTTCTTCTTCAGGTTTTTTAGTCTTTCCCTCCCTCTCATCCTCTTCCCTCCCTTCCTTCCCTCTTTCCTACCTCCCTTCCCACTTTCCTACCTCCCGTCTTTCCTGTCCTCTCTTTTCCTCTCGTTCTCAGTTTTTTATAGTCTCTCCCGCCCTCTCCTCCTTTTTCCTTCCTCCTTCCCTCTCCTGCTCTTTCCTTCCTGCCTCCCTCACCTACTCTTTCCCTCCTCCCTCCCTCTCCTACTCTTTCCTCCCTCTTTCCCTCTCCTACTGTTTTCTTCCTCCCTCCCACTCCTCCTCTTTCTTTCCTCCCTCCCTCTCCTACTCATTCCTTCCTCCCTCCCCCTTCTCCTCTTTCTTTCCTCCCTCCCTCTCCTACTCTTTCCTTCCTCCCTCCCTCTCCTACTCTTTCCTTCCTCCTTCCCTCTCCTGCTCTTTCCTCCCTCCCTCTCCTACTCTTTCCTTCCTCCTTCCCTCTCCTACTCTTTCCTTCCTCCTTCTCTCTCCTACTCTTTCCTTCCTCCCTCCCTCTCCTACTCTTTCCTTCCGCCCTCCCTCTCCTACTCTTTCCTTCCTCCCTCCCTCTCCTACTCTTTCCTTCCTCCTTCCCTCTCCTCCTCTTTCCTTCCTCCCTCCCTCACCTACTCTTTCCTTCCTGCCTCCCTCTCCTACTCTTTCTTTCCTCCTTCCCTCTCCTACTCTTTCCTTCCTCCCTCCCTCACCTACTCTTTCCTCCTTCCTCCCTCCCTCTCCTACTCTTTCCTTTCTCCTTCCCCCTCCTACTCTTTCCTCCTTCCCTCTCCTCCTCTTTCCTTCCTCCATCCCTCTCTTCCTCACCCTGCCTCGCCTCCTCACCAATATTGCCTTTAAAATTCACCACTTGATGCTCACCTTCCAATATTCTATGAGCAGGTGGTTTCTCAAAGCTTCCCCAAGGCTTCCCCAAGGCTTACTTTTCCACACACACAGGCCAGTATTCTCGTCGGTTGAGGAAGCTTCTTAACACCTCTACCGAAGCGATTTATTTTGCTTATGACACCTTTATATCCACTTCTGCTGTGTTATTTAAATCATATTAGTATTATCATGCTCTTCATCGATAACGTACAAAATTATACCAACCGTCCGTATCCAAAAATAAATCGCTACGGAAAAGGTGCTTGGGAGTCTCCTTAAGCGACGGGCCATTGAAGAAAATACAGATACATATAAGAAAGACCTGATACATATAAGACAGATGCAGAGGGAAGAACTAATGCTTACACGGCGGATACAAGAGAGAGAGAGAGAGAGAGAGAGAGTACGATCAAGCTAAAAGAGAAGGAGAATGAGTGAGAGTCAGGTGAAGAAAGGAAGGAAATAAAAAGACTGAGCTAAGGAAGAGAGAACGAAAGAAGCCAGAAAACAAAAGACGAAAGAAATAAACATTGGAAGCACAAGAGGAGGTGTTGGATGACAGTAAAAATAGAACTGAAATAAAACTTAGAGAAAAATTATGGAGAAACGTCAAAGAAAAAGCAAATATATACACATTAGATGGACAAGGAAGGAAGCAAGGGAGGAAAATTGAGGGCAAAAGAGGCAACGAATGTGTTAGAGGATGCGATGCAGGAATGGACATAGCAAGAAGGATACGAGAAAAAAGGGCAAATTTTAGTTTACGTCTAAATTGAAGTCTTTATTTTATCTTGCCCTCGCGAAAATTCTCTCTCTCTCTCTCTCTCCCTCTCTCTCTCTCTCTCTCTCTCTCTCTCTCTCTCTCTCTCTCTCTCTCTCTCTCTCTCTCTCTCTCTCTCTCTCTCTCTCTCTCTCTGTCTCTCTCTCTCTCTCTCTCTCTCTCTCTCTCTCTCGTGTATGTGTCTACGATTGTGTGTGTATTTATGTATAAATATGTGTATAGATAGATCGGTAGGTAGATAGACGGATGTATAACACCGTATGTCTTCTGGGTTTCCATCTACCTGTCTCTCTTTTTATTTCTTCTTTTGTTATTTGTGTCAGTCAGTCTGTCAGTCCCAGCTACCACAGTCACCATCGCATCACCATCATTATCGACGCCATCATTACAGAAGCACAAAGTCTGTCACCACACCTGTCACCACAGCTGCCTCTGTTATCTTAACTCTCACCATCGACGTAACCCTCACCGTTGTGACCATAGCCACCAACAGCATCAACAAAGCTCCCACCATCATACAAATTACAGTTACCATCTTCACCCCAATTACTGTGATCATTCAGTCGGTAAATGGTACGAAGGATCACCACCACCACCATCACCACCACCACCGTGAACAAGGCTGGGTATGGCCACTACCATTACCATTACAACTAAACCTACCACCACAGCTGCAACCACTATCATGATCCTGCCACCAATATTGCCTGGCATTATTACAGTCGCCTTTATCAGTAACACCAACGACAATTACCATAACTAATAATTCATACACCGTGCCTGTTGTGTTTACCACTACACCACCACTACCACTATCGCTGCTACCTCCACTGTGGCTGCTACCTCCACCACCACTCCTGCCACTCCCGTCCCACACACTCATAGTAGCAAGGAGCACTACCACAAGTCCATTACCACAACAACCCTTACCCATTAACCACCACTACAACCACCTTTATTCCACAACCACAACTACCACAACTAATGATGTACACACTATCTGTCTATCTATCTATTGCCAGACGCCTCAATCCCGTTTGGGGTGGCCACAAACAAATCGCCTCCAAGTCGCCCTGTCCCCCGCCATTTCACTGCCCTGCTCCCAACTCACACCCCCCTCTGTTATATACCTCTCCACCCCATCCCTCCATCTCATCCTCGGCCTCCCCCTCCCTCTTCCCCCCTCCACCTCACTCACATACACTCTCTTCGTCAGTCTTTCACCCTCCATCCTCTCCACATGGCCAAACCACCTCAGTGTGTTCCTCATAACGCTTCCTATCACATCCACATCCACACCACAACGCTCCTTTATATCCTCATTCGTCAGCCTGTCTCTCCATGTGACTCCACAGGCTCCTCTTAAATAAATGTACACAAAACCTTCAAAATCCAAAAATATGTCTACCTTCCTACCTACCACAATCACCACTACCACAACCACCACTACCACACTTACCACTGACAACTAACACCCACTCCTACCATATCTACAGCTGGCACTACCACCAAAACTACCACTACCACCACAACTACCACTACCACCACAACTACCACAACCACCATAACTACCACAAACCACCACAACTACCACAACGAGTTACCAGCATCTCCCAGGCGACGAGCTCTCTCTCTCTCTCTCTCTCTCCTTATCTTTTACATTTAATATCCTCTCCCTTTCTTCACTCCTTCCTCCACTTTCCATTGTGTGCTGTTTTATTTCCTCATTTTTACCTCTTCCGTGTTTTCCTTTATATTCTTTCTCTTTGCATTGCCAGACCTTCATGATTATCACCTACTTTTAGTTCTGTCCCTTCGCTCTAATATCAATAACTACCTATGAATTAATATGCTTACCAGTCTATCATTTAGCCTATCCACATGCAACTCTCCCGACATGGATATCCGAACTACCAATAAATTCTACTCATAAATCAGTGCATCAAGCTATCTACGTACAGTTCAGTTTATATTTATCTACCGTTTCAAATGTCTACCTGTTTAACTACGTATTCTACCTAGTCTACCTGTATATCCGTCAGGTTATATATTTTCTCTGCGCACCTGCATGCTTAATCTTTATAAAATTTTTTGGACTTTTTTTCGTTCATTTGTTTCTTCCGTTACATCAGCCATCTCTCTCTTTCTCTCTCTCTCTCTCTCTCTCTCTCTCTCTCTCTCTCTCTCTCTCTCGTATCTCGTTGTCATTTTAATAGGATTTTCCCTTCAAACAACACAAACGTTCACCCAATTTTCTCAAGAACGTTTATTGACAAAGAAACATTTGAACAGTTCCCCCACCCAACTAGCATATTTTTTCACCACTGATAAAGGAAGAAGAAAGCAGAAATTTCCCTGTCTCTCATTCTCTTTGATTATTGCAGTAAATTTAAGGTGACTTCAACCTTGTAACAAAGGTAGGTTTTTGTACCACCTGCCCTTACTAAGATTCTTTAAAAATGATTATGGATTTTATTTTTTATATTAATTCTTTCCATTTCTCGTGTTCTCGATGATCCACAGAGAAACTTGCGGTCAGTTCCTTTTCGTAACAAAGATCATTTTTGTATAACCTGCTCTAGCCTAGATTATTATTTATTCAGTAATTGTATTTTAATATGCAGTAATTTTTTGGATCTTCTTATGTCTTCTTCCTAGGAGAAAAAATCTACTTACGAACGGAAAATTAAATTCTCATATCCCCACTTCTTTCTACAACTGGAATATTTAGTTTCGAAAGAAAAATATATCAAGTTCATCCAACCACAGCACTAGTTGTTAATTCATATGTATTTATCATTTCTCCTCCGTGCTATCTCGTTTTCCTCTTCTACATTGTCTGTCATGTATCCTCCTCCTCTTCCTCCTTCTTCTCCTCCTCCCCCTCCTCCTCCTCCTCCTCCTCCCCCTCCTCCTCCTCCTCCTCCTCCTCCTCCTCCTCCTCCTCTTCCTCCTCCGCCTACAATCGTTTCCTTCCTTTCCTGCTGCTCACACCAAATATTAGCTTACTGAGGACCCCATCAGTCTAGACATTAATTTCTGGGTCGTACATATGTTTTCCAGCCCAGTGCCTACTACACAAGAGGTGGAGCCCACCAGCCCTCTGTTAATATCTTGTCAGTGGTGTAAGACTAATGTTTTCTATGGTTCGTGCTCTCTCTCTCTCTCTCTCTCTCTCTCTCTCTCTCTCTCTCTCTACTGCACACACTCACACACACACACACACACACACACACACACACACACACACACACACACACACACACACACACACACACACTGGTCTGTATGTATTGCCCGCAGTCCGAGCAGTCGTTTTCCTCAGTCATATATTCTGCTGCCGTCTTTCCCGCCAGAACCTGCTCTGGTATGCACCCTCACCTCGTCTCCTTCCTCTCTCCCTCTCTCTTTCCCTCCCCGTTCATATTCACAATTTATTCACATTTTATTCAACTGCTCTGCCAGCCACCGCCTCCTTCACTCACCTCCTTCCCTCGTCACCGCACATATTCCCTTTATCACACATCACAACTCTGCCATGCAAGCAGTTTCCCCTCCCACACCTTTCTTGCTTCTCTGTTCCGTGTTTGGACTGTGGGTAACTCATGGGTAAAATGCACATTACAAATATCAGCCAGTCCTTTATTGCAATATCAGGAGCGTTGGGTTCAGGAGATAGGTTATTTTTTAAGTCCTGACATTAATGGCCAGTGACCAGTCGCTTGTCCCTGTAAAGCAATATGTGAACAGCAAACCCTACCGTTACCATTCTTCAAACGTAACTCTTTAAGGATCACATGCCGCTGGAGCGCCTTAGTCCACTATTCTGTTTGGGAAGATGTACCAATGAATCTCATCTTACGTACAACGAAGTGTGGAAGCTACGTTACCCCCTGCCGGTACTTTCAGTGGTAGGTGACAAACCAACTACTCTTGATGGCATTACGTGATTGAAATACCTCCACTGGAACCCTGTGCCAATGTCAAGGCAATCACTCGAACTGAGACGTTCTGACTCCCCCCCCCCCTCTCCTTTGCACCGTCTCTAAGTAGGTCAGCAGTTGTCTTCCTCATCAATGGTTGTAAACTAATGATGAGTATTTGTAACACACTCAACATTCAGGCTCCTTTGGCCCATTCTCACCTGAATTCAGTCACCTAGTTTCAGCAGGAATTGCTGAAAAAGAATATCTGAATTGCTTAAACGGTGAGAAAAGTAATGGGATGAGTATTAAAACACTCAGGCTCATTACTCACTCTTGGTTGAATAAATCGTCTGGCGTTTGCTGAATCAGAATACGAGAATTATCCCGACCAAAAAAAAAAAAAAAAAGATTTATCATAGAAGATATTCGTGTGGGAATGTATTGTCTGCTGACTGGCGTATAATGCTATCATTAAATAAAAAATAACCAAAATAAAAAAAACGACATGGCCCTGATTGAACACTTTTAGGTCGGAACAACTCCAGTACTCCATCGCAGCTGACACAAAGCGATGTAATTCAGGTGAGTGAGCCATTGAAGCATAACAGATTGATGCTGTGACATTTACCCTTTCATGGTTGTAATATATGTAGTGCAGTACTCCACTCCAGCCACCGCCAAAAGATTAAGGTCCATGAGAGTAAATCAAAAGGTCCTGAGAGAATACTTGGCTGAATGTTTACACCCAGTATATATTTTTGTATCTTCTCAGACAACTGCAGAAAATTAATAATAGATTAACCCCTTCACTTCTGTATGATTTATTCATGATACCACCAGAGGATTACATTCAGTTTAAGAGTTTAGTAGTGAATATGTTAGAAACAAATTCCATTTGTCTCTTACAAACGAAGGGTTTCTGACAAGCTCAGTGTTGTGATTTGGCGGGACCGGTAGCATTAGCATAACAAAAATGACGTTCTTGGGATAATGTGTTGTAGCTGTGAATACCAAGTTATATTTAGAGTAGGGCTATTCTTATGATCAAGATTTCACTGACACTTCTCTTCCGGCTACTATGATGGAAGGCGTGTCATGTATATATATATATATATATATATATATATATATATATATATATATAGAGAGAGAGAGAGAGAGAGAGAGAGAGAGAGATTTTTTTTCGTGATAGCAGTATAAAACAACTAAAGACTATGACAAGGATAGTGTCTAACGTTCTCAGGGGAATGCTGACAGAGAAAGGTCGACGAACTAGAGCTCGTGATTGTACATTTCGTTAAAAGCGCCGTAGGGTTTATTATACGTCATGTGCAGAAAAAAATTGTATGTGTGTGTGTGTGTGTGTGTGTGTGAAGTTACTGTTATAGAAGTTTAAAATCAGTGCGTGTACGTACAAAAAATAAAACATAATAAATAGTTAACACCATAATCTGACCATTATAGAGAGGTTGCGTCAAGCCGTATAACTCGATTCGCTATAACCCACAGTAAGTCATAGCTATGTCATTGTAGTCTCGTGAGCTGTTCAAAAGAAAGATTTATACAAACTGATTTTTTCTTCCCAGTGAGCGGGTTTTCCAGGTGTGAGTGTAATCCTTTTCAAAATCATGCTTTCTGTCGAGTCGTTGTCAATGTTGCTCTCATTGTACCACGGACTTGTGAAATGAACTGTATATATACCTGCAAAGTTCAGAGAGATCATGACCTCATTTCCGGGCTGACTTGACCTCCCTCGTCAGTCATAGCAATGCTTTTGTAATGAGTGTACCTGCAATGGAGCTAATTAATTTACCTGCGTGTAGGCAGCTCTCAGATTAATATTAATTTATAGCATGCGGGGGTTAAGTCACCGAGGAGGGATTTCACACACACACACACACACACACACACACACACACACACACACACACACACACACACACACATAGTCTGATGACTTTGCTGGTAATAGCTGAGACAATAGAATATCTGTTCCATCCAACAGTTGACTGCACTGTTGATTTCACTGTTCAAACCATTAGAATAACGAGTTGATTCATTAACTGATACATTCTTACATGCATATGTACATACATACATATATACATACATACATATATACATACATACTCTACGTCCATAAACAGATAGATTTATGGCCGGTGAGACAAATATCGTTAATTGATGGACGGATAGACAGACGGACAGATGGAGTGATACACAGATAAACAGATAAGTAGATGGGGGGAAGGAGGGATACTCTTATTACCTCCGCCAACAAAGTTGGAGGAGGTTATGTATTCATTTATGTTTCTTTATTTGTCCACATGATATCTAAGTTCTCAGTGAATTTCGTTGAAATTTTGTGGAAGGGTGGGCCATGGGCCAAGAAAGAATTGATAAAATTTTGAGGCCGATCCGGATCCTGATCCGGATCCCATGTATAATATCTCCGGAAGTTCTCTGTGAATTTCAATAAAACTTTGTGGAAGAGTAGGTCATAGGTCAAGGATCAGTTGATTAAATATTGAGGCGGATCCGGATCTTATGTATTCAAAACAATATCTCCACGGTTCCAGATTCGGATCTTTTTTCATGACAATGGCATTGGCGGAGGTATGCGCTCTCTGATTGCATTCTAGATAGATAAATAGATGAACGGATGAAGAGAGAGAGAGAGAGAGAGAGAGAGAGAGAGAGAGAGAGAGAGTAGGGAGTAGTGTAAAAAAACTAGAGTTTATATCTAGGAAAACACTTAATGGGCGAGGATACAATTTTTCCTTCCAGGATTCCGCCAGGAAGTTCAGATTAATAAGTATGAGAAATGACAATTGTATTTTGGTGTTAGACGCCCCCTTCCCCCCCTCTCTGTCTGTCTGTCTGTCTGTCTGTCTTTCTGTCTCTGTCTCTGCCTGTCTGTCTGTCTGTCTGTCTCTCTCTCTCTCTCTCTCTCTCTCTCTCTCTCTCTCTCTCTCTCAAGCGTTATATTCTAAGTGTCACTTTTCGTTTTTTTTTGCTTGTCTTTATAATTTGTCTTTATGACTACCAAATTCTGTCTTTCTGTGTTTGGCATATTTTGTAATCGGTGTAGATCTTTTAACTGCCCGAGTTTATAAATCGAAATATGGGTCTGGGTTTGTGGATTTGTAGCATAGTGTTTGTCCGGTTGTTTTCACTTTGTCGTTTGGATTAATCGCGGTGTTTGGAGTATGGGTTTGTCGATCAGAGTTTGGGCCCTTCATTCTGATTTCAATTTGTCGTTATTTTGTTTTAATTTTCATGTCTATTTTTTGCGCGTGTTTCTTAGTTCTCTCTTGTATTTTCAGTTTAAGTTTAATGGAACTGTACTGGTATTTTGTGTTAACTTACCTGTTTTTAAGTCATCCCTTTGAGGGTCTTTCAGGCAGTCGCTGTAAGTTTATTGCCCTGGGTTTGTTGTCCTGCGAGTTGTGTTATCAGATCTTTCCCACCTTTCTCCCCTCACCCGAACCATCCCCACCTTACCCGAATCGCCCCCATCCCACCTGAATCACCCCCCACCCCACCTGAACCACCCCATCCCACCTGAATTATCCCACCCCACCTGATTCATCCCCACCCCACCTGAATCACCCCTACCCCACCTGAATCACCCCCACCCCACTTGAATCACCCCCACCCCACCTGAATCACCCCATCACACCTGAATCACCCCCACCTGAATCACCCCCACCCCACCTGAATCACCCCCACCCCACCTGAATCACCCTCACCCCACCTGAATCACCCTCACCCCACCTGAATCATCCCCACTTCACCTGAATCACCCCAACCCCACCTGAACCACCCCTACCCCACCTGAACCACCCCTACCCCACCTGAATCACACCCACTCCACCCGAATCACCCCCACCCCACCTGAATCACCTCCACCTCACCTGAATTACCCCAACCTCACCTTCCATTCAGTCACGACTCATCCCTCGGCAGTTCTCATTCTCACCACCACCTTTCCGTCACCTTTTCGTCTTTCCTTACACCATTTTCCTCATTTCCTCACCTCTTTCCTCTTTTTATCATCCCCTTCTTTTTCTCACCCCCTTTCCTCTTCCCCTTACTCTTTTTCCTCCTTCCCTCACCCCCTTTCCTCCTTCCCTCACCCCGTTTCCTCCTTCCCTCACCCCCTTTCCTCCTTCCCTCACCCCCTTTCCTCCTTCCCTCACCCCCTTTCCTCCTTCCCTCACCCCCTTTCCTCCTTCCCTCACCCCCTTTCCTCCTTCCCTCACCCCCTTTCCTCTTTCCGACACCCCGTTTCTTCTTTCCCTCATCCCCTTTCCTCTTTCCCACACTCCCTTTCCACTTTCTCACCCCTCATTCCTCTTTCCCTTACCCCCTTTCCTCTTTCCCTCACCCCTTTTATCCCCTTTCTCCCGTATTTCTGTCCTCTTCCCCTCCCCTCTCCCCCCTCATTTCCTCCACACGTCACCCCTTCGCCACTAACCCCTCTCTCTTCCCTTTCCTCATCCACCCGCTTTACCTCACCCCCTCTACTTTCCTCTTCCCCTCTCTCTTCTCCTTCCTCTTCCCCTCTCCCTCCTTCCTCTTCCCCTCTCCCTCCTCCTTCCCCTTCTCCTCTCCCTCCTCCTTCCCCTTCCCCTCTCCTTCATCTTCCCCTCTCCTTCATCTTCCCCTTCCCCTGTCATTCTTCTTCCCCTCTCCCTCCTCCTTCCTCTTCCCCTCTACCTCTTCTTTCCTCTTCCCATCTCCCTCTTCCTTCCTCATCCCCACTCCCTCTTACTCTCCCATCTTTCTCACTTCCCCGTCACACCCCATCTCTTCAGCCCCATCCTTGGCCCACCTCTCTCCCACATCCTCATCTGTTCCCACATCATCACTACCCCTTTGCCCCTGTTCCCTCTCCCTCTCCCATTTCCAATCCCTCTCTCTCTCTCTCTCTCTCTCTTCTCCTTTTACTCATTCTTTTCCTGTCTTTCTTCGATATCGTTTATTTATTAGTTTTACGAGTCGAGCTCTAGGTCTAGGCCCGTATTCTCGTCGGGTAAAGGTACTCCCAAACATCTCTTTCGTAGCGATTTATTCTAGGATATGGCTGGTCAGTATCCTTTTGTACGTTATTTATGCAGAGCATGACGATGTATGAAGGATTTATATAACACAGAATAGGACAGTGCGGTGTAATAAGCAAAATAAATCGCATAGGAAAAGGTGTTAGGGAGATTCTTTAGCCGACGAGACCCAACAACTGAATAAAATCACCTGGCAGCAAGACGAATGAAATATGATGTGGTTACCCCCCTAATGATGGAGACAACTCCTTAATATTCTATTACAGCTTATGTCAGACGATTTTATTCAGCTGAATGAAATTAGGAGCCTGAGTGTTGTAACTTGTCACCGTCAGCTGTCTGATGGTCAGGCGAACTCTTTTATCTTTTTTTCAGCTGACGCCAGACGGTCTTATTCAGCTGGCGCCAGACGGTTATATTCAGCTGACGCCAGACTGTTTTATACAGCTGACGCCAGACGGTTTTTTATTCAGCTGGCGCCAGACGGTCTTATTCAGCTGGCGCCAGACGGTTATATTCAGCTGGCGCCAGACGGTTTTATACAGCTGACGGCAGACGGTTTTATTCAGCAGACGCCAGACGTTTTTTTTTTTTTTTTTTTTTTTTTTGAGCTGACGCCAGACGGTTTTTTTTTTCAGCTGACGACACACGGTTTTATTCAGCTGACGACAGACGGTTTTATTCAGCTGAGAGTGAGTCAGCAGGAGACCAAGTCCTTCTTCCTCGCTTTAAAAAAAAAAATGAATAAAAATAAAATCTTTCCTGTTTCAGGGTCTATCACTGCTTTTTAGTTTTCTGCTTTCTTGCCAACATTTTCACTTTCCACCTCAATTTCCTCTCATCTCACTTTCTTCCTGCTTTTCTTCTCATTTCCTCCTAATTCCAACCACTATTGCTGTTCTTATTCTCATTATCTTGTATTCCTACTCCTATTATTGTTCTAGCATCTTTTTATTTCTACATTTTCTGGTCTCATCTCTCTTTGTTCCCACCACAGTTACTGGTCCTTTCACTTTCTTTCCACATTGCACAATCCACACACGTGTACCTACTTTCTGGTCATGATGATGATGATGATGATGAGACCTGGCAACGACTGGAGGAAGAGGAAGAGGAAGAAGAAGAATACCAGGAGAGATAAGAAGCAGAGTAACAGTATGAAGCAGATGATCAAGAAAAATGAAGTTAATGTAGCAGGAGGGATGAAAAGCGGAAATGAGAAAAATTTGTAGAAGAGGGGAAAAATGGAGAAAATGGAGGAAAATAACGAAGAGGGAGTAGAAAATAGGGAGAAATGACGAGAGTGACAAGAAAGGGGGAAAAATTGAACAGAAAGGAGGATAGAAAAGGGAGAAACAAGAGGAGGAGAGAAAGATGAGGAGAAAATCGAGAGAGAGTAAAGATGAAGAACAGTAAGAAGTACGAGTATGAGATGAAGAGAATAAAGAGAAAGAGGATAGAGATAAAAAGAAGAGGGAAAATAAAAAAAATAAATAAAAGGGGAAAGATAAGAAAAAACGAAGAAGGGAAAGTTGAAAAGGAAGAAGAGAAAGAGGAGAGAGACGAAGAAAAAAGGGAGGAGAAGAATGAAAAGAAAGTTGAAGATGAAAATGGTAAAGATGAGGGAAGAGGGTAAGACGAAGATAAAGAAGAAGGATGAAGAGAAAGAAAAACTGGAGGAAAAGAACTGGAGAATAATAGGAAAGATGGAAAGAAAGGAGGGGAAAGATGAAGAGAAGGGAGAGGAAAGATGAAGAGAAAGGAGGGGAAAGATGAAGAGAAAGGAGGGGAAAGATGAAGAGAAAGGAGGGCCCGATCAAGGAAGAGAGGAAATAAAGAGAATGGGGATAGGTGATGAGAATGATAAGAAAGTTGAAGACTAGTAACCAGAGTGATAGGCCCATTTGGTCTTAAGGAGCCTCTGGCCTGTATCACTGGGGCACAAGCCTGGAGGAGGAAGGAAAGAAGGAATGAAGAAACGAACGAACGAACGATCGAACGAGAGGGATTGAAGTAAGTGTGAGAAAAGGATGATGAAAGATAATCCTTTAGAAGAAGAGTGAAATATGTGGACAGAACTATTTTTTATGGCAAAAAAAAATTGATCCTTTTGCCTAGGATGAAGCGTCAGGAATTAGATGGATGCAACTTAGATAGTTAGATATAATGGAATAAAAGATTAGCAGGTACAGACATATGAAGTTTTATATATTGTATACCAGCCCTACTATACAGTATATGCCATTTTATTCAGCTTGGCAAACACTTTTAGCTGGATAGGCCTTGAAAGACTCTTTTAGTGCGAGAAGTATTTTTTAAGTTGAATTCAGTCGCTTAGAGGTAGGGAAAATGGAATCAGTTAGTACGTAATGGGTGTGAAGGGATTACCGAAAAAATTATGAAAATAGACACCCAGGGTCAACTTTACTTTTCTGTTCGTCATTTTGCTTTAAATATTAAAAATGTACGTGTCAGTGTATTACTTTTTTTGTAATTGAGGGAAATTATTAACAGCAGGATTTTTTTTTTTTAAATTGATATCTCCTCATTTCTCTGAGCGACAGCATTATAACTGGCATAAAAAACACGATCAGTCTGGGTATAATTTTAATTCTTGAAAATGTAATTACGTTTTTGTTTATACTTAAAAGGTTAATGATAATCTTAAAGCATCGACTTCGGATGTTTATAGGGTTCAGTACCCTGGAAGGTTATGGGTATTATGATTATATTTTTTATTTCTGCGGTTCCAAAATCTTCAGTATTCATTTACATCTAAAGCCACATGATTGTATTCAACAGAGTGATCCAAAGGAGCCAGAGAGTTAATACGTGACGTTAAGCCTTTCGTGATCGGGCAGTGCTAAAACTGCCATCTCTCAATGTCGAATCCTGAGCTATAACAAGAGTTGAACACTAGAATATGGTACTAGTCACGAAGAAGTTCCATGACAAAGATGTAGAGCCGCAGCATTGTCCTTTTCTGCCACTCGGCTACGTGAAATAAGCTGCAAAATAACGAAAATCTAGCTCGGATTAAAGTGAATGAACCACGGTCTGTTTCAGCTAACGCCATATCATTTTCTTCAACTAGAGATGCTTCACAGGAACCCGAGAATGTTAATGCTGTCACCATTAACCCTTTCGTGGTGTGAGTAACTCAAGCACACTTCCATGACACAGATATGCCCTAGAAGAATGCCTCTTTGTCAGCATAGTTCATTAGCTGCTTCAGAGTGTTGCCTCTCCTATATTACCTTGTGTCATGAACCAAAAAATGATAATTCTGTCACCATTAACCCGTTCAAGGTGGGAAGAACTGTTAATTTTTATAGTAAAGAGAACCTCAGGCGGCTTAATTCAGCTGAGAGGGAGTTATAGGCGTATAGTAAAGTTGTGGACTATAGCATTACTTTTTAAAACGGAACCATTCGTAAGATTTTCACACAACGCAATTTTTAGGGTGAATGCGGGTGGATCATTAAAACTGGCAACGGAGTGAAGCAGTGAGAATGTCGATTACCTATTGCATTAGCGAACTGAATGGAAATTTTGTCTGTCGCCTGTGTCTGTCTGTCTGTCTATCTGTCTGTCTGTCTGTCTGTTTGTTTGTGTCTGTGCGGGTATATATTTGTGTATGTTTGTATTTACATATGTATGTTTATATGTCTGTTATCAGACCATTACCAAATGACTTTGGGTATCTTAATCAAGCTTGGAATGTTGATTTAATGTGGAAAGAATGATTAGATTATCAGATAAGAACGGGTTAGGCATCATTTCCTCCGTGGTGAGACGCTGATCCTATCCTCCGCGCACACGCACAAGCACACACAAAATCCGTCACAGCCCCTAGAGAGAGAGAGAGAGAGAGAGAGAGAGAGGATTTATGTGCAAGAAAAGCCTGCACTTCCTTTTGTCTATTTGCAACCCTGTGTTTGAGTTCGTGTTTCTTTGAGTTTCGGTGAGACCTGAGGGTCATATTTAAGGTATGGAATATTTTTTACGGGTTGTGTTCGGGCTTTTATTTGAAATCTTCGGAGGAACAGAGAGAGAGAGAGAGAGAGAGAGAGAGAGAGAAAGGAGGGAAGGAAGAGGGAGGGAGATATGATAGAATTGTAAAACTGACAAAGGTGTGTGTGTGTGTGTGTGTGTGTGTGTGTGTGTGTGTGTTTATGTGATAGTAATAAAAAAATAGCTTTACTGAGGACATACTGAAGTGGTGTAGTATTTTAACACTTGAACAAAGAGGTCTCTCCTAAACTGAACAACGTTATCTAGATTTGGCATGAATATAGCAGTTTATAGTTATGCAGTTTGTCGAAAAAATAACTATAGGAGAAGATTTTAAATGCCTGACCATGTAATTTCACTTCCTGCACGTATTTTTCATGACACAGGCGGCGTCCGAACACCTCTTCCTTAGTGACTAATTCAGCATACTGTATATTCTTGATGATGTCTTTTACCGTACGTACAGCATTTCGATATCGACGTAGTTTGTATCACTAACATATAAAAGGAGATTAGGTGTATTTTGAAGAATATATCGCTATGACGTCCCCGAAGTCACCTAAAATATATATTCCTTTTTCATAGGTCTATAATCCTTCAGTTTGTTAGCGTCATATTGAGTTTTATTTTTAGTTTTATTTTTTCCGTATCTAGACAAGCTGGAGGGGTTCGATATAGACGTCAATAATCGTTTCATTTTTAGAGATAGCTTTTTTTAACTTTATTTCTTGGGATCCTCCCTAGGTTGAATAAAAATGCGTCAGGTGGTGAGGTAATAAAAAAAAAAAAAAAAAAGTCCCTGGTGTCATGGAGATAAGTGCGTCATTATAACTTTGTATTTTCATCTCCTGCTCCGTCACACGTCTTCCTGCATGACCTGTTTCTTACATCGTGCACTACATTTCCTCCTCTCCATATCTCTTCCATAAACACCTGATTCACACACTACCTGTTCCACACACTCCACCTGATCCACATACTACCTGTTCCACACACCTGGTTTCTTCCACAGTCAGCTCTGAGGTTTTCACGTCATCCGTTGTCATTTTCATCACTCTCATATCTTCCACACATCCATCTTATTCTGCACTCTTTACCTCCTCCATTAGTCACTTCAACTGGCTAACCAGTACTAATTGTAGCCGCTTGTTTTCTAGGGGAGGATTTAGACTCAGCTTAAGCCTGTTATCTGTATTATTGGCCCTTGTGCACTGTGTAGTTGATAGGAATGAATCTTTCTTTCTCGCTCGTCCATCCACCCTCCTTCCACACCTCTCCACTCACCCACCACCTCATTTCTTCCCCAACGCCTTCTCCTCCTCTCATCCACCTTCCCGCCACCTACTCACCCTATCCCACATTTCGACCCGCTAACCTCTCACGTCTCTGTTCACTCACTCTTCTTCCATTCCTCTTCATTCAGTACTATCCTTCTCCCTCTACTATCCCATTCCTTGCTGTCAGTCTCCACCCTCTCTTTCTTTCCTTCCTTCCTCCACCACTTTCGTGTTTTCTCTTTTTCCGTTTTCTCCCTCTTCTTCGTCTTATTTCTTTCTTTACTTTCCCCATCTTCATCTTTTTTATGTTTCTTTCCTTTTCCCTATATATTTCCACCACTCAAGTCTTTCCACTTTGTGACCAACCCATCTTCTCGTATGATCACAACCTCTCCGTTCATCCACCCTTTCATCTCGCCTGATTTTCTCTCACCCCTCTATCTACTGTAATCCATTCTCACCCTTCCATTTCCCTTGTCTGCCCTCACCTCCCCGACTCTCGCCTTCTCTCACTCCAGTCCCAACACAGCATTTTCTTAACCAATTCCCACAGGCACCTGGTGCTGGAGAGGGTCGCCTGTCTGTGGT
>NC_136954.1:40521291-40654346 GCF_032717465.1 Coenobita brevimanus
CCCTTTCCCCTCTTCATCCTTTTCCCCTTTTCTCTCTTCCTCATTCTCTCCTTTTCCTTTCTTCCTTCTGTCTCCTTTCGCCTTCAGCCCCTTCCAATTCCGTCTCCCGTCACCCATTTCTCCTTCCCCCCCCCTACCCACATCTCTCCTCCCGCCCCGTCCCCACACACACACGTCATAACATCTAGACGGTTTGGCGTGACATGAGCTAATGAAGGTCTGGATTCTCTCTCTCTCCACACACACACACACACACACACACACACACACACACACACACACACACACACACACACACACGACAGTAAATACCTAAAGAATAACATCCAATCAGTCTTCTCCCTGTCGTGTACAAATTTCTTCACAAAAATCCTAACTCAAATATAGTAACCCCTACCCTAGATGCAAACTAACCAAGACAATAGGCTGGACCTCGTAGTCGTTATTTGACAAGAGACCATAGTCGTGTAATTAGTACAGTGATTGAGAGAACTTCAGAATTTAGTTGAGTATTGAGCATGGCATTCGGTGCGTATGGAAAAGTATTTGATTCAGCTGGAACAGCTACAGTTATGAGAGCAGTTCGATGATGAGACGTAGACGCAAGTGATGTTGAAGTACTAGATGATATGCATGAAGACGGTACCGCCATCATAAGACCCCGTAAGGCAAGATATCGCAAAAGAAATGGCTGTTAAACCAGGAGAGAGAATTTCACACTTTTTTTTTTTTCTTAGTATTCGTAGGCGACTCTTCAGTTGTCTAGATTGGAATCAAAACGGAAATAACGCTAAGGCTGAGCGACTGAACTATCTTTTATTTGCCGATGACCTAGTTTGTGTGTGTGTGTGTGTGTGTGTGTGTGTGTGTGTGTGTGTGTGTGTGTATGTGTGTGTGTGTGTGTGTGTGTGTGTGTGAATCAGGGAAACAACCACAAGAAATGGTATCCGATTGAAAGAGGGAGGATCTGAAGGCAGGCATGAAAAATGATTATGAAGCAGACAAAATTTATTTTCAGCAGATATGTTCAGTCCCTTTTGATAAAAATAGATGACCTGTAATATGTCGATGAATGTACAGTATACTATAAAATTATTGAAAGCAGTTCAAGCAGAGCCCGTTCATTACAGTGATATCAAACGAAGAATACGAATGGGATGGAGGCCTTTTGGTAAAAAGTAACTGCCGTTGTCAAAAGAGAGGATGCCTTATTTGTTGTTAGTTATTAATAAGAATCGTGGAGTCTGACAGAACCCTTAGAACCAAAACTTGGGAGTGCTGAGAAAAGAATGAAAAGGATTGTGTTTGGTGTCACTTGGGGAGAGAAAAGAGACCTTCCTGGACAAGAAAACAAAGCAGTTAAGAGATATATCCATCCCTCCATTCTCTCATCCGTCCATCCATCCATCCATCCGTCCGCCCGCCCGCCCATCACTTCACTATCCTTCCATCCATTCAATTCTTCTGTCCTTTCATCCATTCGATTCTTCTATCCTTTCATCCATCCATCTATATTTCAAAGCCATTCTGCCCCAACGATAGCAAAGAGGCCTGGGGCCATTCCACACAATCCCGACAGTTAATGAAAGAGTAATTAACCTCATTCACACCTGAGCGGCATTACTGTAAGTGATCAATAACATCAGCCATCCCTCAGATGTAAACCCTCGTAGGCCCCAGCCTCTTGGAGTGCCCTAACCCACTAGACGACCATGCGTCGTTTGGTTCTGTGGCTACCACCCAGTGTAGTAAATACGAGTAGTTTCTTGGGTTACAGTGAACCATTTGTCATGTCACTCATAAAGTCACCTGAAGGCAGCACGACATCGAATGAGTGAATAGTTCGCTCCCCCACTTGCCAATAGTCACAAAATTTAAAAAGCCAATATCGATGAGTACACGTCACGTCCTTCGGAGAGCAGATACTAGATGGACGACCTGATATGGTGTGAGAGGACGAGGCTGACAGAGAACAAGCGTGATGAGATTCAGAGGTATGCCAGGATTGAATGGAACAGGATAACAACCTGTCCTGCAGTGGACTGAACCAGGGTTATGATGATGATGATCTGTGTCTGTAGTTGAAGGAGAGAGAGAGGAGAAAATTGGTGGGGTGAGGGAGAGGAGAGAAGGGGAAGGAGAGTGGGAGGAAGGAAGGGAGAGTGAGAATAATGTAGAGGGAGACAGTGAGGGAAGAACGGGAAGAGGGAAAGGGATGGAGGGAAAATTGTGAAGGGAAAAGGGGAGGAGGGAGGAAGTAGAAAAAACTGGAATAAGGAGGTGCGGGAGAGAGATGGTTCAGAGAGGAGAGAGGACGGTAAGAACGGGGGAGGAAAAATAAAGGAGAATGAAGAAAGGAGAGGGAAAAGTGGAGAGAGAGAGAGAGAGAGAGAGAGAGAGAGAGAGAGAGGGAGGGAGGGAGGGAGGGAGAGAGAGAGAGAGAGAGAGAGAGAGTGGAGTGAAAAAGTGAAGATATGAAGGAAAAAGTGGAGAGTGGGAAGAGGGAAACATTATTGGATGGAGGAAGGAGGAGGGAAAACTGGGTAATGGAAGAAGTAATGAAGGAAGAATGAAAGGAAAGGAAGGAGAGGGAAAGAGGAAAGAAGCAAGGAAAAGTGCACGAAAATCCAAGTGAGAGAAGGAAAAGCGATGGGAATGAAGTGGGAGGAGGAGAATTATTTCTTCAGCCGAATCTTTCTCGTTCTGGGTCTTCCTTTCCTTCGTCATCAGATGCTGGTCGTGGAAGGCTGGCCAGCATCAGAGTTGACAGCCCCATCTTTCACGAGAGAGAGAGAGAGAGAGAGAGAGAGAGAGGAGGGGGGGATTGAGCAGTTTAGATGGATGAAGAAAGAGGTGGAGGAAAGATGAGATGAAATGCCATGTCTTCTCCACTTCAGTTTATCCTTGGAGAGCTGGAGGGAAGGGAGAGGAGGAAGGGAGAGGAGAGGAGAGGAGAGGAGAAGAGAGATGGAGGAAGGGAGAGGAAGAAGTGAAAGATGGAGGGCAGAAAAAGCGAGGAGAGATATAGAGAAGAGAAAGAGGGAGAGGAAAGATGGAGGAAAAGATGAGTGGAGAGATTGAGGGAAAGGACAAATGAAGGAAAGGGAGAAGAGAAAAGAGATGGAGTGGAGAAGAGGAGAGGAAAGATGGAGGGAAGGGAGAAAATTATAAAAGTTTGGGATGGAAGGAAAGGAGAGGACGAGAGGAGAGATGGGACAGAAGGGAGAGGAACGGAGATGGAGAGAATGGAGAAGTGGAGGGGAGGGTTGGAAAGGAGAGATGGGGGACTGGAGGGAAGGAGGAGGAGGGAAGGAAAAGGCGGAGGAAAAGGAGAGTTGATGGGAGAGAAGAAAGGAAGGGAGACGTGGATGGGAAAAATGGAGGGAAGGGAGAGAAGGAGAGGGAAGATGGGGGGGGACGGGAGAAGAGAGACGTGACGGAAGGAAGGGAGAGGGGATGGCCAGAGCATGGGACAGGGAGGAAAGAACACAGTAATAGTTGCTAAGAAGGGAGGGAACGGAGGGGAAGTCGACGGTAATGAAGACAACGAGAGAGGAGAAGAAAGAAAAGCAAGAGAGAGGCAGGAAAAGAAAGGTTAGAAAATGAGAGAGAGAGAGAGACAGACAGACAGACAGACAGAGACGAGACGAGAAGTGGAAGGACAAGTGGAGATTGAGTTGATGAGGACACTTTGCCTTTGTTGAAGCTGACGAACTGAGATCCTTTGAGGTACTGTCGAGTGGAAAGGCGTCCCCCACCTTGAGGATTACACAGGATTACACAGGAAAGCAAACAGCAACAGACCTTATGGTCCTTTCGAGGCTGCTTGTTACAGAGAAAACTATGACTACAAGATCTAACTCTACATGCTGAAGGATAAGGATAGTAAAGCAAGAAGGCTCCCCCCACCACCAAACCCTCCAGGAAAAAGTGAGAAAAACCACCATGCAGCATGGAAAAACTGACATGGAAATTTTATAGGAAACACTGGAAAGGAAAAGTCACATTCTATAATACTTTATCTATACAGTAAGCTACCCGATTGAGTAACCTGAAAGAGAAAGTAAACAAATAAAATAATAGTTATGGCATGACATTATAAACCGGTTCATTGAGGTTATGGGAAGTCTGTGGACATAACGTGGAAGCTACACACTGCACAGTGTGGATGTTTAGGGATGGTGCGGCAGCCTTGCCTGGCACTTTTAAGGTAGGCAGCAGTCAGTCAGGCCCTAGCTCCGTTCGCTCCACTGAGACAAGGAACTCTCCCATGTGGGACAAGTACACAAATTTCATCCTGAAGCAGTGACCCCTGGTACATTAAAAAAATCCTGATGTTGGTCACTTGACTAACAGGGACCCTAAGTGATCCATAGTCCATCCCAGGTCGAAAGTAAGAGTAGTGACTGTTAACTCAGGGTTATCTGTGCAGATCCTAATCTGTGCTTATATTGCTTTCTTTGCACTGGGGAGATTGAAAAATATATAAGACGGGTGTCTTAGATAAAAGGGAACTGCACATTGCACAGTGTGGATGTGCAATGCACAGAGTGGATGTTTAGGGGTGGTGCGGCAGCCTTACCTGGCGCTTTTTAGGTAGGCAGCAGTCAATCAGGCCCTAGCTCCGTTCACTCCACTGAGACAAGGAAATCTCCCATGTGGGACAAGTACACAAGTTTCATCCTGAAGCAGTGACCCCTGGTACATTTTAAAAATCCCGATGGTGGTCACTTGACTAACAGGGACCCTCAGTGATCCACAGCCCATCACAGGTCGAAAGTAAGAGTTGTGACCGTTAACTCAGGGTTATCTGTGCAGATCCTAATCTGTGCTTACTGTATATTACCTCATTTGCTTTAGGTAAATTGAAAAACGTATAATGACGTGGCATGACGCTATGTTAAGTTTACGGGGTGTCCTGTAGACACGAGGGGACTGCACAGTGTGGATGTTTAGGGGTGGTGCGGCAGCCTTGCCTGGCGCTTTTAAGGTAGGCAGCAGTCAGTCAGGCCCTAGCTCCATTCACTCCACTGAGACAAGGAACTCTCCCATATGGGACAAGTACACAAGTTTCATCCTGAAGCAGTGACCCCTGGTACATTAAAAAATCCCGATGGTGGTCGCTTGACTAACAGAGACCCTCATTGATCCACAGCCCATCACAGGTCAAAAGTAAGAGTAGTGACCGTTAACTCAGGGTTATCTGTGCAGATCCTAATCTGTGTTTATATTGCTTTGTTTGCACTGAATAAATTGAAAAATGTATAATAACATGACGCAGCACTATGTACGGGTACGTTGTTTATGGGGTGTCTTGTAGACAAAAGGGGCATGGACTTACACGTACCGTAGCTATAAAAGCAAGTTATTTGGACAGAAAAAGAGTCAGCTGAGGATTCTCGTGCAAATACTTGTCTAATTTGTTTTTGAATGTCTCAATTGAGATACTGTTCACGGTGTCTGAGGGTAATCTGTTCCAGATATTTACAACTCTGTTAAAGAAGAAGTATTTTGCTTCGTGGGATTGGAATCGCTGTCCCAAAATTTTGCAGCCATTACTTCTGGTTTGACTCGACCTGTCTATATCAAAATATTTATTCATGTCTAAGTTGTCATATCCCTTCATGATTTTGAAAACTTCAGTAATGTCCCCTCTTAACCTGCGCTTTGTTAGGCTAAATAATATAAAAGTTCTTCAAGGCGTTCCTCATATGGTTTGTTTCTAAGTTGTGGTATCATTTTTGTGATTCTTTGCTGAATTTTCTCTCATTTTTCAATGTCCTTTCTGTAGTACGGAGACCAGAATTGCACACAATATTCAAGATGGGGATGCACTAGCGAGTTGTACAAGGCAAGTATGACTTTTTCCGATTTAAACTCGAAAGTTCTTCCAATAAAACCCACCAGCCTGTTTGCAATTTTAACCGCCTCGGTACACTGCTTGCTTGGTTTTAGGTCATTTGATATTATCACACCAAGATCCTTTTCATTGTCTGTACTTGATAACTGAAAATTGTTCATTTTGTAATTCGCATGGACGTTGTTACTTCCAATATGAAGTACTTTACATTTTTCTGTGTTGAATTTCATTTGCCATTTTTCTACCCAGCTTACTAAAGTATTAAGGTCATTTTGTAACTGCTGCCACTGTAATTTTGAAGTGACTTTACTGGTTATTTTAGTATCATCTGCAAATTTGGATACTTTACAATTTAGACCCTCATCAATATCGTTAATATAGATAATAAAGAGTATCGGTCCAAGTACTGAGCCTTGGGGAACGCCGCTGATCACATTACACCATTTGGATTCCTTTCCGTTTATCACAACTCACTGTTTTCGGTCTGAAAGCCAGTCTCGTAACCATTTCTGCGTATTTCCTGTTATTCCATGTGTTTCTATTTTTCTCATGAGACGCTTGTGAAGGACAGTGTCAAATGCTTTCTAAAAGTCGAGGTAAATTATATCTACTGCTCTTGAGTCATCGTATGATTTGTAAACGTCATGGAAGAAGACCAGTAAGTTAGTTAAGCATGAACGATAATATCTGAATCCATGCTGCGAGTCTTTAATTATATTATTTTCTTCTAGATAATTAACTATTTTATCTCTTATGATTTTTTCCATTAACTTGCACACTGCTGATGTTAAGCTGATTGGTCTGTAATTTCCTGGGTGCGACTCATTTCCTTTTTTGAAAATTGGTGTTACATTTGCTAGTTTCCATTCGCATAGAACTTTCCCAGTACTTAATGATTTATTGAATAAGGCAAAGAGTGGCAGCAGTAACACATGTTTTGCTTCTTTGAGAATTCTCGGTGATATTTTATCGGGGCCAGGGGTTTTGTTTATGTTCGTACTATTTATGGCTGAAAGGATATCGTTATTATGGATAGCATAGTTACTAAGGACTGTGCTATTTGCTTGGTTTGTGGGTAACAGTAGGTTTCTGGTGGTGTTTTCAACTGTAAAAACAGACGCAAAGTAATCGTTAAGAATGTTTGCCATTTCGACCTCATTTTCAGTGTTTGCCATTGTTTGTTTTTAGAGGACCTATTGATGTAGTCATGACCTTTTTCTTTCTAATGTAACTGTAAAATTCTTTAGGATTTGATTTGCACGTATTAGCAATGTGGATCTCCAGTGCTCTTTTGCTTTGTTTAATAAGTCTTTTTGATATGCAGCGTAGATTATCGTACTGTAATTTATCATCAGTATTTTGTGTAGCTTTATATTTATGGTACGCCTGTTTTTTGGCTATTAAGTTACTTTTAATTTCACTGGACCACCACTTTGGTTCACTATTTCCAGCTGGACGTCTGTTATGTAGTGGCACACATGACTTTACCAACTTCATTAAATTTTGTGGTGAATATTTCTCATGCTTGGTTTATGTCATCGGTTTCAGACATTTGATTCCAATCTGCAGTTGCAAGTAGTGCTCTGAGCCTGCTGAAATTAGCTCTATGATAATCTGGGACCTTTTCTTTGCTCTCCATTTCTTTTACTTTTTCAATAGTAATATTAAACTGTATAATTCGATGACCACTGGAACTAAACTTAGGTCCTGGTTCAAAATTGTTGACTAGGTTATCATTTGTAGTCAAGATGATGTCTAGGATATTGTTTCCTCTCTTTGGGTATTCTACGTGTTGGGAAAGGGCGCTTTCTTGAAGATTCGTATAAAGCTCTTGTCCTGAGTGTGCCGTCAGTGGTTCGCCCCACTTTGTTGCTGGTAGATTAAAGTCTCCAAAAATTACGCTATCCTCTTGACAACAAATTTCCACAATTTGATCATAAAGTTTTTCATCTGTCTCATTTGACTGTGCAGGAGGACGATAGACGAGACATATATTTTGTGTGAATTAATACTTAGCTGAACATAACTGGCATCTATGTTGGTAATACTGGGTTTGGATAGCACAAGGGGGTGGAGACTAGTTTTTACATATAGTAAAACACCGCCACCAGCTCGATGTGGTCACTCACAGCTGAAAATATTGTACCCTGTTAATGAGTATTCCGCTAGAAAGTCACGGTCAGAAGTGTTAATCCAGGACTCTGTGATCCCAACGATGTCTTAATTTTCTATGTAAATAATAGATTCTAAATCCTCAAACTTGTTACATAGACTACGTGCGTTAACATAGCAGACTCTAATTCCGTTCAAAACAGTTGGTGATCTGACTTTGCGGGTATTTATGTTAAGGTTACTGTTCCTGGACGTGCCGCTTTTTTTTGTCTGAAGAGGGCGACTTTATTGCGTAAAAGTCTACCTAGCCGTGCCGCTCCTACTGAGGTCAAATGGAGACCAATCTTTCTGGAATAGAGTATGTTGCTCATAAAACTGGTCCCACAGATTGTCAAAGTCGACTCCCTCTTGTGTGCAGAGAGATTTTAGTCGGTTATTTGTGCTGAAGGCCTTATCATAGAAACTATTTTCTGCCTTGATCCTTGGGAGTATATCAGATATTATCGCATTAGTGGACATAGTTTTGAATCGTTTGATCATTTCATGATACTTTGCTAGCAATTCCTCTGATCTCTTGCACTTCAGATCATTTGTACCAACATGGATAACATATAGAGTTTGATCATTTGCGTCTTTTGTGACCTCATCGCAGGCTTCTGTGATATCACATAGTCCACCTCGTGGAAAACAGTACCTGTTTCTGCTGCTGGGGGCGCGTCCACAAAATTCCTCCAGCTGCCTGCGTACAATAGAGTCCCCAATAAGCCTTGTTTCTTCTGTCTCATCAACTGCTTCAGCAAGGATCTGGTAGCGATTGTATGTAGTTATGGGAAGGTGCTTCCTCGTACCTTTTCCGGGTTTTGCGCCATTTCTTACCATAGTAAAGAGGACTTCGCTTGGCGTTCGTTCGTTCGTTTTAAGATTTCCTCCACCTATAGTGGAGGCCGGGCCATACATTAGCCCAGTGTACGCTTGGCGAGGAACGTACTGAATCGCTGGGTGAGGAAGATACTGGTACACTATTATTTGTAACTGCCTGATGGGTGGGGCTTTGTACGAGGTCAGTTTGTACGCTTCTTCCTTCTTGAGTGTTGTTGCTGACTCCTATGTTTGCCGCTACAAACTCTTTCAGTGTCTCAAACTCTGCCTTGAGTTCCCTGTAATTTCTCTGCGATTCAGCTAAACCATTTTCTAGATCTCTTCTCAATATGCATACTGTAGTTTGCACACAGGCGTCGAAAAGTAATTCAAAAAATACTGAGCCGCAAAATGACCAGTACACTCCTGGCAGACCTTCAGGTTAGATGGCATTTTGCAGCAATATTTCCACAATCCCACACAAATAAAAAATAATATACAGCTGGTTAATGGATGTTGTTACAAATGGTCAATTTACTCTATATGAAATATTGAATTTCTAGGGAGATTCACTTACTTTTTATATACTGTCTTCCTTTACCAGTATAAAAAGAGTAGAAAATCTACCTGCTATGGCACAATCCAACTTACATGAATTCTTTTAGCAGTGTAAAAAGAATAGAAAATCTGCTTGCCATGAACTGTGTAAAATGAAAAGAAAATCTACTTGCTATGGTATGATCTAACTTACCATGAATTGTGGAAATACACCATAAACTGATTCACTGGGAGAAAAAAGGGAAATAGGAAATAACAATGGAATGTTGGGGAGAAATCAAAATAAAAACCTAGCTTCACTCAGTGAACAACGGTTTTTAGTGCAAAAACTATTTCAGTGGTGTAACATCAATCACACAGTTGTTACTCTATACAGAAGACAATGCTATTCACTTGCACTAAACTAGCAAACAACTTAGCTAGTGTTTGTTAACGTTAGACTTTAAAGTAAGACGTACAAGGCTGATAGTGGGAACAAAAACAAAGAGAGCTGGTAGGTAAATACACTCTCAGTTCACTACACCATTTATTAGTGAGAAAAGATAATCTGTTTGTTAGATATCGTTCTAACTGACCTTGATCTGCGGGAAAATAAACTATAGTATGACTAAGACCAGAAATAAAGGTGGGAAAGGGCAGGTATACGATGTAGAGGGTGGGAATATAATGTAAACAAAGGGACATGCGAACGCTTTATACCTTTCACCCGTTCTAAAACTTTTACATGAAATCTGTTTAAATATTTTACACGAGGGAAATATGTCTATGACTCTTATACACTGATCTGTTCACTTTCACACCGATCTTCACTCAAACTTGTTGAAACACTTGGATATGCAGAGCGCTGGTTGAATGCTTATATATCCCAAGATGGCTGCCGAGGAGGATGTAGTGGAAGGTGGAGGTGGAAGTGGAGGATGGGAAGTGGATGAAAATGGATAGCAGGACTGGGGAGAGAATGATGATGGATGAGAGATGAGGCTGTCAGATAAACAGTAGCGAAACTTAAGCTAAACCGGGAACACCAGAGAGGAGGTTGATTCAAAGGCAGCCATCCTGTCAAATCCCGCATTTTTTCATGTCATTCAAACAAGTACATAAATCAGTCATTGGAAAATAAGTACTGGTATTATTACAACTTTCAACTCAATTGCAAATGACTCAACACAATCAAATAAATTTATACCAATACTTAAATTACTCAAAAATCTCAAACAGAAGACAAGAAATGAATAATCTCAAACATTAGGATGATACCTATAATAGAAATGGATATTTGGTAAGTAACAGAAAACTAGTGATGACTAGACAGTGACTAAGGAAAAAAGGACAGAATACTATATTATTCTTAACATACTCCCCACCATAGGAGCACTTTAGCTCCTATCCAAAGTTGAGCAAATTAGAAAACTACAGTATTTTATATTAAAGAAAATGAACTATTCTTCAGTTCCACAAAGTACAAAACTACAAAATTATCCTCTTTCTTAAAGCTATAGTTTATAAATCACAAATCCAGTACTGTACGAGGCTTTATCATACGCCCTCTTGTAGATACCTTTACCTGTTCATGACTTTCAGTTTCATCATCATCAGCCACTTCAACATTGTTTTCATCCCTGTTTTGGGCAAAGTTTTTTTGAGTCGCTGGTGAATTTAAATCATCATCACAATTTATGTCATAAAAAATCTCTAAGTCATGTAACTTCTGAACAGGTCTACACAATATACTCTTGGCAGTTGGTACCTTTACACATCTTACTACACCACCCCTGCCAGGAAATAAATTAGTAATTATGCCCAGAGGCCAATTCATTCTAGGGACATTATTTTCCCTAATTAAAACTACAGAACCCCTCTTCAGGTTACAATTAGCCTTAAATCCCTTAACAGTACGAGGCAAATTCTTTAAGTAATCATCACTCCACATTTTCCAGAATTGGTCGAGTTGTCTCTTACGAACGATTTCTCTTTCACTTAAATTTTTGTTACTTATATCCAAAGGTTTATCAGAAACATGAGGCTGAAATCCCGCAACTCGACCAATCAGAAAATGTGAGGGTGGCAAGGGGTCAGCAACATCTGGTTCTTCATTGACATATGTAAGAGGTCTAGAATTGACACAAGCTTCTACTTCAACCAAAGTTGTCTCAAGTTCACATTTAGTCAAACATTTAGTGCCAAGAGATTTCTTAAGAGCTGATTTAACAGACCTCACAAGCCGTTCCCACCAACCTCCCACCATGGGGACCTGGGAGCGATGAATTTCCATTCAGGGCTTAATAGACTAAAATACTGCTGAAGCTTACTTGCTACACTTATAAAGGTTTTGGCATTGTCAGAGACCTCGCCTTGCGGAGAATCTCCTTATGGCCAACAAACAATCAGGTACTGAAAGCGAGTCTGTCAATTCTAAGCGGATAGATCTTGTGACAGCACAGGTAAATAATAAAATATACAATTTATTTGAAGGACTATCAACTGCAAATAATGGGCCAGCAAAATCTAATCCAGTTATAGCAAAAGGGAATGTAGATTTAACTCTCAATTCTGGCAAAGGGGGTGCTGGTTGGTTACAAGGCCTTGAGTCAAACCTTTTGCAAGCTACACACTCTTTGCAAACTCTTTTAGCAAGTCTTCTTAATCCAATTATCCAGTAAGAATTTCTAACAGTTGACATAAGCGTGTGAACACCAGCATGCTTCAAAAATTTATGTTGAAACAGAATTATGAGTTTAGCCACATGACAATTTGGTATAATTATTGGGTGTTTGCTGTCATAACTCAAGTCAGAATTCTGTAATCTACCTTTAATTCTGGGCAATCCATCAGAATCTAAAAATGGATCAAGGTTCCTCAGTGAAGAATTTCTAGGGAGTGGTTTACCTAGTGACAAAGCATTTCTTTCTTTCTCATAAAATTCTTTCTGAACAAAGATGAAAATTTTGTCCTTTGCTTTACTCAATTCATTATAAGTGAGAGGACCTGAAAATTTAGTACTATTAGGTTTAGAATTGTTAATGAATCTCAAAACCCATGCAGTAATATTCATGATCTTGGTAAAATCACTCCATTTATTAAAATCAAAGGTAGCTGTGGCTTCCTCAACAACAGTTATAACCAGGCCTTCTCCCCTGAATTCTTCACAGGGAAAATCAACATCATTTGTCTCATACTCATCAATAATCTCAGTAAACAAGTTCATTGGACCTTGAAGCCACAAGTCATTTGAAATTAGTTGATCACCAGTCACACCTCGAGTAAGCAAATCAGCAGGATTATCTGCACCAGGGCAATGGAACCAGTTACTTGGAGATGTTAAAGTCTGGATTTCTGTTACTCTATTGGCAACAAACATTTTCCACTTAGCAGGATTCCCCTTAATCCAAGACAAAGCAATCGTAGAATCTGTCCAACAAATTAGCTTAACATCATCACTCAGATGTAGGGCAGAGTTCACAAAGTTAATGAGACGAGCACTTAACAGAGCTCCAAGTAATTCCAACCGTGGCAAGGTAACCCACTTGATAGGAGCAACTTTTGCTCTAGACATAACTAAGGAAACATTAAATTGATTATCTGAGATTGGAATCCACAAGTAAATGCAAGAGCCATATCCTTTCTCAGAGGAATCACTAAAAGCATGAACTTCCAAGCCAGTTACTGAATTCAAAGATAGGCCTGGAAAATAGCATCTGTCAATCTCAAAATTCTTAATTAATTGAATACTGTTAATCCAGCACTGAAACTTATATTTCAACTCATGAGGCAAAATTTCATCCCAGCTAAGTCCTAGACGCCAAATCTCTTGAAACAAATTTTTAGCATACAAAGTGAAAGGACTAATTAAGCCGAGAGGATCAAACAGTCTAGCAATGAAACTTAATACATTTCTTTTAGTGAAATTTAAATCAAACTTATTATCCAAGTTGAGACCCTTAAAGGAAAACACATCTTCTGAGGGATTCCAGTACATTCCTAACAATTTTGTTACACCAACCTCAGGTTCAAACTGTTCTGTCTATCTGTCTATTGCCAGACGCCTCAATCCCGTTTGGGGTGGCCACAAACAAATCGCCTCCAAGTCGCCCTGTCCCCCGCCATCTCACTGCCCTGCTCCCAACTCACACCCCCCTCTCTCATATACCTCTCCACCCCATCCCTCCATCTCATCCTCGGCCTCCCCCTCTCTCTTCCCCCCTCCACCTCACTTACATACACTCTCTTCGTCAGTCTTTCACCCTCCATCCTCTCCACATGGCCAAACCACCTCAGTGTGTTCCTCATAACGCTTCCTATCACATCCACATCCACACCACAACGCTCCTTTATATCCTCATTCGTCAGCCTGTCTCTCCATGTGACTCCACAGGCTCCTTTCAAATAACTCATTTCCACTGCTCTCACTCTTGACTTGTGTCCTTCCAACAACGTCCAAGCTTCACTTCCGTACGTCAGAGTTGGTATCACAATACTGTCATGTAGTAACTTTTTCACTTCCATGCCCATTTCCCTGTTTCTTATCACCGCTTTCAAAAAACCAGCAACCTTTCTTCCCTGCTGTACCCTTTCATGCACTTCACCCTCCAAACCCCCATCCTTACTCATCACACTACCCAAGTACTTAAATGTACTCACATTTTCCAATTCCTCACCATCCAACCTCGCTGTACATTCACTGACTTCACCTCTCTCAAAGACCATCACTTTACTCTTCCCTACATTCACCATTAGATTCCGTTTCTTACACTCTCCCAAACTCATCCACCAAGCCTTGCAGCTCCCCTTCGTCTTCACTGAACAACACAGTATCATCTGCAAACAACAGTACAAGGAGTTTCCAAACACTATCCTCTCTCACCAGGGCCACTCCAACATCCACTACCCTACCTTGTACTTCTTTTATTACCCCATCCATGTAAAGATTGAACAACCATGGAGACATGACACATCCCTGTTTCAACCCAACTTTCAAAGAGAAAAATTCACTTAGTTCACCATCCACACGCACTGCAGCCTTCGCACCATCGTACATACTCTTCACAGCATTCAACATCTTCCCATATACTCCATATATTCTTAACACTTTCCACAATCCTTGTCTATCCACCCTGTTCATGCTGATTAATCAAAAAATCATTGTTAGTGTGCCATTTGGATAAAGTCATGCATGCATCGGACAATATACTTTTAGCTTCACTAAACATTTTGCAGGCTTCTTCAACAGTATCTGCTCCTGAGAGCCAATCATCAACATGTAAATTTTCCTTAAGTTCTTGTACTGTGACAGAATTATGGTAAGAGTCTAAATGGTGTTTGATAGTGGCATTCAATAAAAATGGACTACTAGTGTTACCAAAGGGCACCCTCACAAATCTCATCACACGAACTATATCACCACATTGCCACAAAAAACGGTGAACATCTTGATCAGGGCGTCGTACTTTTATCTGCAAAAAGGCTTTAGTAATGTCTGCTGTCAAGGCAATATTCTATCTTCTGAATCTTATTAAAATTTCTACAAGATCATGAATTAATGAGGGACCAGTTTCCAAACAATCATTCAGTGAAACACCATTAGGTCCTGCTGCAGAAGCATCAAAAACAGGCCTTACTTTAGAGGAAACACTGTCTCTAATTACTGGTCTATGTGGCATATAGTAAGTGGGATAAGGACTTTCTAACTCAGAGAAAGGAACCTCAACAATAATGTTATCCTGCTCATAACTCTTAAATACCTTGTAATATTCTTCTTTCAGATCAGGGTTTTTGTCAAATTTATAGTTCAGTTCAGACAATCTTTCTAGCATGTTTCTCATTATTTAGTAGACTTAATTTTACCTCATCATTTATCCAAGGCAAAGCAACCTCATACCTGTCATCAACATACTTAATTGTGTCCTCAAATTTGTCCAAAACAGGGTCTTTAGGTGGTTTATCTTTTTTAGTATAAATACCCACACTTTCAAGACTCCAAAACTTATGCAAATCTGACTCATTGACATTTTTGGTTGCATTGATACATAGCATTTGATGAGATACACTCTCCACATGGCCGCTCAAAGATAAACCAGACAAAATCCAACCAAATACTGATTCATGGGCCACTAAGTCATCAAATCTGACAACATTATCAGCCGAAACGAATTTCCAATCATTATCAACACCAACCAACATATCTAAAGTGAGGTGACGGTCATGTCCATAGTCCTTGGCAAACTGTAGCTGTGAAAGAGACTGCATAACATCATCAGGCAGCCTCTGACGTCGCAAAGGAGGACAAATAGACATAACTTCAACTGCAAGTACAGAATGGTTATTACCCTCAATGTCAACTAAATTCAAGTCATACACATTCCTTTCTTTATTGTCTTGTGATTTCTGATTACCAAAAGCAGAGTAGGAGGTGCATTTTGAAGTGATCCATTTAGGTTTAACCCTTCTGACAAAATTATGACTCACACAGGTGGTATCTGCTCCTAAATCAAACATAACAGCGGCCAAAACAGATTTACCACTACTTGAACAAAACTTTGACTTTGGCTGTTTGCAAAACAGTAGACTTTTTCATTCTTCGATCATGAGAAATACCAACATGTTCAACAATACTGACTGAATAATTAGATTGACCTTCTGACTTTTGACTAGAATTCTGTTTAAGTGAAGATTAATTGTGAGTCTTAGAATTAGTTTTACCATTGTTGCAAAAGAGAACATTATGGGACCCATTACATTGAGTGCACTTAACTTTACCTTTACAGCCTTTAGAAACATGGCCCCTGGAAAGACACCTAAAACACAAATCAGCTTGTCTAACCTTCTCCTGTCGACCATGTCTGTCCAACCTCAAGATGTGCCAGCACTTCTCAGACTTGTGTAGCTTCTGGCAGAACACACACTGCGGTGAACCTTCCTCGGATGTGGTCTGCAGGGCTGAAGCAGAACCAATCTTCCTCCTTTCGGTATCTTCTCGCCGAGGGTTGCCTTTCACCACGGACAGTTCCTTGAAAGTTTCAGACCTCTCACGACGCTGGATCTCCTTCTGCAGAAACTTGAGGAGCCACTCCAGGTCGCCTTCATGTCTGGAACTTTCCCTCGACCATTCCAAACGTATTTCTTGTGGAAGACGAGACAGGATAACAGGAGTCAACACCACACCGTATTGGTTACCGTTGATACCGAGGCCTTCCAAACTTCTCACATGCCTCAGTAGCTGATCTTGAAGCTTCCACAACGAATCGACCTAACTGGTTCCCTTCACTCTGGGTGTTAAAGAGGCATTTAGTAAACCCTGGACATGGGCAGATATTATCCTCTCTGGACGGCCAAATCTTTCTTTGAGGAGATTACAGGCCACAGTGTAGTTTGCAGTGGTAAGTGCTATCCCCTGGATGACTGATAGAGCTTCTCCTTGAAGTAATGATTGCAAATAGCTGAATTTGCTGATAACTGGCAGCTCACTCTGGTCCACTAAAGCCTCAAATCTGTCCCAAAACGACTGCCAATCTGTCAGTTCACCAGAAAATTTAGGGAGCTCTAGTCTGGGTAATTTAATTTCTGACTTCTCTTTACTAGATGTAGATACAGTGCTATTATCATTTGTTGCATCCTTGAGTCTTTTGGCAGCCTCAGCTCTAACCTTTCTTGCTGCCCTTCTAAATTTATCTGCTTTCTCTATGTCTTCCTCTAACTCAGCAGGGTCTTCAAATTCTAACTCCACTGCTGCCTGAAGATCATCTAAATTTGCTAGCCGCTTATCAAAATCACTAACGGCTGCTTCTAATGACTCTCGAGTGGTAGACTCGTCATCTAATAACTCTCTTAACTCAGTAATGCTTCGAGTCAACCAACCTTTGGCAGCCGTCCTCCTCTTTACCAAGTCTTCCAACGATTTCGCCATTCTTCTCGCAACTAATCCGGGCTAAATACCTTCCAGCAGACGTCATCTAAAGGCTCCCGGGTCTGGGCACCAGAATATGTCGGATAAACAGTGGCGAAACTTAAGCTAAACCGGGAACACCAGAGAGGAGGTAGATTCAAAGGCAGCCATCCTGTCAAATCCCGCATTTTTTCATGTCATTCAAACAAGTACATAAATCAGTCATTGGAAAATAAGTACTGGTATTATTATAACTTTCAACTCACTTGCAAATGACTCAGCACAATCAAATAACTTTATACCAATACTTAAATTACTCAAGTCAAGCAAAAGACAAGAAATGAATAATCTCAAACATTAGGATAATACCTATAATAGAAATGGATATTTGGTAAGTAACAGAAAACTAGTGATGACTAGACAGTGACTAAGAAAAAAAGGACAGAATACTATATTATTCTTAACAGAGGCCTTAAAGAAAATATGATGAGGCTGAGAATGATGATGATGATGATGATGATGGGATAAAAATTAGTCACAAAAGAAGATGAGGCAGGAAAGAAGGTGGATATGGAAGTGTGTGTGTGTGTTATGGTGTATATGTGGATGAATGCCCCCCCCTCTCTCTCTCTCTCTCTCTCTCTCTCTCTCTTAAATTTCCCTGTAAACCTTAAATCCTGGAATACATTTTTCCTTGAACCCAGGTCCATTTTGATGTCTCTCGGCTTATCGGATTTGTGTGTGTGTGTGTGTGTGTGTGTGTCAGCCTTAGCACCTGGTCTCGTCTCGTCTCCCCAACCTTCGCTTTTTCTTGGTGAAAGTTTGTCCCTGCCTTGAGCAGTGTCGGAAAGGTGGACTTTGTCAACTAATTACGGCGGATGTTTTGTGTGCAGAGGCTGTGGGTTCGGCAGGTGCACAGGATGAGAGGGTATCGACTCGTACTCTGTTGTGGTGGTGATGATATTGTTGTGGTAGGTTAGTTGTATCTGTGCCCTTGTTGTTATTGTTGTTAGTGGTGGTGGTGGTGGTGTTGATGGTGGTTTGTTGTTCTCAGGCTCATCTGTGCAACTCTAATTCTAATGATAGGCCTACAGTTAATGCTAAGTTAGTTCTAGCTGTTATCTCTCATGGTCAGGACAGTTCTAGTCGTCTGCCTCCATCTGCTGTACAGCCAGATGATTTAATGCAGGTTATGTTGAGTTATAGGAGTTAGGTATGATGAGGTGGATGTTTCGTTCCGCGAGGTTGTTGGTACGGGTGACGCAGGGTGAGTGTATGTGCAGGTTGTGTTTGGCAGTTTTACTTCGGCATTGTTAGTAATCATATTCCTGTGACGCACTCACCTAAAGAAAACGATTTAACGTTAGCTACTCTATTGCACACACACACACACACACACACACACACACACACACACACACACACACACCGCTCGCTGGTGCAGTGGTAACGTTCCCGCTTGCCAACTGGTGGACGGGAGTTCGCGCCTCGCTCAGGTTGCGAAAAGTTTCACTGACGAAGTGGGTGGTTACTGTCCCCCTCGAGCAAGGGGACGGGTGTGTGCGTGTGTGAAGGTCACAGCCTTGCCCTTAGATCGGACTATATGAGCTCTCAGCTCCCTTCCGGGAGGGTAAAAGCTGACCATCACGACCATCAAGTGATCCTGACAGACCCGGTGAATTACACACACAGCCACCTTCTCTGCCTCCCCATCATACCCTCGCTATCTTCGATCTTTATATTTTCATTTATCTTCTCTCTTCCTCCCTACTTTCCTCCTTCATCTCTCTTCCCCTCTCTCCCCACTCCCATTTTCAACTTACCCACTGTCTCTTCCTTCCCTCTCTTTTCCTTTCCCTCTCTCTCCTCTTTCCTTGTTCCCTACCCCTCTTCCTTCCCTTTCCCCCTCATTCTCCCTCCCTCTCCCCATCCTACTGTCTTGCCTTCTCTCCTTCCCTTACGCTTCTTCCCTGTCACTCCCTTTCGCTCCTTCTCTCTCCCTGCTTTCCCCATTCTGATTGCCTTCCCTCCATTCTCTCTCTCTCTCTCTCTCTCTCTCTCGTCCAACACAAAGCAACACGTCTCCCTTGACTTGTCTTAGGGCTGGTAACATCCATCTTGCTTATACTCAGGGGGACGGACAGCTAGCTCTGCCTCTGTGTGTGTGTGTGTGTGTGTGTGTGTGTGTGTGTGTGTGTGTGTGTGTGTGTGTGTGTGTGTGTGTGTGTGTATGTGTGTGTGAGAGAGAGAGAGAGAGAGAGAGAGAGAGAGAGAGAGAGAGAGAGAGAGGGAGGGAGGGAGATTTCTTTGTGCCTGTGAGACTTCTTTGTTGATGTGAGCAAATGAAACGTTAAGATTAATGTGTGAGAGAGAGAGAGAGCATGGATGAAGAAAATGTAAAACAGCCTAGTATCACACCAGTCCATGTGTGAAAGTGACCAGACTAGGGAAGTGCATGGAAATGACTGAAGATGCAGGAAGTGTAGAGGAGGGAGAGGCCTGCTTAAACTTTAATGCCAGGGAGAAGAGGGGATAGAAAGTTACAAAATATATTCGCTTGTTAGGAATATACGTATTTTGCACAAAGAAGACACTAGAAAAAAGTAGAAGAATAATAGCTGCAAAAAATACATGGGAGTTTAGGATAGTTTAACAAGATATAGTAGTTTTGAAAAATACATTACTATCCCATATATATGGTAGTTGGAGATGTTAAGGAAAATACAAATAGTTACTGTCAATGCAGTTCTTTGGGTGGTTATAAAAAATTTGCTCTAGTTCCAGTAATATATGGTAGTTGCAGAAATCGAAGTTGCAGCAGTATGTGGTAGTTGTAGAAATAAAAGTTTCAGTAACATTTGGTAGTTGCAGAAATAAGCTGTATAATCTGTGGTAGTTACAGAAATGCTCGGTCGATGCAAAAACCATTCTGGTAAATAATGCTGTATTGGCAGTGTAGAAGGTAATTGCAAAAAGTAATATCTACACAAAATTTACATTGCTTTGCCAGTTGATAATAATATATGTAAAAATGTATATTCGTTGCAGGAATAGTACGACAGAGGGACACAGTAGTTGTCTAGTTGCTCTCACCTATTTCTTTCCCTCCTCACCAATCTCACTTTCCCCTCCTCCCCTTCCTCTTCTATCATCTCTCTTTCTTCTCTCGCTCCTTCCCCCTTGCCTTGCCTTCTCTCTCTCTATTATGTCTTCTTTTCTTGCCTTCTGTCTCTCTACACTCTGTCTCCCCTACTTGCCTGCCCTCTATGCTCTCCTCTCTTCCCTCACCCCTTCACTCACCCTCTCCCCTCCACTCTCCCTCTCCCCTCGTTTCATTCCTACTTCCTACTTTCATTCTCCCTCTCCCACTCCCCTCCCATCTTTTCCTCTCTTCCTCTCTCCTTTCTGTATTCTTTCCTCCTTTTCTGCTGTCATTCCTTCGTACCTCCTTCCTTCATTCCTATCCACTAGCTTGTTCTCTCTTCCCCTCCCTTGCCCCTTCTCTCTCTCTCTCTCTCTCTCTCTCTCAACGCGCGCAAACAAGTATATTCGCGCGCGCGCGCTTGTGTGTGTGTGTGTGTGTGTGTGTGTGTGTGTGTGTGTGTGTGTGTGTGTGTGCGTGCGTCCACTCCAGCCATTGCCCTCATGCGTGACTCTGTGTATTAATTTCAGTTTACATTAGAGATTTTTTTTTTTTTTTTTAAAGAATCGTGTTGCGTAAAAGTGATCTGTCGTTTAAGTGGCTAAACTGTTTTGAGGTTGTTTGTTAATGCCGTGACAACAAAAGGAGCCTGTGGAGAAAGTGGGTATGTACAGTATGTATATTTTTAACACCAGAAGAATTTTTGTAGTTTTAAGGAGAAGCTAAGTAGCGTGTGGAAAGGGCAAATTCCGGAGGTCTCGATTTTTTTTTCTTTTTACAGGAGGTTATGTTGAGGCTATTCTTTAAAGAAAAAAAAAAAGTCACTCTACGTGCAGTTGTCTACCATTTCCGGAGCTAAAGTTACTGATGATCTTAAAGGCTAAAACAGTCTGCCTCATAATTAACCCATAGGTCATCTGTAACTGTAGCTGCATGACGGCTGAGAATTGGACCCACGTTGGTGTAGTAATTTTCTCTCAAAATTAATACTTGCCTCCTGAAGCTTCTTGAAAATCTCACAGGACACCATGTATCTGCTTGCTGCCAACAGACGATTTTTGTTTCATGCTATGGAAAAGGTAGCATGTACAGAAGGCGCGTGTGTTCATGCTGACATGAGACGATTTTGCACAGAAATTTTTTTTATTCTAGAAGGGTTAGTTTATCTTCCACTAACCTGTTTAAAAGTTCAATAGGATTAGGAGAGTGGCGTGTTGAGCAGGTAACTATTCTGTTGCTACCACCAGATGATTTTAACCCGATTTTTTACTTAGAGGGGATGAGAGGGTTTCATTTGGAGAAAGCAGACCATTTTACTCAGCTTAAAGGGAGAATGTTTCACGTGGAGAAGGCATAGTGTGTATACTTGCCACCACAGACAATTTTATTCAGCTGAAAGGGAGACGATAGCGTGTAGATTTTACTCAAAGAAAGGTGATTTTTCTTTCGTCCTAGATGGGTCGGAGAGTACGTGTGCAGAACAAAAAAAAAAAAAGGAAAAATCTTGCTACCAACGGACAATTTTCCTCAGTTTAGATGCATTTTTAAACCAGCAGGATTAGATATAGCCTTGGCTGCCTCTTTACCAGCTTAGCAGACAGTTATTGGCGTCCATTAATTACACTGTTGATTAGGAGTTTCATTAAATAGCCAAAATGTCAAAGCTCCTCACACTAGCACATTGAGGCGTCCCCACAACACAGATTTAGAGGATGCTGTATTGGACTATCCTATTTTTAAAATGTGTAGCCAAAGAGTAAAATGTTTTGGAATATGCATAATGAACTAGACAAAATCAAAACCTCATATTAAGCGTCCTTAAAAATGTATAATGTGTAAAATATTAATTCTCTCTCTCTCTCTCTCTCTCTCTCTCTCTCTCTCTCTCTCTCTCTCTCTCTCTCTCTCTCTCTCCAGCCAGATATTGTGTTTGGGAACGGTCATAACATCTCGAGCTTTGTTTACCAAATTCCCGGTTGGGTAAAGAGACAAAGTAGCCCATAAGACTGGTCAGAGAGAGAGAGAGAGAGAGAGAGACTTACCGCTCTCTCACCTGTAGTGTGGCTTTGTTGTCATACTCTGCCTCCTGTAAGCTGGCCAAAATAACTGTAAAGGTATGTATGATTCTCCTCGCGTAAGTAGAGGAAATTGGGGAGGGATGTTGAGATTGGGGTGGGGGTGGATGAAGAAGAGGAGGAAGAGAAGTAAGAGAAGAAAAGAAGGAGGAAGAGGAGAATAAGAAAAGAACAGGAAGGCTTTTGACTGATAATAAGAGTATACCAAGGTCGTGAAGGGACACGTTCCACAACCATCTCACATACTACAACACGCATCTATGGAATTTGTAGTTGGTCTGTATTTCTTTTATAAGGACGAACAGGCTGGGTTAAAAGACATTACTCTTACGTTCTCTTGACTGGCCTGGGAATCAAGTTCCGGCGATTATTTCTGGAGCGATGATAATGATGATGATAATGATGATGGGGTGATGGTGATAGTGATAATATTGAAGGTGATGAAAGTGGTGGTGTTAACGATGTTACAGCATACCTGATTCAGTGTGACTTATCTTCACCAATTAAGGTGGGGAGAAGACTAATTACCTTTAACAGTTAACAGGTGTTCCAGCATAACCACCTGATATTTAGGAACTTAATTTTAGTAATTGGTCCCTTAGATCTCGAACGTAAGCCCAGACAGATGCTAATGGAAAGCAGAATCAGTGTATAATAAGCATAACAAAGAGCTAAAAAAAACTACTCTATTCACTTTACTAAGGCCTGAAATTGCCATCCCTCCATTTTTTAGGTATAACAGTAGATTAGCACTGGAATATTATGCTAGTCACGAGAAGTGGTACCGTGAGGATGTAGAGTCACAGAACTGCTTTTTTTTCTACGACTGAGCCACGTGAAATAAGGTGGAAAAGGATGAAAATCTGGCCAAAGTTAAAGAACTATCGTGCTGCAAAACCTCCTGTATCACCTACAAGACGACCATTCACCCAGACAGGTAGCCCAGCATGTCATGTGGATTACATGGAAGTGGAGGCTGTATTCTTTTTAATGCAAGGAAGAAGGAACCAAAGGCCAAGAGCATGCAAAATTGTACCTCAAAGAAAAACAAAAACAAGTTAACAGAGAGCCAAAATCAAGATCCGTTCATTTCGAGTTGCCTGGACACACTGTATATGGCTAGTGAGGGAGTGATCGCCCTCTACCTACACAGATCAAAAGCCCTCGGGAGCAGGGGGGTGGTTGCTTTCTCAGGCAGAGGAACTCCTTGAGAGTGAAATGGCTGGGAAGCATGCCGGCACGTGACTGGCTACAGCATAGCTGGGTCTTTCGGGTGTGGGCAATCAGGCAAGTTAGCTGCCTACCGCGACTGCAACACAATGGCGAGGTGTTCAGGAAGTTAGCCAAAGAAACCTTGATGGACTCTGAAAGAACAATAATGGCCCCCAGTCCCGTGCAGCCCTTAAATGGGCAGGGGGTGCTAAGAATCTCACGGTTGCCTCAGTTACAATCTAATTCCTTTGTCAATGGAAAAAATACAATTAAAATTGGTAACTGGAATGTGAGAACGCTAAATCATGACGGTAAAATCGATGAGTTAGTGAAGGTTTTTCAAAATTACGGACTTGATATTTGTGCTCTGACAGAAACTAGATTAACTGGAGTCGATAAGTTGGATTTGGAGGATGGTATACGTTTATTGATATCTGGCCGACAGGACGGAATGCATTATCAGGGAGCAGGATTGTTGCTGGGTTGTAAAGCAAATAAGGCTTTATGTGAGTGGGATCCTATAGATGAGCGATTGCTATACGCACGGTTTAACCCGTGCCGTCCCGAGGACGTACTTCCACGTCCTCACGTTTTGTCACAGCTAATCCCGAGGACGTACTTCAACGTCCTGCAATTGCAAGGTTCATAATTTCCACAATTTTCAATTTTCGCGAGTCATTTTTGGTACGTATACACGGGACACCTGCCTCAACAAGATGCCAGGCAGAGACAATGCCTTACCCAGCATGACCTCCTCCCCCCCCCCTGCATGCCCTTTTCTCAGCAATTCACCTGTTATCAGTGATCTGGCCAGTATAGCCATGTCATGCCACGGTACGAAATTCAGGGCCAGAGTGATTCCCCAATCAATGACAATGTGGAGGACAAACTTTACATAGCATTAGAGGAAGAAACAGTTAGAAATGATGATCAGGTAATGTGGCAAAAAAAGGTCAGGTATTAGCGAGTGAAACAATGCTTATAATGCCTATATTACTGCTTGAAAACCAATATACTTTTGTACTACATATAAATTCGTAACAGTAAATAAATAAATACCGTTTATGAGTGGTGTGAAATAGTTATCCTCCCATAGAACTCGTTTTCTTTGGCGCCAGCCTGATAGAAAACCCAGTAAAGTAAGGAGGCTCTCCTACCTGTAATGAGTATTTTAAACCTCAGGTGAGCGATTTCTCTATAAATTTTCGATGTTTCTCACCAAAAGCGAAAGTTTTAGCAAAAAAAAAAAAGGTCAAAAATTGCCCGGGATTGGGGGGTACCAGTGGTCAAAAAGTGGCCGGGACTGGGCGGGTTAAATCAAATCATGGCAACATCAGTCTGTTTGTGTGTTATGCACCTACTAATGATGCACTCGATGAAAGGAAAGACACATTTTATGAAAAGTTGCAAGAAGGAGTAGGAAGGGTACCTAGACATGATGTTTTGATCTGCGTTGGAGACTTTAATGCAGTAATGGGCTGTTCAAATGAGGGATTTGAGGCATGTATGGGTAAGATGGGAGTTGGTAGTAGGATGAGTGAAAACGGAGTGAGGTTTGGAAGCTTCTGTCTAGCAAATGACTTAGTCATCGGGGGCACACTTTTTCAGCATTGCAATATACACAAGACAACTTGGGTGTCGCCGTGTGGAAAATATAAAAATCAGATTGATCACATCGCTATCAGTAGGAGGCATAGAAGTTCTCTGCTAGATGTTCATGTTAAACGGGAGCGGATATTGGTAGTGACCATCAACTCAGCATTGCAAAAATAAGGTTTAAACTTAAAAATCAGAAGAAGGAAAAATCTGGTGTTGGTAGATACGATATTGTTAAGCTGAGAAGAGAAGGAGAAGAAAAGGAGGAATTCAGATTAGAATGCAGAAATAGGTTTTTGGTGTTGGAAACGTTGGAAGAGGGGGAGAGAAGTGTAGATGAGATGTGGGAGGATGTGAACAAAGTTTTGCATGAGACTGCTGAATGTACGATTGGAAGGAGACATAGATTCAGGAGAAAGAAATGGATATCAGAGGAAACGTGGGATATGATAAAAAAGAGAGGTGAGGCTAAATTGAGGAGTGAGATGCAATGCGTTGATGAACGAGAGATTGAATTAGCAAGAGCTGCGTACTGGAGTTTGAATTCAGAAGTAAGAAGGTTAGCTAGGAGAGATAAAAGAAGATGTGTGGATGAAAAGGTTGCAGAGACTGAAATCCTAATAAACAAAAATGATGGACAGAGTCAAAGAATAGCATATGAATCGATTAGAGAACTGAGTGGTAATGCAGGTAAACGCAAGGAAATACCAATTAGAGACAGGGAAGGAAATTTATTGACCAAAGATGGAGATATTAAAAATAGATGGAAAGTGCATTTTGAGACAGTTCTTAATAGACCAATACCTCCAGAAGAGGATATACCGTCTGCTCAGGAAGATTTAAATATAGAAACAGGAGAGTTGAGGCTTGCAGAAGTGGAGAAAGCAGTAAAACAGTTAAAGAATAATAAGGCACCAGGGGAGGATGGTTTATTTCCGGAAATGTTTAAAGTGGAGGGGGATAGATTAATAATGATCTTGACCAAGCTATTCAATAAGATATGGGTGACGGGGTTACTACCATCAGTTTGGAAGAATGGTGTAATTGTTAAAGTTCCGAAGAAAGGAGACCTGAGTGAATGTGGTAATTGGAGGGGAATCTCTTTGTCACCGATAGCTTTGAAAGTTTTCAGTAGAGTGTTGTTAAATAGGTTGGAGCCGGTGGTTGAGGGTATTCTGAGGGATGAACAGGCTGGTTTTAGAAAGGGACGTGGTTGCAATGATCAGATCTTTATAGTTAGGCATTTGATGCAGCAAGTTAATGAAATGAGAGTACCGTTAAGTCTTTGTTTTGTTGATTTTGAAAAGGCTTTTGATAGTGTTTCGAGAGAGTCTATGGGGAAGATCATGAGACATTATGGAATACCAGAGGAGTTTGTGAGGGTCATTATGAACATGCATGAGGACACATTTTGTAAAGTGATGGTTGATGGTTGTCTGAGTGATTCATTTGAAGTCAAGTCCGGAGTAATTCAAGGTGGTGTTCTATCGCCTTTACTATTTATATTGGTCATTGATTACATTATGAAACGTGTTGGAACAGAAACCGGTGCAGGTATACTTTGGGGAGAGAACAGGAAACTTTTGGATTTAGATTATGCAGATGATATAGTTTTGATTTGTGATGGGCCAGAAGAGATGCAGAGAGTGTTGGACTGTTTGGTGAGTGAAGGTCGCAAGGTGGGTTTGGTTATTAATTGTGGAAAAACTGAAATAATCAATATGAATATGGAAAATGCGCAGGAATGTGTAATTGGAGGTATGGTTGTAAAGCAAGTTGATAGGTTTAAATATTTAGGTACTTATTTAGCCAAGGATGGTTCTTTGAACTTTGAATTCGAGGAAAGGTTAAAGAAGGCTAATCAGGCAATGGGAATGCTTAAAAATATTTGGAATAATAACAATTTCTCTGTGCATACAAAATTCAAACTTTATAAGGTAATGGTTAGGAGTATCTTAATTTATGGACACGAGTCTTGGTACAGCACAGTGACTATGGAAAATAAATTCTTGGTGTTTGAAAATAAAGCACTTAGAAGAATATTAGGAGTTAAGTGGTGGGAAAGGATACCAAATAGTAGAATTAGAGAAATAACGGGAGTGCAGCCGATCGATGAATATGTTAGATTCTCACGATGGAAGTGGCTAGGACATGTGTATAGGAGACAGGGAATAGTACGAGGTACACCAGGGTGGGTGGCACCTGGTAGGAGAGATAGAGGAAGGCCAAAAGAGACGTGGGTGAGGACAATGAGACGGGAAGCTGGAGATGAGTGTTGGGGAGATCTTGAGGAGTTAGCACAAGATAGGATGTGGTGGTGTGAGTTCATCGAGGCCCTATGCATCCCCGAGGGTGCCACAGGAAATGATTGATTGATTGATTGGACACATTGCGTTTGAAAGACTGGAGATCATAGGCAATAGGAAAGACAGACAGAGGCAGACAGTTCCAGAGGGTACCATAGAAATTCCAGGTGTACTGGGCCTGATAAATCACTGATGAAGAGGTGTTACGTACCCTGATGTGTCACCTAGAACACGAACCTTTGCCCAGATCGATGGCCATGTGACGCTTTTTATCCATCTGTACGATCCTGCGGCAGACTATCTCGATGCCACGAACCAGAATATATAAATTCCATAACAGACAATATCAGTGTAATATGCATAATAAATCTCTTAGAAACAGGTGCAACGAAGCCTCCTACGTCACCTAGAATATGACCATATGCCCAGACTGGAAGCCTAATGATGCAGAATATCAAGGTGTAATGTAGTGTTGTAAAAAAAGGTATCGTTACTCAGGTGTCTGATAGGTACGAAAACGAGCACTACAGTGGCTGCTATCTCCGAAGGGTTGGTACTCCTGCGTGGGAGACGTATCAGTTAATACCGACGGTGATATCTTGAAACGATACCTTCTACAGTAGGGCTTATAGTAAAATATAACCAACAATGGTGGATATGCAGGGGTACCAACAGTTTCCAACCCCCCCGGCATGTATTTCAAAAGCGATTGTCGTTTGTCATGTTGTTTCGCACAAAATTGTAACGATACTTTTTTTTGCAGTACATAATAATAAGTCGTAAAGAAGCTGGTATCACGAACTCGATAGTCACCGAGGCCTGTCTTCTCGTCGGTTGAGGAAGGTCCTTAACACTGTTTCCTACGCGATTTGTTTTCCTACGCAATTTGTTTTGTTCTTTATATCTAACCGCTCAATTCTGTTACATAAATCCTTCCAGCATCGTCGTACTCTGCCTAAATAACGTACAATAGGATATTAACCACCCACATCCAAATATAAATCGCTAAAGAAGAGGTGTTATGGAGCTTCCCTAACGGGCAAGAATGCGAGCCCTACGGTTGCATTCTCACAGGATTTTGAGCCTGCTCTAGCTTATCTTCCCGTCACATTAATATTGTTGTGATTGACGTGAGTATAAATATGGTCGATATTAACTGGATATAAAGAACATAGAAGGATGTTAAAAATAGTCAAGAAACTGGTGTAAGGAAGGCAGCCAGGCATAGAAGCACACGACACCTAAATAACAAACACACACCTGTTAGTCGTGTGGATGGCGTGCCAGTGGGAGGTGTGGAGGGGTATGCAGAGTGTAATTACAGTGGATTAGCGTGGTCGTAGCTGGTTGCACTACGCTACAGGAGCATTTCCCGGGGTAATGTGCCACTCCGAAACAGCTGAGAGGCCAAATCCCTGTTAAGAGGCGTAGTATTCACAGCTTTGCCAGTCTCCTCATCCCTACTCTTATTGTTAATTGTGTGAGCCGATTATATTTGACGGTAAAATTGAGTGTCTTAACTGTTGATATTGCCGTTGTGGGATTTGCTGTTACTATGACCATTATAATATTTTACGATTATATTTCTGGTAGTCGATATTAGTTTTCGCAATCGCAGTAACGCAGTATTCTCAGGAATTGTGGGCTTTTCTGTTTTTGTCCCGATCTGTGTGTTGGCCTTTACAGTAGGATAGGATTATATGCCACGATTACATTTACGATACTCTTCTCTACCTGTCCATATTGCTTTTCGTAACCATGGCAACACAGAAGATTATCAGGTAATTTGGGTTTTGCTCCTCGTTTGAGCCTTTGTTACCCTTTGACTATATTTTACGGCTGTCTTCATTGCCCCGTTGTTACCTAGCTGTCGATTTTTTTTTTTTCAACAGTGGCAGCACAAGATTTTCATTGATAGTTTTGTTGATAAGGCGGCTTGTTATGCTGCTATTAATTTTAAGATACTATTTTATTCCTATTTCTGATCATTCTTGCTGTCCTAGTAGTGCCTAATTGTCCCTGTTGTTTCCCGTAACCGTGGTAACGCTGAGAATTATTTAGGGATTGTGGGTTTTGCTATTTATATGTATCATTTGTGTATCACTCTTAATTTTAGGATGCGATTATTCAACAATTATATTTTAAGGTTTTCTTGATTACCCTGCTGTTACCTAAATGTCGGTATTGCTTTTCGTTACCATGGCAGCATATCTCTCTCTCTCTCTCTCTCTCTCTCTCTCTCTCTCTCTCTCTCTCTCTCTCTCACACACACACAGACACACACACACACACACACACACACACACACACACACACACAGTGACAGGAAATAGATGTAATTGCCCCTAAAAAATTACCTGTGAGGGTAACTGTTCCTCCTTTCTGCAAATTTCGAAAAGGAAAATGAAGTGAACTCGGCCAGGTGTGAAATACGAACATAAAGGTGTGAAGGTTGAGGTGACAAAAATGTGAAAATCAGGAAGGATGTACCACTGAGGCCTGGAGAGAGAGAGAGAGAGAGAGAGAGAGAGTAAAAGTGGAGGTGTGAAAATAGTGTGTCTGTGTTGTGGTAAAATAACACTGGCCTCTGTATTTTCTCTGCCACTGTCTGTCATCCTGGAATGAAAAATATGGTACATCTGGGCATTGTACCTGACAAAAAATATGAAGAAACACTTTTAGATTATTTTTCTTCCCAGTACAGTTTGGTTTTGATTATTACTTGACCCCGCCTTGGAGGGGCCCGGGGGCGGGTATTGTTTTCACTCGGTTTGTCTGTCTGTCTGTCTCTCTGTCTCTCTGCCTGTCTGTCTGTTTGTCTATCTGTCTTTTAACAACTTTACGCGAAACCTACTGGTACGATTTTGACTAAAATTACAAGGATGATGGGCTATGTCCTCCTGATCGCGTGATTAAATTTTCGGCCAAATAGCGCCAAGGCCCAGGCTGTAGGTCCCAAAAATGTATAAAAAAAAAAAATCGCCATAACTCCTTTCAAATTAGTCCTAGCGACATGAAACCAAAACTTAAAGGTGCATCTTTCTAATCTGCATTCTATAACATTCCTCGTTACACGAGGGGGGGTCACCCCCCAACTAGCGGTAGGGGGGTTAATGTTAGGTGTGTCGGGCCTAAAATTTCAAATTGGGCACAAAATCGTCATTTTCACCCGATTTACTCCAAATCTGATATGTGACATCTTTGACTAGATATCCTGTTGTGTTTATACGTCAGCACTAAAATGACTGCCGATTTGCTGTGTCATGGCACCGCTTCTTGTATTTTATATGGCAATATTGGTGAAAAAGTTAAACCTCTTATGGTCAGTGACAGTTTTAATAGTATATTCTAACCAGTGACAGGAGATTAACTCCTCTCTCTCTCTCTCTCTCTCTCTCTCTCTCTCTCTCTCTCACACACACACACACACACACACACACACACACACACACACACGCACGCACGCACGCACGCACACACACACACACACACACACACACACACACACACACACACACACACACACACACACACACACACACACACACACACACACACACACACACACACACACACACACACACACAACGCTCCTAGTGGCTTGCTTTGGTGAACTATACAAATTCCTCTGCAGTAAGCCTTGTGTCGTCTCGCCCAGACCTCCTCTCTGCCCCACCGTGACGAAACTGCATGACAAGTTTGGCCAGCTTGTAGAGTGACCTGCTGGTGGTGTCAGGTGGTGGAAATTTGTTGAGGAAAAGCTGGTGGCACGGTGGAAATGGTGGCAGTTTTACTAAGTTTACCAGTTCAGTGCGAGGATATTTTTTATTATTGTTTCTTCCGGACTGTTTTGTTGTTGGTACTGACGGACGAATTGTTTCCTGGAGAGAGAGAGAGAGAGAGAGAGAGAGAGAGAGAGAGAGAGAGAGAGAGAGAGAGAGAGAGAGGTTTCGAATTGGACGGGTTGGATATAGCCCTCCTTTATCATGTTAGTACTATGCGATGGCACCTAAAGTCGAATTAACTTGTTTAAAGTAGTTAGGGGGATGGTGACAGTTTGGCCAGGCAAGAAAATAAGGATGTGGAGAGGGGGATGCTATGGCTCCTTGCTCCGTCCGCTATTGCATTGACAATCATTTTGGGTTAGGTTTGGCTAGATTTGGTTTTGTTTTGTTACGTTTGGTTTGGTTAAGTTATGTTAGGCTCAGTTAAGTTGGATTAGGTTAGGTTAGGTTGAAGTTTGGTTAGGCTAGGTTACAGTGGGTTTGGTTTTGTAAAGTTAGGATGTTAAATTAGCTTAGGTTGTTAGGATAGGTTTGGGTTTGTTAGGTTAAGTTAGCTTTGGTTTGGTCTTGTTAGGTTTGGTTTGGTTTTATTTAGTTAGGTTGTTAGGCTAAATTAAATTTGGTTAGATTAGGTTAGGTTACTTAAACGTAGACGCGGTGACGGATGCAACTGGGGTTAAATGATCCCCCACCCCCCCTCCCTGCCTGATTCACTGAGCACTAAACGAAGGTTTTATACCAGAACATTCAGACTCCTAATTCGGCCCAAAAGTGTATTTAAAAAGCACACATTAGTATTATTATTTGTTATTATTATTATTATTATTATTATTGTTGTTGTTGTTATTGTTGTTGTTGTATTTGCTGTTGTTTTTGTTGTTTTTGTGGATGTTGGGGCTGAAGCTTAATATTTTCGGTGAATCTCGGGGTTTTATATATATATAAATATATATATATATATATATATATATATATATATATATATATATATATATATATATATATATATCGTTACATAGCCTATGATTTCATCATCCTTTGTATAATTCTAACGTACAGTATGCTGCATGTTTGATCACGATTCGCCTCGTGGTTTCCATAGTGCGTGTTCTACCTCACTCCCCCCCCTCTTCTCCCTTATAGTAGAGTAAGTCGTTCTTTCTGTTGTTCAGAGCAGGAGTGTCAACTCTTTGTCCCCTATGGCTTCATTTGCACGTCCTTCTTACAAGTTGTATCAAGCTCTGCCGGCCCCTATATAATGAGCTCAGTCTCTGCATTAATTGCCACTTCGATCTACTTCTCATTTTATTCACATCTCTGTCCTCCCCTGTACAGTTATTTTTGTGAGTGCTCAGGAAGTCTCCAACCATCTAGCTGCTGTGTAATTTGAGTATAAATGTTACTACATTTTTTCTTGTACTGTATAGCATAAGGTGTTAATTCGTAGGCCTGGTAAGGTTTTTGTGATTCATGTAAAGTTCATATTGTCAGCCATTATTAATAATATTTTGTATCTGTAATAATATATCTTGCATTAACTGAGCATTATCCGGTTTTCTCATTTTATCAGGGCTGACTTAGATAAATTTACTCTTGCTAATTTCGTGTTAATAGCGGCTATTGCAGTTAACCATATATTTAACCTATTTTTGCCATTACATTATCCTTATGAGTCCTGAATGTTTAGTTGTTAGTTTGAGCATTAAACTTTAACTTGTAATTTTACCTAACTCTTTTGTTTTGAACCTGGAACTTTGCGGGACAGTTTTCTCTGTTCCATAACATAAATTTGGCGACCTCTTATCAGGATATTCAGGATATTATCATAAGGATATTGCTTGATAGTTTGTGACTGTGATTTATTCATGATGTCTACTATTACTACTCTTGATGAAGCCAAAGATTTTTTGTCAAATGTGCAAACAGTGTGTGATGTAGAAAACAGAACAAAGAATGAACTTAAGCTTGTTGCTCAACAATTGGGAATTGCTGTTTGCTCTCATCATTCTAAAGATCAAATTGTTGACATAATTAATAAAAGCTTGTTTAATATAACTCCTCCAGATGAGCAAATGCAGATTGAATTAGCTAAGTTACAGCTAGCCCTGCAGCAGGCTCGTATTCAGGAGGCACAGGTACAGGCTCAGGCACAAATTGAACTTGCTAGGATTCAGGCAGACCATGAGTATCGCATGAAACAAAGTGGAACTGGATCATCTAGCTCTGATGATTTTGATGTGGCTAAAAATGTTAAACTTGTCCCTCCTTTTAATGAATCTGATTTAACAAAGTATTGTCAGTTGTTTGAGAGGGTAGCTACAGGTTTTAATTGGCCCAAAAAGTATTGGCCAGTATTCCTTCAAACTGTTCTCACCGGTAAAGCTCAAGTAACTTATGCATCTTTGCCTCAGGATCAATCTGATAATTATGATGTAGTTAAGAGCTTGATTCTTAAGGCCTATGAGCTTGTTCCTGAAGCCTATAGAGTAAAATTTAGGACAACTTATAAGCAAGATAAGCAATCCCATGTTGAGTATGCAAAAATCAAAGAAGATCTGTTAGAGCAGTGGTTAAATTCTAAGAATGTGGATTCTGATTTTGATAAATTTAAGCAGATGATTTTGCTGGAGGACTTCGAAAGGTGTATTAATAATGATGTAAGCCTATATCTTGATGAGAGAAGAGTAGATAATTTGTCTGATGCTGCAGTTTTAGCTGATGAATATGTTCTCACTCACAAGAGATATTCTAAAGAAAAAAGGAAAGCTGAGAGTAAGTACGTTGCCTCTACTCAGAGTACAGGTAAAAGGAAAGAGAATAAAGATGATGTTTCTCAGGAAATAAATACCAGCTTCACCTCTAGATTTCAGAAAAGTAAATGTACTTATTGTGGTAAGCTTGGTCATACTACGAAGAAATGTTTCAGGAGACAGCGTGATGTGAACAAAAAGGAGTCTTTAAATATTCAGTCAATTGGTCTAGTGTCCACCCTTGAGAGTTCCCAGAATTCTTTAACTGAGTTAACTGAACCTGCTTTGAGGGGTAAATTAAATTCTCATGATGAAGCTCCTCTTTTGAGCAGTAACATGGGTGACACTCTCAAGAGTTCATGTGCTAATTTCCTGTCTGATGGTTTTGTCAGTCCTCTGGACAGTAATGACAGGAAATCAGTTAAAATATATCATGATACAGGTGCTTGCCAATCCGTTATGCTGACCAGTGTTCTAGGCTCTAATGTTAATTCCTCTGATGAAACTGTAATCTTACAAGGTGTAGGGAATAATTACTTCTCTGTCCCTCTGTGCAGAGTCTGGTTTTGTTAATGGTTCCGTTATGGTTGGGTTGGTTGAGACACTCCCAATGTCAGGTGTAACTTTCTTACTTGGAAATGATATTGGTGGAAGTCAAGTGTGTCCAGCTCCTCAGTTGTCTAGTGAGCCAGTGGCTGCGGCCCAGGATTGTGATGTCCCTGATGTGTTCTCTGCATGTGCTGTCACTAGGGCTAAGTCTAAAGTTACTGGTGACTTAGATTATGATGATGATGTTATCCTAGCTGACACTTTTCTTGCTAATTTGGACCACTCACCAGATGAGGCAGTACCCCGTAGTGTTGATAATTTGTCTCGTCAAGAGTTGGTTGAGTTGCAAGTTGCTGACCCTGAGTTGAAAGGTCTAGCTAACTCTGATTGCAGTGAGGAAGAGTCAGCTGGTGCTTCTACTTGTTATTATATAAAGTCAGGAGTACTTATGAGAAAGTGGAGGCCCCCAACAGCATCAGCCGACTGTGAATGGGAGGTTGTACATCAAGTTGCCATCTCTCGTGTTTGTAGGCAGGATATCATTAGAGTGGCTCATGATTCCAGTTTGGCAGGACACCTTGAAGTGAGGAAGACTGGCACGCATTTTGAAACACTTCTACTGGCCAGGTATCTTCAGAGATGTTTCCTGGTATTGTAAGTCTTGTCACACCTGTCAAGTTGTGGGGAAGTGTAATCAGACCGAAAAGGTTGCACCTCTAGTTCCCATTCCTCCTTTTGAGGCGCATTCACCCGTGTGTTGGTGGATATTGTGGGCCCTCTTCCTAAGACTTCTTCAGGATTTTCTTATGTGTTGACCCTGATTGATATGGCTACTCGTTATCCTGAAGCCATTCCACTTAGAAATATCTCAGCAAAGAACGTGGTTAAGGAAATGCTAGGGTTCTTCACAAAGTTTGGTCTGCCCAAGGAGGTACAGTCAGACCGGGGAAGTAATTTCATGTCAAATGTTTTCAAGCAGTCTCTGAAAGAGTTGGGCATCACCCAGATCACGTCTTCAGCTTACCATCCCCAGACCCAAGGAGCGTTGGAGAGATATCATCAAACACTCAAATCGATGCTCAGGAAATACTGTTTGGAACATCAGAAAGACTGGGATAAAGGTCTTCCATTCGTTGTATTTGCCGCAAGAGAATCTCCAAATGAATCACTGGGCTTCTCACCCTTTGAACTACTGTTTGGCCATGAAGTAAGAGGACCCCTTAAGCTACTCAAGGAATGCTGGCTGTCGGAGGAAGATGACGTCAACCTGCTGGAGTATGTGATGAAGTTTAAAGAACGGCTGTCCACTGCTTTACAGCTGGCGAGAGAGAATTTAGGAGCTGCTCAGGAGAAGATGAAGACTTGGTATGATAAGAAGTCCAGGTTACGCCACTTTCAGTCAGGAGATCAGGTTTTGATTCTGCTACCGGTGCATGGGCAACCTCTTCAAGCCAAGTTTAGTGGTCCTTATTTCGTGGAGAAGAAACTCAGTGATGTCAACTATGTCATCGCCACACCAGATCGTAGAAAGAACAAGCAACTTTGTCACATCAACATCCTAAAGTTATATCACAGGCGGGACGAAAATAACCCAGTCTGCACTGTAGCTGTTCCACCCGAGTCTGCAAGTGAAGTTCTCCCATGCAGCATGAGCCTGAGTGATAGTTTGGGGAAGAATCCTGATATCATGAATGATCTCCAGACTAAGCTTTCTCATCTACCTCCCGAGGAAAGGCAGGAGTTTTCGGCATTACTGCAGGAGTACCTGCAAGTGTTCCGTGCCACTCCAGGAAGAACCACTGTGTTAATGCATGATGTCGATGTTGGAGACGCAAAGCCAATTAAACTGCCTCCTTACCGTGTGAACCCAGTGAAAGTTCCTCTCATCCAGAAAGAGCTTGGCTACCTGTTGGACCACAAGATGATTGAACCCTGTCAGAGCGAGTGGAGTTCTCCTGTCACTCTAGTCCCTAAGCCAGGTGGGTCACAGCGGCTTTGCATCGACTACAGACGTGTTAATCAGATAACCAAAACAGACTCTTACCCTCTCCCTCGCGTGGAAGAGTGCATAGACAAGATCGGAAAGGCTAGGTACATAAGTAAGTTTGATTTGTTAAAGGGATACTGGCAAGTACCTATGACTGAACGTGCTAGGGAGATCTCATGTTTTGTAACACTAGGAAAGACTTTTGCATGTTCTGTAATGCCATATGGTATGAAGAATGCACTAGCCACATTTCAGAAGCTCATGAATGTTGTAACAGAGGGTTTGGCAGGGTGTGTTGTTTATATTGATGATGTATTAATCTTCAGTGACAACTGGAAAGATCATCTATGCCATGTCAGTAAATTTCTTGAGCGTTTGGTTCAGGCTAATCTTGTAGCTAATTTATCAAAGTGTGAGTTTGGTCAAGCTAAAGTTCAGTACCTTGGGTACGTAATTGGTGATGGACATGTTGCACCACCAGGAGCTAAGGTTCAGGTTATAAGTGATCTTCCCAGACCTAAAAGTAGGAAAGAGCTACAAAGATTTTTGGGAATGGTAGGTTATTACAGGAGATTTGTTCTTAACTTTTCAATTCTTGTATCACCACTTACAGACCTACTGAAAAAGGGAGTTAAATAATTTGGACCGATGACTGTGAATCCTCTTTCAGCAAACTTAAAGCTATCCTATTAAGTCAGCCAGTGCTCGCTACTCCAAATTTTGCTAAGCAAGTGATACAGGAGCTGGGGCTGTTTTGCTGCAAGAGGATGATCAGGGTATTGAACACCCTGTATCTTATTACAGTAAGAAGTTCACTCCACCTCAAAAGAACTACTCAACTATTGAGAAAGAGCTTTTGGCCTTGATTTTGGGTTTACAGCATTTTTCATTTTATTTGTGTTCTGATTTTGACCCCATAGTCATTTATACTGATCATAACTCACTGAAATTCCTTAGTAAGTATAAAAGATAAAAATCAGAGATTGACAAGATGGAGTCTACTTCTTCAGGAGTATTCATTAGACATACAACATATCAAGGGGAAAGAAAATGTTATTGCAGATTGCTTATCTAGATTTTAGACAGATTGTTTTAGAGTAATAAGAAATTTCCTTTGTAAATTTCTTTTTCTTTGTGGGGAGGTGTTACATAGCCTATGATTTCATCATCCTTTGTATAATTCTAACGTACAGTATGCTGCATGTTTGATCACGATTCGCCTCGTAGTGCGTGTTCTACCTCACTCCCCCCCTCCTCTTTTATAGTAGAGTAAGTCGTTCTTTCTGTTGTTCAGAGCAGGAGTGTCAACTCTTTGTCCCCTCTGGCTTCATTTGCGCGTCCTTCTTACAAGTTGTATCAAGCTCTGCCGGCCCCTATATAATGAGCTCAGTCTCTGCATTAATTGCCACTTAGATCTACTCCTCATTTTGTTCACATCTCTGTCCTCCCCTGCACAGTTGTTATTTTTGTGAGTGCTCAGGAAGTCTCCAACCATCTAGCTGCTGTGTAATTTGAGTATAAGTGTTATTACATTTTTTCTTGTACTGTATAGCATAAGGTGTTAATTCGTAGGTCTGGTAAGGTTTTTGTGATTCATGTAAAGTTCATATTGTCAGCCATTATTAATAATATTTTGTATCTGTAATAATATATCTTGCATTAACTGAGCATTATCCGGTTTTCTCATTTTATCAGGGCTGACTTAGATCAATTTACTCTTGCTAATTTCGTGTTAATAGCGGCTATTGGAGTTAACCATATATTTAACCTATTTTTGCCATTACATTATCCTTATGAGTCCTGAATGTTTAGTTGTTAGTTTGAGCATTGAACATTAACTTGTAATTTTACCTAACTCTTTTGTTTTAAACCTGGAACTTTACAGGACAGTTTTCTCTGTTCCGTAACAATATATATATATATATATATATATATATATATATATATATATATATATATATATATATATATATATACAGTATATATATATATATATATATATATATATATATATATATATATATATATATATATATATATATATATATATATATATATATATATATATATATATATATAATAATAATAATAATAATTTCCATTCTCGCTACTTGCAGACGAGGTTATTCAGGTTTAGGTAGACTTTTCAGCCTGAGGACGTACTGTACATATTATTTTTGCTGTTGTGGGAGAGGCGGTGGCTGAATCGGTAGAGAGGCCGCTTGCAGTCCTGATGGACGCAGGTTCGAATCCAGGCTGGGGCAGGGAACAGTTTAAGGATTTGAATTTCATAAAAAGCAGACTTTCCTGATCTACCAGATGACCTGCCGACATGTCGTAAAAATACCCCCGCTAATACCAATACACCAGTCCTGTATGAGACAGCTCTAGCATGTATTCAATATGGACGGTGGGTGTTAGCGCCAAAGTGGTGACATGTGGAGGTGTAGGACTACTGGGCCTTGGGATAGGCTTCCCCCGAGATATAGGCCCTGAAGCCTTTGCCCAGAGTCGGACACAGGAAAAAAAAAAAAAAAAACTTTGACTTTTCGAACTGCCGAGGCTAAATATCGGCTTTATTTACTACTTCATTGCCAATTGTCCATCCTGAGGCTGAATAAAATCGTCCCACTTGACAATAGTATAATAGAAATTACCTCCTCAGTCTGAAAAGTTTAATGGAGACTGATTCTAACCCCCTGGCTACATAGCGTCTCGAAATCCGAATAAAATCGTATGAGGAGTTGAAGAGGGCGTCGCGAGGCCAGGGAGGCGGTACAGTGCCCGTGGTGTGGGAATTTTGTAAAGTACTTGTTTACTTGCTTTACTGTCTGTATCTGTATTTATCTTATAACTTTATACGGCTGTATTTATTTGTTATATGCTTTTGTCTCAATCTATCTATCTACACTATCTCTCTAGATAAATAGATGCAGATGTAAGTATTTAATTTGCTACCTACAGTATCGGTATTTGTATAAAAAAAAAATCGTTATCTACCTATCTATCTGTCTATCTACTTATCTGTATATATCTTTTTGTGTCTGTATGCCTGTCTGTTTATCTCTATAGGCTGTATCTGCCTAGGTTTATACAATAGTGCCTGACTCCATCCCGTAAAAGCTGCCCTCGACAAAAATACCTTTAACCATTTCATCCCTAAGGTTAGGAGAGCCATACAATAGTGAGGGTTTATAAAGGCCATGTCTGACACCTTCAGTCCCAAGAGTCCATCTAAAGCTGAAAAGAAGTATAGAGATAACGAAAATAAAATAAGACAGACAATCATAGTGGGGTACATAAGCCTCCTCACTCGCAGAGTCTGGTGTCACCAACGCATATTATGACCTGAATATATTCGTTTGTAGGCAGCAACAACAGACAGACGGACATGTTACTGTACTTGTAGGATAACCATCTCTTTCAGTAGCTATATTTCCATAGTATATCATATCAGCAACAGTGTATAATCTCGGTGAAGCGTTATTTGAACTGAATATGATCATCTACGGGCAGCAAGAGTAAAGTAGAATATCCACAGTTAATGTCTGAGGGAAATTGTAATAAACTTTTTGCTGTAAGCTGAATAAGATCGTCTGTAGGTACCAGGTAGCAGGAATATTTTATAAAGTTAGTCTATGATTCTGAAGTGGGTAAACCAGCGTTCCATTAGATCCTTTAAGGTGGCTTCATTTGTGTGTTTTGAAAGCTGAATAAAATCGTCTGAGTACAGACTACAGTGTAACACGTCATCCTATTGAAAACGACTTTTTCCACTAGGTATATGAAGGCTGTTTCATAATCTGTATATCTGACCCAAAAGTACGCAGAATGCTATCATCAGGGCATTTATCATTATCATCATCATCATCACGTCTCTTTTTCCTTCCTGGAGGTGGGGTGAGGTAGGATACGGAAAGCAGTAATAAGGAATGATTACGATAGCTGGAGAACTAATCAAACTCATGGTCACTGAAACGAGCCACACACCCATTCATTCATCAGTCAAGTTCCTGGAATCCTGACTCCACCTGAGAGGCACACCTATCCACACGTAATTAGCACACAGTCAGGCGATTGTCAGATTAAAAATGGGGCACAAAACCGCGTTCATACACTCCTAACATATTTCATCAAACCTGCTCGAATCCTTGTCAGTTCCATAGCCTCGTAAGCGTCCACACCTTTCTTTCTCACATACTCGTTAACTATATCTGTTGACGTTCACCTTGGTCTACCACGCTTTTTCCCACCTTCAAATTCACTCACATAATTAATAGGCTATCCTCTTCTATCTATCATTTATAAGACTATACCATCTAAGCACACTCTCCTCAACTCAGTCCACGGATTTTCTTGCTCCCCATCTCCCACTAATCACACAACTTCCCATCCTCTCCATTCTCTTCACATCACACGCGTTTCCCAAGACGTCTCTCTTCACCGCTGTAACTCCTGGCTTTTCATTTTCATGTCACCAGCCTCGCTCCCGTATGTTAGTGCGGGTACTAATACGCTTTCGTGCAGTTCTAATACAATTGCCACGCTGGACAGAGGAAGACTAAATTGCAGCCTGCCGTGCTGCTGACAAAAAAAAAAAAAGTCTGTTGGATTAAATGTATTAAGGCATTTTCACATGGTCGTTGTTATAATTTCACTTTTTAACATTTAGGCTGTTCATATACGTCAGAAATATGCTAATTCCGTGTCAGTTGTCATGCTTTATGTTTATTAAATTCAAGGAGGTATGAAAAAATATTTATGTCCTGTGTGTGTGTGTGTGTGTGTGTGTGTGTGTGTGTGTGTGTGTGTGTGTGTGTGTGTGTGTGTGTGGTGTACTGTAATGTGTGGTGTGGTGAAGTGTCTTGTGCAGTGTAGTGTGGCATACCGTAGTGTAGTGTAGCGTAGTGTAGTGTAGTGAGGTGTAACGTTGTTTAGCGCAGTGCAGTGTAGTGTGTTGTAGTGTAGTGAAGTGTGGCATTGTTTAGTGTAGTGTAGTGTAGTGTAGTGGTGCAGTGCATTGTGATGTGTAGTGTAGTGTAGTGTTGCGTACTAGCAGTGCAGTGTAGTGTAGCCTGATGTAGTGTACCGAAGTGTAGCATAATGTAGTGTAGTGTTGTGTAGTGTACAGTGGTGTAGTGCTGTGTCGTATACCGTGGTGTAGTGTAGCGTACCGTGGTGCAGTGTTGTGTAGTGTAGCTTAAAGTAGTGTACCGTGGTGTAGTGTAGTGTGGTGAAGGTATCGTGGCGAGGGGCAGTCTCCCATATTTCCCCAGTAATATAACCATGGGTAAGATCCTACTAATAATCTCCGCCACTTTATAGTATTTTCAGATCCAGCGTACAGTACATTGCGTTTGACTCCTTTGTATATTATTTTCAACGCTTCTGTGTTGTTATCAACGCCTTCTGTGTTATTTTCAACGCCTTCTGTGTTATTTTCAACATCGTCTGTGTTATTTTCAACTCCTGTGTTATTTTCAGCGCCTTCTGTGTTATTTTCAGCACCTGTGTTATTTTCAGCGCCTTCTGTGTTATTTGTAACGCCTTCTGTGTTATTTTCAATGCCTCTTCTGTTATTTTTAGCGCCTTCTGTGTTATTTTCAGCACCTCTGTTATTTTCAACGCCTCTTTGTTATTCTCAACGCCTTCTGTGTTATTTTCAGCACCTTCAGTGTTATTTTCAATGCCTTTTTGTTGTTTTCAACGTCTTCTGTGTTATTTTCAGCGCTTTCAGTGTCATTTTCAGCGCTTTCAGTGTTATTTTCAGCGCCTTCTGTGTTATGTTCAACGCCTTCTGTGTTATTTAGAAAGCCACTGCATAGTATATTCAGCGCCTTCGTTCATTACTGTCAATGATTCATATACCATTTTCAACACCCTAGTATAATAGCTTCATCGTCTTTGTGTATCTTCAGTGTCTTAGTATTATTTTAGGCTCCTTCGTATATTACTTTCAGAAATTCGCCTTCATCTTTCCAACGCCTGGGTATATCTTCAAACGACATTATATTGCAGCACAAAATCGACAGTGCATTAATTTTCTTCCATATATCCTGAAATTAGGGACCTTGATTTCCACTAGACTACTGTGAGTCGTCTTCCAGGGGACAGTATGATTTGAGCAGGAAAAGATGATCGTCTCTTTATTATCTATTTAATTCTTCTCTCGCCTCAGCCACCCACCAACAGCACTGAACCTGTCTTCTTTTCCACGTGCTCAGTCGACATTAATGTTTGATGATAAGAATTGTACCTTCCTCCTCCTCCTCCTCCTCCTCGTTCTTGTTCTTGTTCTTGTTCTTCTTCTTCTTCTTTCTTGTGATTTTTTTTTCCTCAGCAGCAGCACTAAAATCAGCCCATCCTCTCTTCCCCAGGCCCAGTCAGCACTGATCTCCGACGCGGTGAGGGTGGTTGCTGAGGCGCTGACCACACTACTAAAGCACAAGAAGGTGGACGTGTTTGGTGAGTCTCCTGGGCTGGGGGCGCCGCGGATCATCAGCTGCCACAGTAATGACGCTGATCAGAGCGTCTGGGAGCACGGCGAGAAGATCACCAGGCACTTGAGGAAGGTGGGTCCAGGAGTAGGTGTCAGGGTGGGGTATTAGGGTGCAAGGGTGAAGTATTAGGGTGCCAGGGTGGAGTATATGGGTGTCAGGTGTATGGGTTATTAGGGTGTCAGGGTGGGGTATTAGGATGCCAGGGTGGAGTATTTGGGTGCCAGGGTGGGGTATTAGGGTGCCAGGGTGGAGTAATTAGGGTGCCAGGGTGGAGTATTAGGTGTCAGGGTGGGGTATTAGGGTGTCAGGGTGGGGCATTAGGGTGTTAGGGTGGAGTATTAGGGTGTTAGGGTGGAGTATTAGGGCGCCAGGGTGGAGTACTGGGGTGCCAGTGTGGAGTACTGGGGTGCCAGGGTGGAGTATTAGGGTGTCAGGGTGGAGTATTAGTGCCAGGGTGGAGTATTAGGGTGCCAGGGTGGAGTATTAGGGTGCCAGGGTGGAGTACTGGGGTGCCAGGGTGGAGTATAAGTGTGCCAGGGTGGAGTATTAGGGTGCCAGGGTGGAGTATTAGGGTGCCAGGGTGGAGTATTAGGGTGCCAGGGTGGAGTACTGGGGTGCCAGGATGGAGTATTAGTGTGCCAGGGTGGAGTATAAGGGTGCCAGGGTTGAGTATTAGGGTGCCAGGGTGGGGCATTTGGGTGCCAGGGTACGGTATTTGGGTGCCAGGGTGAAGTATTTGGGTGCCAAGGTGAAGTATTGGGGTGCCAGGGTGGAATATTAGGGTGCCAGGGAGGAGTATTAGGGTGCCAGGGTGGAGTATAAGTGTCAAGAACGTCAATTAGGGTGTCACGATATAGGATTAGGTGTCAGTGTGGCATAATGTGGTGTTAGGATGGACTTGGAGAAGATGTCAAGAGTGAATTTAAAAAAAAAAAAGACCACCAGGGACTTGAGGAAGGTGGATGAGTAGTTAGATGTGCATTGTAGAGATGTTAGGGTGCTAGAGAAGAGGAAAAATAATTCCTTAGGGTGGAGTATTATGGTAACCGGAGGCTGTTGTTGTTGTTGTTGTTGTTGTTGTCGTTGTTGCTTAACCCTGGACCTCCTGACCATGTACCCGTCGACCACAGGTAAACAACCGCCCCTATAAGGTTGTCCTATAGGTTCCGAACACCGTTGATATTATGTCTGTGTTTTAGTGTGGCATGTGCTGTGCAGTGCTTCATTATGTGTGTTACGTTGTGTGGGTTTAGTGTACAAACGAGGCACATGTCGTCTGTGATTATACGCAACCTAAATCTAAACTGGTATCTGAGGAGGGCTGAGTGATGTCCTGCTTTAAGCCTAGCCAGGGGAGCTCGACCAGCTCTGTTTAAGGACACCTCTGGTGGGTGGACGACAGGAGGTGTGGCACGTAGTAGTTGGGTCCGATCGGGGTGTTGTTTTGCCCTCCTCGTGAGGTGGGTAGGTAGGTGTTTCTTCAGTGATAGTGTGGGAATGTCTGTGGTAGGTTGTGTTAGGTTGTAGTGTTAAGTGTCAGGGTGGGATAGTAGAGTGTTAAGAAGAATGGGTATGGTGTCTGGGTGTAAAGCTAGGGTGTGTGGAATATTAGGGTGTCCAGTTGTAAAATAAGGTTGTCAGTGTGGAATGTTAGGGTGTCAGGTTGTGGAATTCTGCTGTCAGCGTGGAATATACAATAAAGGTGTTAGGATGTAACATTACGTTGTAGTATGCAATATTAGGGTGTCAGGATGTAGAATTATGTTGTAGTATGGAATATTAGGGTGTCAGGATGTAGAATTATGTTGTAGTATGGAATATTAGGGTGTCAGGGTGTAGAATTATGTTGTAGTATGGAATATTAGGGTGTCAGGGTGGGCCTGGGGTAAGGTGTCAAGAGTAAATAAAGACGATGCTAGACACTTGAGGGAGATGTGTAATGTGTTATGGTTGCACTGTGGACATGTTATGGTGCTAAAGAGGGTAACTATTGCACTATACCCTATTTTACCATAACATGCCAGATTTTCGTCTTGTTGCGACTTATTTCACGTAGCTGAATGGCAGAAAAAGATATTGCTGAAGTTCTATATCCTCTCCCCAGCACTGCTTCCTGACTGGCATCATATTCTAGTGTTAATCTATTGTTATAGGTCAGCATTCAAGGTGGAGAGATGGCAGTTTTAGGTTAAGTTAGGGTAAAAAGAGTATAAGTAGAATATTAGGTACAAAAAGTTCATAGCCATAGTTCATTTGCCTTCATATAGCACAGATTTTCACGTAGCTCATTGGCAGAAAAGACACGGCTTGACCTCCTGCTATTCTGTCTTTGCCTTTAACTCATAAAATAGTTTTGTTAGTTACAAACCTTCTCTATAACAAATAGCCTCGAAAAAACCGGCAAGTGTGCTGCTGTTTGTTTTTCTTTGTAAGAGGTTTAGGGGGACAGGGTGAAGAAGTCGGCATCGAAAATTCTGTCGCCTATTAGAGTTCACTCCACCTGCTTTAAAAAGCAGTTAGATGAATCCACAGTAACTTAAACTTATCACTTTATTTGGCCACTTTTCAGTGTCATCTGTGTCAGTTGCTACAGCTTCACAGCAATGATTTCATAGACCGTGGAAAAAGTAGAAGCTGCAGGACTTTTGATTCTGACCGTACCTCTACCTCCAGACGTCATTGTTCAAGTCAAGGAAAGTTTCTCAGATCGAGGGAGTGTCACTGCATCCTGGACAGAAGTGTTATGAGTCCATGGGGAGGCTGTACGTACAATAATATCCTTGAGTAAGCGAGGGAAGGCACTGGTATGGCAGCGGCGGTAGGGTGCTTAGCGGATGAGGTGTGCAGCAGGTTTATGGGAATGACACAGACAGCAGCAGGGTGAGCTGATTCAGGGGGGTGGTGGTGTACTGTTAAACGCACATTACTATGTTAACGAGAGAGAGAGAGAGAGAGAGAGAGAGAGAGAGGTGGAGTCTCGATTTGACACTGATACCGCTCAAGGGTCAAAATTCTCTCTCTCTCTCTCTCTCTCTCTGGAATTGAAAATCATAAAAAATAGCAAGATCAGTAAAATTAATAATATAATGACAAGCAGCAGCACTGGGATTTTAACACCCACGCCTTCCAGCTGGTCCAAGTGTCGAATATTTTACCTTGCCGTGTGACCTTGACCTTCGACAAATTACTCTAGAAATCTACTTGCTTCATCCTTGCCTAGCTTATATCCTTTCCACCAACTTGACTCAGATTAGGTCAGAACTGTTTGAGGTGACTTTGTCCTGTGAAGCAAACAGACTGTCAAATGGAAAAATTGTACATTATTTGTACAACACTTTTTTACAGTTTAACATAACGAATATTCATAACAGTTGTCAGCTCAGTTAAAAGCCATGTGTGTTCATACTGGAGGGTTAATTTGACTAGTAACTAAGGAGACTCACTGGTATCACATAGCTATAATTTATCAAAATTACACGCAGCCACGACTTAGTATTTGATTTGGGAGAGTGGACCAGTACAATTACATGAAAGCAATCCAGCAAATAAATTCGTTACCCGTACTAAGTGCTGGTGTGTGTTTCGTGCATTATCTTGGTATTGTTGATGTGTTTCGTGCATTATCTTGGTATTGTTGGTGTGTTTCTTGCATTATCTTGGTATTGTTGTTGTGTTTCGTGCATTATCTTGGTATTGTTGGTGTGTTTCTTGCATTATCTTGGTATTGTTGGTGTGTTTCTTGCATTATCTTGGTATTGTTGGTGTGTTTCTTGCATTATCTTGGTATTGTTGGTGTGTTTCTTGCATTATCTTGGTATTGTTGTTGTGTTTCTTGCATTATCTTGGTATTGTTGGTGTGTTTCTTGCATTATCTTGGTATTGTTGGTGTGTTTCTTGCATTATCTTGGTATTGTTGGTGTGTTTCCTGCATTATCTTGGTATTGTTGGTGTGTTTCCTGCATTATCTTGGTATTGTTGGTGTGTTTCTTGCATTATCTTGGTATTATTGATGTGTTTCTTGCATTATCTTGGTATTGTTGGTGTGTTTCTTGCATTATCTTGGTATTGTTGGTGTGTTTCTTGCATTATCTTGGTATTGTTGGTGTGTTTCTTGCATTATCTTGGTATTGTTGGTGTGTTTCTTGCATTATCATGGTATTGTTGGTGTGTTTCTTGCATTATCTTGGTATTGTTGGTGTGTTTCTTGCATTATCTTGGTATTGCTGGTGTGTTTCTTGCATTATCTTGGTACTGTTGGTGTGTTTCTTGCATTATCTTGGTATTGTTGGTGTGTTTCTTGCATTATCTTGGTGTTGTTGGTGTGTTTCTTGCATTATCTTGGTATTGTTGTTGTGTTTCTTGCATTATCTTGGTATTGTTGGTGTGTTTCTTGCATTATCTTGGTGTTGTTGTTGGTGTGTTTCTTGCATTATCTTGGTATTGTTGTTGTGTTTCTTGCATTATCTTGGTATTGTTGGTGTGTTTCTTGCATTATCTTGGTATTGTTGGTGTGTTTCTTGCATTATCTTGGTATTGTTGGTGTGTTTCTTGCATTATCTTGGTATTGTTGGTGTGTTTCTTGCATTATCTTGGTATTGTTGGTGTGTTTCTTGCATTATCTTGGTATTGTTGGTGTGTTTCTTGCATTATCTTGGTGTTGTTGGTGTGTTTCTTGCATTATCTTGGTATTGTTGTTGTGTTTCTTGCATTATCTTGGTATTGTTGGTGTGTTTCTTGCATTATCTTGGTATTGTTGTTGGTGTGTTTCTTGCATTATCTTGGTATTGTTGGTGTGTTTCTTGCATTATCTTGGTATTGTTGGTGTGTTTCTTGCATTATCTTGGTATTGTTGGTGTGTTTCTTGCATTATCTTGGTATTGTTGTTGTGTTTCTTGCATTATCTTGGTATTGTTGTTGTGTTTCTTGCATTATCTTGGTATTGTTGTTGTGTTTCTTGCATTATCTTGGTATTGTTGTTGTGTTTCTTGCATTATCTTGGTATTGTTGTTGTGTTTCTTGCATTATCTTGGTATTGTTGTTGTGTTTCTTGCATTATCTTGGTATTGTTGTTGTGTTTCTTGCATTATCTTGGTATTGTTATTGGTGTGTTTCTTGCATTATCTTGGTATTGTTGTTGGTGTGTTTCTTGCATTATCTTGGTATTGTTGTTGTGTTTCTTGCATTATCTTGGTATTGTTGTTGTGTTTCTTGCATTATCTTGGTATTGTTGTTGTTGTTGTGTTACTTGCATTATCTTGGTATTGTTGTTGTGTTTCTTGCATTATCTTGGTATTGTTGTTGTGTTACTTGCATTATCTTGGTATTGTTGTTGTGTTTCTTGCATTATCTTGGTATTGTTGGTGTGTTTCTTGCATTATCTTGGTATTGTTGGTGTGTTTCTTGCATTATCTTGGTATTGTTGTTGGTGTGTTTCTTGCATTATCTTGGTATTGTTGGTGTGTTTCTTGCATTATCTTGGTGTTGTTGTTGCAGGTTGAGATGGAGGGACTGACAGGCAACATCAGCTTCACGGACGAGGGTAAGAGGAAGCTGTACTCACTGGACGTGGTGGAAATGACACTCAACAGCGAAACGGTCAGAGTGAGTGTCGAATTTATCTTATATAGTGCTTTATCGTTTATCTTTCTCGTCGTTCATTTCTTAATTTTCGCTCTCTTTCGTTGGAGATGATCTTAAACACCGAGATCGTCAAAGGGATGTAGTGAGTGTTTAGTTTCTCTCTCTCTCTCTCTCTCTCTCTCTCTCTCTCGTCCTGCAACACAGGGACCGTCAAAGTGAGGATTAGCATCTTCAGTTCAATACCTTGCGTTTTAATTTTCTCCACATTACGCCAAACGATTGTTGTCAGTACGGAGTGAGAGAGACAACAGTAATTATGGCCAGCATCTCCAGTTCTCATATTTCCGTTCTGTGTACTATTTTTGCATCCCGTGCCAAGTTTGATTTTCCCAGGATATCATTCTTATTTTCTACTCTAACTTAACTTATCCCAACCTAACCCCACCTGACATTACCTAACTGACCGTCAAACCTACCAGTTACTAAACTTAACCACACTGGCTGACAGACTAACCTAACGTGATACAAAGAAAACAATCCTGACCAAACTTTGAATTTTCTAGATAAGGAAACGTGCAACAACAGTACACAGAATGGAAATCACCGTCCAAAAAGTCTCTCATGAGTTTAATAAAGTCGCCTAGACGTATCAGGAATAAAAAATACGTCATCATAATGAAGGGATGGTGTTGGAGAGGGATGCCTTCATGTGGTGGCACCGATATGACTGGTCGGGAAAGCTGCCTGGCTGTACAAACGTCCCTCAAGTACGTTACCCGAAAGGAGGAGGATGGACGGTCATTAACTACTGCTAAGGAAGAGGGTCATTAATATAATATTATCTCCATTTTCGTATCTCTTATTTCATTACCGCTCATATTTCTCGTTATCTCTCATGTATCCTTTTTAACTCCTCGAGTATGTAAATGACAGACGACCCTTTACTCAGATGTGTGTGTGTGTGTGTGTGTGTGTGTGTGTGTGTGTGTGTGTGTGTGTGTGTGTGTGTGTGTGTGTGTGTGTGTGTGTGTGTGTGATACTCTAAAGTGGCCATGGGTGAGAAGATAACGGCAATATTATGAGGAGCGGGGGAAGGAGAGGATCAAGTGAGGCTTATATAGGGACACATAAAGGGTGGATTGTTGGTGGGAGGAAAAGTGGAAAGGAGGAGGAAAACGAGGTTGAGGGGAGAAGAGAAGAAAGGAAAAGGAGGAAAAGAAAGGGAGAGAAGAGGAGGAAAGAGAGGTAGAGAAGAGGGAAAACAGAGAGACAGAGACAGAGACAGAGACAGACAGACAGACAGAAAGAAAGAACGAGAGAGAGAGAGAGAGGGGGGGGGTAAAGGGGAGACGTGAACTGAAAATGGGTGGTAAAGAGGAAAAGGAGGGAAGAGAGGATCAGAGACGACTGTGATATTGGCACATGAGGTGGAGAGAGAGAGAGAGAGAGAGAGAGAGGAAAAACGGTGAAGAGAAAAGGGAAAAGGGGGGAGGTAAGGAGAGTAGAATAAGACAATCTACACATCTGGTGGCAGCATCCACCCTAACCGTATCTACCACCCCAACACAACAGAAGGTGTCGTTTGTTTTTAGACACCCCTTAGACCTACCACAAATGAACACCACACGCACCTCAAACACACTCCAGACACACCAGACTCCACCTCCCACATTCCCCGCCCCTCAACACACACTCCATAAGTAAAGCTCAGAAAACTCTGCGGTTCCGTCTTGCCAGGTTTCATGATTCAAAACAGGGTGACAGTAATAGTTTGGGACACACACTGAATTTGGCCGCCCCTGTGGGTTCGGCAAAAGGAGGAGGAGGAGGAAACGAGGATGAGGAAGTGGAAAGGAAAAGAAAAGACACAAGAATTAAATTGAACGGTCAGAAGAAGAAGGTAGGTAAGGGGGAGAAGAGAAGAATTAATAACGAGGAGGAGGAGCAGGAAGAGGAAGACAAAAAGAGCAAAGAAACTAGGATGAGAGATGGAGACGAATGATATGAAGGAGAAGCGAAGGAGGAAAAGTGAAGGTGGGGAGGGTTGAGATAAAGACATATGAGAGGGACGGCCCGAGGCCGTGGTGTACGTACAGTGCTCGTCAGAAGTATAGAGCGCCCTGCGTCCCTCCTGAGAAACAAACCTTTCAACATTGAAAAAACATATAAATAATGCATTTTATTTACCTTTAGTGCTTCGTAGGGTAGCCTTTACGTTTCTTCACGGACCTGAGACGTCTTGGAAGTGAAAGGGCGAGGCTCCTGAGGTGCTGGAGGGGTATTTTGTCCCAGGAGTCACGAATGGCGGCTTCCAACTTAGGCAGAGAGCTCACGTCTTTCCCTTGGAGACTCTTCTTTACGAGGTACCAGAGGTTTTCAATGGGGTTGAGGTCTGGGCTATTTCCTGGCCAGTCTGTCATGAATGATACCTCGCAGTCACGAAGCCAATTGGTGACCGATTTGGCCTTGTGAGCAGGTGCATCGTCCTGCTGAAACACTCGTGCACCTGTTAGCTCGAAGGAGTCTGGTAAATGATCACACAGAAGCTCCAGGTAAACATCCTGATTCACTCTGATGTTCTTGGGAAGTACAACAAGCTTCCCCAAACCCTTCCCTGAGAAACAACCCCATACCATGAGTGAATCAGGATGTTTAACTGTGCTTTCTACATACCGTGGGTCAAGTGGGTCACTACCTTTGCGTCGATACACACGTGCTCCTCTGTTACAGGTAACACTAAACGTTGCCTCATCAGACCACAACACTGACAACCATTGCTCCTCACCCCAGGTTAGATATTTATTAGCAAAGGGAAGCCTACGAATTCTCTGGCTCTTGGTGAGAAGAGGCTTTTTCACAGGCCTGTGACTTGTGTAACCAAGCTCATGCACCCTACGAGACACTGTTCTCACTGACACCTCACCAAACACTTCCGGGTTGCTCTCCTTAATTTTCCTTGCACTCACACGAGGATTAAACTCCACTGCACGTTTTAAAACATTAACAGACCTTGGGGAAGTTTTCCTAGGCCTACCAGACCGCGGTTTCTTTGTGGGAACTGCACCACTGTTTTCCTCCCGAAACCGTGCACACCAACGACGCACTGTCGATCGTGCCACACCAACCAATTCACTAATTTCCTTTGTCTGGTGGCCTGCCTCCTTTAGAGCAATGATCTGGGATATGATTTCACTCGATAGTTCACGGGTAGGTGCCATAACAAAGTTGTGAAGGCCAGAACACTGCGGGACACTCGGTAAAAAATGGCGCAATTTGAGAGGGACACTCGGCGGAGTTCCTCTCTCTCAGGCAGCCCGTGGGCGACTGAGGCGGGAACCAACCAGCGCGTCGGAAGGCCCCAGGCTACCGTGACGTCATGCTCGGAGCTCAAACTTGTGGCTCAATTCTTACCCCCCAGAATGGGTGATTCTTTTTGGGCCATAAGTATTGCTCGCCTGGCGGACAACGCTGAATACTTCTGACGAGCACTGTACACGGGGAAACAAGAGTAGGAGAAGCAAGGGGTCACAAGAAAGAAGAAGAAAGAGGAGAAAAGAGAAGGAAGGGGTCACAAGAAGGAAGAATAAAAAGAGAAATAAAGACTGACTGACAAGAAGAAAGAGGAAAAACAAGAAGAAAGAAGCCATGGGAAGTGAAAGAAAGAAGAGAGGAAAAGGAAGAGGATAAAGAAGGGAAATGAAAAGAAAAGGAAGAAGAGCAAAACGAAGAGGAAGAAAAACAGAAACGAACACGGAAGACTGAGGTGGTTCCAGGCTGTGGTGTATATTCGGAACAAGAGGGAACAAGGCGAGGTGAAGATGGAAGACGAAACAAAGAGGAAAGAAACGAGAGGGAAAAGGAGTAAAAAGAAATAAATAATGAAAGTAGAGAAGATAAAAGAAAGCGAAAGAATGAACGGAGAGGAGAGACGAAAGTAAGAAATATGAAAGAGGGCTGAAACAAGAAGCAGAAGACGGGAGACAGGAGAAGGGAGAAAGAGGAGACACATGAAACTGAGGAAAAAGATGTAGGATTGTTTCGGCTTGTATGGATTCCTCAACTGGTCACTATTATATATATCAGCTTAGACGTGACCTCTCTGTTCCAAGCAAGGTTATAACGTTGCGCCTGGTCGAAGTCACTTCCGGCAGACACACTCCACCAAAACGTCTTCTCACACACTGGAGATGGTGGGAATCGGTGTAGAATCCTGTTGAAGGAATTTAGAGGTAACGAACTGAAACTGAGCAGATTAAATCTCTCTTTATTGGCCACAGAAAGATACAACTGCGACACAGAGAGCTCTGAGTTAATACGTCCCTCTCGTTCTAATGATAAGTGCGTTCTGCTGTTAGCTGGCCGGCGTCCCCTCTGGGTGTGGCGCTGAGGTCAGCATATTCAGAGATGCCAAGCCTCACAGACAGCTGGGATTTATACATGAATAGAAGCATCATAACTTTACCATGTACATTATACACCTCAGTAAAGTAGTACTGATTACATTCAAGTATACCAACAAGGTAAATATTTTCCCCAAGACTTTATACATATATACAATATATTTCTCTATCGCCTTCCCTTTACTCTAGTGTTTATGATAGAAAATGCTGGGCTCAGCAAGTCCTGATCGCTTATCCTTCCCAAGCCACACTTTACAGTGAAATGGTGTTTGGTTGCTTATCATTCACACTGTATTGCACATTGTTAATTATGAATAAACAACTTTGTATGTAATACGTTACAATAGTGTGAAACAACAGCTCGTCATGGGAAACAATATTGGCACCAGAACAGGATAAATAAGAAGAAAAGCAAAAGAAAAAAAAAGATACAAAGGGAGGAAGACTTGAGGAGGACCAGGGCTCAGGTGAAGACAAAAGTGTGTTGGTTCCCGATAACGGTGTTTGTACAGAGGGAAGGGGGACAGGAGGAGAAAGGCACGGAAGAGGAAGAGGAAGAAAAAGAAGAATGAAAAAGAAGGAGAAGTGGGTCAGATGGGAAACAGAAAAAGAAAGAATAACGACAGTCCAGGAGGAGATGAAGAAATAGGAGAAACGAGAAGATAAGGGAAACGAAAGGATAAAATGGCTCTTAGAAGGGAAGAAGGAGAGAAGGATAAAGGAGAGAAGAGAAAAAAGGAAAGAAGAGAGAAGAAGGGGAGATGGGAGAGAAAAAAGAAGGGAGGCAGACGAAATACGAAGAAGAAGAAGAAGAAGAAAAGATGAGGTAGTTCCAGAGTGTGGTGTGTATGCATGAGGGGTCAAGAGCAGAAGAAAAAAATGAGGAAAAAACAAGATATGGGAAGAAAGAACAGAAGCAACGAAGATGAAGGGAAAAGAAGGCACAGGACAAAAGAAAGGAAAAAACGAAAAGGATGAGTAAACGAAGAAGGTAGACAAGAAAGAAAAGGAAGACCAGGGAGGAGGAAAACGCTGGGTCCAGAGAAATTGCAAATATTTAGTTTGCATGTATTTATAAGAAAAATGAGTTAATAGAAGTTAAAATGTAAGGCCTCGTGATATACTCACTGTTGGGTGGAATTACATAAGCTTCTTCGATCTTTGCGGTATAGAAAATGCTTGTCCTGCAAGGGACGTGTTGGCTCCGTCGCAGGAACACAAAAGTGACCCAAGCAAGCTTCAGAGGACATCGTTACCTCTCTCTCTCTCTCTCTCTCTCTCTCTCTCTCTCTCTTTCTTTCATGCAAACGTACCCTGACTACTAAATCTAAATCCAGGCCATAACACGGTGCACTTTGCCACCCACATTTCACCAAACCACATCGTTGCAGGAGCACAAAAATGGCCAAGGCATCCCCACAGAGGGTATCAGTCAGGACCAAGATCGCAATGGTAGCTACTGGACTCCCTAGTGGGTGCGTGTGTACAGGTGCCTTTCAAAGCGTTTATCAGGGAAGGGAATTTTTTTTACATACATACGTACATATATCCATACCTACATACTTATACATACATACATCATGACCGGCAGTAGTATAGGTAACGCGAAATATTGTAATTATGGCCAGAATGCCTGACACATTGGTTAATTAAAGCATCATTTAGAGGTGAGGGTCTTTATTTTCTCAGACCGTGAAGTGGGCGAAATATTAATGCCTAAGATAATCAAGGATCTTATCTTTTAATGGGTCTTTGAGTAGCCCATGGCAACTGTTGATGCGGAGTAAGCGTATATCCTGAGATTTTGGAGAATGAAAAAAAGCTTATTGTGAAAGATTATGATGAAAAAAAAGGGAAGGGGCGGAATTACCAACGATTACTTGCAGGGAAAAATGTGAAGAGTAAAAGAATTGGGAAGTAAAAGACAGTACGAAAGATTATGGAACAGAAAAAGTGGAATATGGTAAAAAAGTGCAGTGCAAGGGATTAGTGAAAGGGAAAAATGCTTAATACGGGAAAACGGCCGTAGGAAAAAAATATGCATACAAAAAAATAAAAACGCCACTAGGAAAAGGACGAAAGACTGTTGGATGAGATGAGATTAAAGTGAAAGTTGAAAGAATGCGTAGGGTGGTAGATAAAAAAAAAAAATGCAAGGTGAAATATAAAGAAAACTATGGAGGAAAGTTGAAAAATTGCGTAGGATACACGTTGGAAAAACAAATCCTAACGTAAAAACTCTTTGATTGGGGACACGAGGAGTACAAAAGACCTTGGTGAAAAATTTCTTGTACTAGACCATCGTAGTAGTAAAAATAGGAAGAGCAGACGAGGATAGTGGTGGAAAAATGGGAAGGACGAAAAATACGTGGATGAGGAACACCTAGCAGTGAGAGAGGGTAGATAGTACATCATGATAAGGCATTTCAGTAGCTAACGTGGAAGGGATGCGGGGGAAATTGCACAAAGTGATATATGGAGCTGTACTGCACGTAGGAGGACTGTTGAGACTTTGGGAACGGATTTTCAAGAGTGCTGAGGAGAGAGAGAGAGAGAGAGAGAGAGAGAGAGAGAGAGAGAGAGAGAGAGAGAGAGAGAGAGAGAGAATTTGTGGATTATTTCTACGTAACCTGTATTTTTTTCCCTGACTAGATGGATGTCTTAACTAAAGTTTCACACCAAACGAAGACATGATGTTCGTGGTTCGTAGCTTTATTTTTATTTTATATATTTTATTTATTTATTTATTTATTTTATACACGAGTAACAGTGTCATATCAAAATTTTCCTTATGTACACACGATCAAAAAACTACCTTTACTACCATCCGTCATCATTTTGAAACCGTAAACGAAAAGTATGAAAATATTCTCCATTAACTACTCATAGTTGTACATGCCCAGTAATTTAATTAGTGTGACATGAAGGAAGAATATGTAACATGTGAAATAAGCTGTCCATTCAAAAATATTGCCTAAAGAAAAAACACGATAAGCAACAGCGTTCAGTGTGAAACCATCGGTCACCCGTATAAAGAAAGTTTTCGAAGCTCCGAACGACCTCCATAACACTGAACGGTAGGGCTTGGTGGATGTATAACTCAGCCAGCGGTAGAATCAGAGAGTCAGCAAAATGTATGGATGATGAGTGAAACCATGAGCAATAATTTTGCCGCATTTCTTCACCAGCTGTGGCAATGGAAGGCGTTATGTGAAATATTTATTTAATATGATAGCAATATGAAACACAGCTCAAGAACATGAGAAAAGAGCGTACCGTCTGTCATCTGGGAAGGAGGGAGAAGTATCTAAGGCAGGACACAAAGCTGGCAGAGGATTGTCATCGTAGTCTTAATGATGGTTGCACCTGCTGAGAAATATGACTCCACGAAGAACGCCAGTATGAAAACATTACAGAGAATATATTTAGCAGGGAAAGATTGAAAAAAAAAAAAAGTAAAACTTCTAGTATGAAAAAAATTATACTGAGAATATTAGTATATATATATGACTAAAAAAAAAGGATAGCGTCAGTTATGAATAAACTATACTGAGGATGTGATTAGTATGAAAAGATTTTAAAAACGTAAAACGCTTAGTACAAGTGAATTACAATGATATTGATACTGTGAATAAAATTGAGGAAAAAAAAAACTGAAACTCCTAATATTAATAACTTATATTGAGAATGAGTAGTTTGATAAGATAGAAGATAGGTAAAACTCCTAGTATGAATAAATTACACTGAGATAGAGTAGAATGGTGCAAATTAATGAAATGGAAAGTATGAAATGTTGAAAGAAAATGGTAAGGTCGAAATTTATCCATGAAAAATGCTAAATACGAGAAAGAAAAATGAAAATATTGCTGGCTGGAGACGGAAAGTGAAAAATCAATCGCACTTGTTTGCGAAAAGACAGTTTAAAAATACCTGTAACAGTACTAGTAATGAAATATATCATTGTAAAAAAATGTGGTAGATGCAGGGCCGCACTATCCGCTCAATGTAGTATTGCCATTAGCTGACCCTACACTGGATGACAAGCCACATGGTTTCCTGTACACTAGGAAACCATTTACTACGCTGGATGGTAATTATATAAAGAAATAGCTAGTAGTCTAGTGGGTTAAGACTCTCCAACCGGTTGTGGCCTGTGAGGGTTTACATCCGATGGCTGGTGTGGTAAGGTAAAGGGGCATGCGGTGTGAGGCGCTTGGCCACGGTAGTCATCTCTGTAACTTAGGCCGTTTAGCCTGTGATGGGTTTATTGCTCACATAATGCCAGTCAGAGGTTGACGGGTTACTCGCCTGTAATAACCTATCCCCGGGCCCCTACACTCCTGTTGTATCAATGAAAGAGTGGATGATGGATGAATGGGTGGATGAAAAGACTGCAACTGAAAACGTGTGAAACATTGCTCGTTAAATGAGAAGTTGGAGTCAAGCAGAATTGGTGTGTACAAATAAGAAAACTGCTTATCACAGAGAGACATACTGTAAACACATTGAGTTCCAAATGTATTTTTAAAAATGCATGATTTACAGAAATTAACAATGGGAAATACTGGCTGTTGAAGGCGGTAGAGACAGACCAGAAGCACAAGTTTGCGGAAGACGGTATAAACAGTGCAGTAGGTATAAAAAGGTTAGGTACGAAATATAACCTCACAAAAAAGAAAAAAAAAGATTTGGGAAGAAAAAATTGCAGAAGAAATATTGCTCGCTGGAGGCAGAGGTGTAATAAAAAAAAAAAGTTAGAGACAAAAATACAAGGCACGAAGTACATCTACAAAAATGCCTGGTTTGAAAAGATTACAGGGGAAAATATTGCTCGTTGATGAGGTTGAGGGGAACATCAGTAGCATAGGTGTGTGCAGTATAGTAGTATAGATATAGTTACTCGATGTGACTTATCGTTCAACGGAAAACGAAAGGAATGCAAAAGTTAAAGCAAAAAAAAAAAAAACTTGTTGCACAAGATAATTAGATTAAATATGTGGAAAGGCTTCCCATTCAACACACACACGCACACACGCGCACACACACACACACACACACACACACACACACACACACACACACACACACACACACACACACACACACACACACACACACACACACACACACACACACACACACACACACACTTTATTTTTTCAACTTTCGTGTCGTCCATAATCCGTTGGCTTCAGTCGCAGTTTTCCTTCGTTCCCCAGTCAGTTTCTCTGTTTCCCATTATCCCTCATCAGTTTATTCCTGCTTTCCTCCCAAGGCCCCCCTTTCCTCCCGTGTCTCCTACTCCACCTCTCGGGGCGGTAGGAGAGGGGACAGGAAGTCATCTCACACAGGCACCAACTTTCTGTGTCGTCTTCGTGTCCGCCACTCCCTAAGCACGCTTCATTAGCGACATCAAAGGCCGGACTTCCAGCCTCTTCCTTCTTCCCCTTCGCCTTCCTGCCTTCTCTTTACCTATCTCCCCCTCCCTCCTTCCATCTTCTTTCCCTCCCTACCGCCCTCTCTGTGCCCTCCCTCCGTCCCTTCCTACATCCTCCTCCTCCCTCGTCTCTTCCGCTCTCCCTCACTCCCAGCCTCTTCTCCCTACCCATCTCTCCCCCTACCCATCCCCCCCTCCATCCATCTTCTCTTTCTCGCTCTTCTCTCCCTTCCTCTCTTTATTCGTCTCATCCTCTCTCCCTCTTCCCAACCTTCCTCTTCTCTCTCCTCCTCTTCTCTTTCTGCCTTCTCTCTCCCTCCGCCTTTCCTCCTCCATTGAAGTTTTCCAATAGCCTGTGATGCCTTGGTAGTCCAGCAGAGCAAGTAAACACAGGAGGTTTGGGGAGGCTCTTGCTTACCCTACTTTTGCTGTTTTGTACTGTAGTCTTGAAGGGTCTCTCTCTCTCTCTCTCTCTCTCTCTCTCTATGATCAAGAGACGTCAATTAAAATACGTAGGATTTCCAACTTGTGTCCTTTGATGTTTCTTTTTCAGGATTTGCGTCAGAGCCAAGACGCTGAATGTCAAGTTCTTCAGTGCCATCCCTTTCCCCATTTTCTTATTAGCAGGATTATTCAGATTTCATTCAGGGTTATTCAGGTGTTAAGGCTCTTATTCAGGGCTTATTCAGGTGTTAGGGCTCTTATTCAGGGTTATTTAGGTGTTAGGACTCTTATTCAGGGTTATTCAGGTGTTAGAACTCTTATTCAGGTTATTCAGGTGTTAGGGCTCTTATTCAGAGTTATTCAGGTGTTAGGACTCTTATTCAGGGTTATTCAGGTGTTAGAACTCTTATTCAGGCTTATTCAGGTGTTAGGTTATTCAGTGATATTCAGGTGTCAGGGCTGTTATTCAGGGTTATTCAGGTGTTAGGGCTCTTATTCAGGGTTATTCAGGTGTTACGACTCTTATTCAGGGTTATTCAGGTGTTAGGGCTGTTATTCAGGGTTATTCAGGTGTTAGGGCTGTTATTCAGGGTTATTCAGGTGTTAGGGCTGTTATTCAGGGTTATTCAGGTGTTAGGGCTATTATTCAGGGTTATTCAGGTGTTACGACTCTTATTCAGGGCTTATTAGGTGTTAGACGCTTTATTCAGAGTTATTCAGGTGTTTGGGCTCATATTCAGGGTTATTCAGGTGTTAGAGAGCTTATTCAGGTGTTATTGTTTTTATCCAGGTGTTAGGGCTTTTATTCAGGGTTTAAGGGTCAGCCAAGAAACTGATCTAGTATTTAGTAGAAAAGATATAAAATCAGGATCACATGGCAAGGTCAGTTGAAGAAATTCGTATCCGATCTAGACCAAACGTAGGGGAAATGTTCAGGGTAAGGCAAGGAGAAATAAGTTATATTTTGAGAGTAGTCAGTCAGATGTCAAGGTCACAGGGAAAGTCAAAGGTTATGGTCAGAGGGCAAGGTCAGCTCAAGCAGTGGCACTAAACTTGCTGGAAGCGCTACGGGTCAGGCAAGATGGAAGTGGTTTGATTTTGAGAACAGTCAGTTAAAGGTCAGGGTCACAGGGCAGAGTCAAATGTTCGACCCATATACCAGTTGTTGGTGCTGGGCTGGTGGTGGTGTTTCAATGTTCCTTCTTTTATTATTTGAAACGGGCTTTTTGTAGTTAAAACTTAACGTCTTTCTCTTCTTAATTATACCGTAAACACACACACACACACACACACACACACACACACACACACACACACACACACACACACACACACACACACACACACACACACACACACACACACACACACACACACACACACACACACACACACACACACACACACACACACACAGAAATCTTTTACTGAAGAAACACAGACCCAACGAAACACACAAAACTCCGCCTCCACCACAATACCTACCACACCATCACAACCACCATACCATCTCTACCTCAAAAACTGTTAACCGAGGAATCACAAACCCAGGACTTGTAAAATAATACCACAGAGAATCACAAGGTCCTATCCACAACCGCACCGTTGTTAACCTACATCACCAGACAAACACAAATTCTTCCACTGAAATATGTCACAAAAGAATCACAGCCACGAAAAAACAGACTTGCTTCACAATACTACCTTACACACCACCACCACCACAGGCACCTTTACCTACTACATCACCACCACCAGCACCACAGGCACCTTTACCTACCACATCACCACCATCACCACCACAGGCACCTTTACCTACCACATCACCACCACCACAGGCACCTTTACCTACCACATCACCACCACCACCACCACAGGCACCTTTACCTACCACATCAACACCACCACCACAGGCACCTTTACCTACCACATCACCACCACCACCACCACCACAGGCACCTTTACCTACCACATCAACACCACCACCACCACAGGCACCTTTACCTACCACATCATCACCACCACCACCACAACCACAGGCACCTCTACCTACCGCATCACCACCACCACAGGCACCTTTACCTACCACATCATCACCACCACCATCACAACCACAGGCACCTTTACCTACCGCATCACCACCACCACCACCACAGGCACCTTTACCTACCAGATCACCACCACCACCACCACAGGCACCTTTACCTACCACATCACCACCACCACCACCACAGGCACCTTTACCTACCACATCACCACCACCACCACCACCACAGGCACCTTTACCTACCACATCACCACCACCACCACCACAGGCACCTTTACCTACCACATCACCACCACCACAACCACAGGCACCTTTACCTACCACATCACCACCACCACCACCACCACCACCACCACCATAGGCACCTTTACCTACCGCATCACCTTCATCACCTCCACAGCCACCTTTCCCTACCACATCACCACCACCACCACCACAGGCACCTTTACCTACCACATCACCACCACCACCACCATAGGCACCTTTACCTACCGCATCACCTTCATCACCTCCACAGCCACCTTTCCCTACCACATCACCACCACCACCACCACAGGCACCTTTACCTACAACACCACCACCAGCACCACAACCACAGGCACCTTTACGTACCACATCACCACCACCACCACCACCACCACCACAGCCACTTTTACCCACCACATCACCACCACACTGCCACAGGCATCTTTACCTACCCTATCACCACCACCACCCCAGGCGCCTGTACCTACCACATCACCACCACCACCACAGGAACCTTTACCTACCACATCACCACCACCACCACCACAGGCACCTTTACCTACCACATCACCACCACCACCACCACCACAGGCACCTTTACCTACCACATCACCACCACCACCACCACAGGCACCTTTACCTACCACATCACCACCACCACAACCACAGGCACCTTTACCTACCACATCACCACCACCACCACCACCACCACCATAGGCACCTTTACCTACCGCATCACCTTCATCACCTCCACAGCCACCTTTCCCTACCACATCACCACCACCACCACCACAGGCACCTTTACCTACCACATCACCACCACCACCACCATAGGCACCTTTACCTACCGCATCACCTTCATCACCTCCACAGCCACCTTTCCATACCACATCACCACCACCACCACCACAGGCACCTTTACCTACCACACCACCACCAGCACCACAACCACAGGCACCTTTACGTACCACATCACCACCACCACCACCACCACAGCCACTTTTACCCACCACATCACCACCACACTGCCACAGGCATCTTTACCTACCCTATCACCACCACCACCCCAGGCGCCTGTACCTACCACATCACCACCACCACCACAGGCACCTTTACCTACCACAGCACCACCACCACCACAGGCATCTTTGCCTACCACACCACCACCACCACCACCGCCACAGGCACATTTATTCTACCACAGCACCACATTGCCTTACCACACCACCACCACAACCACCACCATAGGCACAAAACCTTACCACACCACCACCACAACCACGACCACAGGCACATTACCTTACCACACCACTACTACAACTACCACCACAGGCACATTACCTTACCACACCACTACCACAACCGCCACCATAGGCACATTATCTTACCACACCACCACCACAGGCACATTACCTTACCACACCACTACCACAACCGCCACCATAGGCACATTATCTTACCACACCACCACCACAGGCACATTACCTTACCACACCACTACCACAACCGCCACCACAGGCACATTACCTTACCACACCACCACCACAGGAACATTACCTTACCACACCACCACCACAGAAAAACCATACTGACGAAACAGACACAAAGAAACAACTCTGTCCGTCACATCACCACCACCTCCACTGCACCACAACCACCACCGCCACCTCACCTCTTCTCTTTTGACGCGTTAAGCTGGGTCGGTAAAAGGCAGCACGCTCCTGTAAAGTTTGTAGTGGTTGAGGTGCTTGTGAGTGGAATAGTCAATGTATTGTTATCAGGGGGGCCCGTCCCTATGAATAACACATGATTGTAAGTGTGGAGGTCGGTGCAAGAATGCCAACTACCTATGGACCCACTTTTTTCTCCCATGTACTCAGCCCTTACCTTTATATTTTCTTTGACTTGTCTCCGTGTGTTTGTGCTTTTGCAGTGTTGCGTGTAGGGGTTAATGAAGGCTATATCTAGGCCCTCCAGTTCCAAAAGTCGCTCTGAAAGCTGCATGAAATCGTCTGGTGATATCTAAAATAATTGAAAGTGACACATCATTAACACGTCATGCACTGGCAAGGAAGAGGTGCTGGGGAGCCTTCGAGTAAATTTAGTTTAGGAGAAGACGTGCCTGGTCTTTGGTATCTATTCCATGAGTTTTAGGTTAGGGATAGGAAAGTCTGGCTGATGGTAATGCGTTTAGGTTTGCGTCGTTGCCGTCTCTTTCGTTTCTCTTTATCTCCAGCTCTCATTTTTTTTGCATCGTTGACTTCTCTTTCCTCTTTCTCCAGCTGTCTTCCTTTTAATATAGAAATTTTGAGACTTTTGGATAAGGTTCAGTGTTTGAATGACGTGAATAATTATATATTGATATATCTCCTCAGTAGGGTGACGCTTTTTTAAATTTTACTCTTGCTGCCTCCAGACGATTTTACTTTGCTCACAGGGTCTTCAGACTGCTGGAAGGGTTACATATGGCCTGCATATTCCATTCACTACTTGGGCGTTCTCCTTTTCTTCTCTCTTCTCCTTCACGCTATTGTATTATTTTTCACATACTTCTTTCTCCCTCTTCCTTTTTAATTTCGTTGCTTTACTTCCGTGTTTCCTCCTATCTCCCTTCTTTTCCAAACCCTTTCTCCTCTTCCCTCCTTCCCAGTGTTCTCTTCTTCCTTGTTACCTCCCATCTCCCCTCTTTCTCTCTCTGCACCTTCACTTCTTTCCTTCCTAATGCTTTCTTCTTCCCTGTTACCTCCTACTACAACTTTCCCTATTCCTTCACCTTCCCTCTGCGTCCCAGTGCTATCTTCCTCCCTATTCCTCCTACCTCCTTCTCCTTCTCCCAGTTTCTCCTCCGCCCCCTCCTCTATTCTTCCTATATGTTATGGATACTCGACTCTCATCTCCTCCTCTTCCTCCTTTTATGGATACTCGGCTTACACCTTCTCCTCCTCCTCTCCATGCTTACCTTATTTTATGGGTACTGGACTCTCATCTACCATCAGCGCGTGGCCCACAAAGGATTCAGTTAAGCACGTTCATCTGTCTGTCTATTGTCAGACGCCTTAATCTCGTAAAGGGTGGCCACAAACAAATCGCCTCCATGTCGCCCTGTCCCCCGCAACTTCATTGCCCTGCTCCCAGCTCACATCTCCTACTCTCATATACCTCACTATTCCATCTCTCCATCTCATCCTTGGCCTCTCCCTCCCTCTCCCCTCCCTCCACCTCCTCACTCACATACACTGTCCTCGTCAGTCTCTCACTCTCCATAGTTCATTGGTCAGCATACTTATAATGATCCCAAGCGTCTGTATGGCAGAATAATGACAGAAATAAAATGCAAAGGGAAAGGGGGAGGAAGGGAAGAGTAAGGGATTATGGAATATATACCGGTTCATAATACATACATGCATACCTACATACATACAGATACAGTAGATATATAGATAGATAATAGATAGGTAGTAGGTGGGTAGGTAGATAGATATTGTGTGTGTGTGTGTGTGTGTGTGTGTGTGTGTGTGTGTGTGTGTGAGAGAGAGAGAGAGAGAGAGAGAGAGAGAGAGAGAGAGATAAAAACAGGAGAGATGAAAAATTAGGAAAAATGAAATCCAGGAGTGGATGAAAATGCGAGAGGTTAAGTTGGAGAGGGAAAATGAGGATTTTTTTTTTTTTACATTTATTTTCGTTGGAATAACACGCACGTTAACGGAAACATACCTGGAAAAAAATATGGAAATACGTGAACACCTATATTACGATTTATATAAGAGGGGAGAAGAGGCAGAAGACAGAGACACTTAGGTGGAGATTGATATGACAGAGGAAAGGGATGGGAGACAGAGTTACATAGATATACAGATCCCAAAGTGCCCACTAGGTGACAAGTAGATAGGTTAAATTATGAGAGAGAGAGAGAGAGAGAGAGAGAGAGAGAGAGAGAGAGAGAGAGTATGGAACCGTGAAAATGAGTGGAAGTATTGGAAAATAAAAAAAACTTATTTGAGTGAGAATGTAAGAGTTTGAGATCAAGCGCATATGTGAAAATGAGAGCGAGGGTAAGATAGATTTAGATGTGTGAGAGAGCAGTAGGTAAGAGTGAAAGTGGGTGAGTAAGATCAGAGTGAGAAAATGTAAGACCAAAGGAATGGAAGCCAAAGTGATGGTTGTTGATGGTGATTGTGATGTTTGTTGATAATTGGTTGTTTGGTTGGTAGTGATGTTGTTTGGTTGTTTAGGTTGGTTAGGTGGTGATGATGCTTGGTTGGTAGATATGGGACTGATGTTTAATTGGTTGATGTCTGGTTGGTGGTGATGGTAGTGAGGTTGATTGGAGGTGATTGGTTGGTGACTGTATTTTTGGTAAATTTGGTAGTGATGCTGTCTTAATTTTGTTTATGTTATATGACTGGTTGATTGTTTGGTTGATGATGGTTTGTTGGTTGGTTGGCCTGTAGGTTGGTTGGTTGTCAAATTTGGTATTGATATTGGTTTAGTTATTTGGTTGATCGGTTGGTAATGTTGGTGGCTGGCTGACTGGTTGTTGATGATGGTTGGCTGGTTGGCAGATCTGGTGCTGGTGTTATTAGATTTGTGGTTTGGCGGAGAATATTTAGATTGTCAGATTGTTGGTAAAGGTGGTTTTAGTTGGTAATGACCTTAGAATGGTTGTTTGGTTGATGATAGTGACGGTTGCAATTTGTGATGGTGGTTGGCTGTGATGTTTAACTGGTTGTTGGTGGTGATACTGATGAATATTATTATTGGAAATAAACATCACAAGTGAGAGAGAGAGAGAGAGAGAGAGAGAGAGAGAGAGAGAGAGAGAGAGAGACAGACTTTTAGACAATGTCTAGCCTTAACATATTGATAGATAAATAAGTAAATAAGTAATCAGATGAACAAATAGATACATACCGTAGATATGGATAAATAGGCATACAGATAAAACTAATGACAGTTATAAACAGGCAGGGATAGGCAGATATCAGTTAGGAAGCCCGTTTGTCGCAAGGTGTACATTATAATTATCGTAACTCATCCCAACTATTGTGGTAGATGCGGAACGTGGCTGCCTACACTATTCGAGTTACATATTTCCCTTTGATGCCTTATTAAATCTTTGACTGTTGATTTCCAATTGTGACTGACGTTTTACTGAATTCAGGATACACATCAATACTACTGTATATTTCGCCATTTTGTTTGTGTAATTTTTTTTTTTTCAACTCTTTAATCTAGTGGCGTATTTTGTTTGGCTGAGACAAAGTAATTTTTTCTGACGTGTGACTGACTTCTGTGAATATTCTAAATTGCCTTGTCCTCCATTCCGGACTTTTATTTTTACCTTAATTAACCCCTTTGGTACAGTGGCTTTTTTTTTCTTTAGTTCACTCTTGTTACGACTATTTTTTTAATACTCCTTTCAGGCCTGTGTTAATTTGTGACCTCCAGTTAGCGTTTGCGATGTGGTGACGTTTTTTCTTTTCTTTGTCATTTCCTTGTCACCTGCAGACGATTTTTGAATACGGAATTGACCTTCATGCACCAGTCTTTTTCTTTTGCTTTCTGGACCCAACCTAACCCTACCTGTGTGTGAGAAAATGCCATGGTGGCGATGATGATGATGATGATGATGATGATGATGATGATGATGATGATGATTATTATTGTTATTATTAACGTGAAGAGGATGAGGACGATGACGACGACGATGACGATGACGTAATTGACGTTTGGCTGAATATACAAAACAGTATTCTACTCCTTTCTGAAATCTGTTATTCTGTGGCCAAACCCCCTTCCAGATGGTGTCCTCTTTCTTTGGATTTACTTGTGATACCAACAGAGGATTTTACTCAAGTTAGGGTGTACCTGTAGTAGTGAGGGGAGCGGAGGAAGGCTATATCTAACCAGCAGATATAAAAGCCCTTCAGAAATTTTTAAAAACTGATAGCATTAATGGAATTTAAAACAAGGCGTCCAAGTATGTGAGTTCATAATTATGTGAGGCTTTCTTTTATTTTTCATAATTTTTTTTAGTCCTCTGGTGGTCGTTCAACTCAGTTTGGGAACCCGAGAGTGTTTATACTTGTACCATTCACCATGTCATGGTCGGGACACTTAATATTCCACACCAGCTAAATCCAGACGATTTTACTCATCTAGGTGCGTCATAGGAGCCTGATGTTAAACTGAGTCTTGACTGTATTAAAGACACACCATCACCCACCATACTGAATGCCCTTTGACCTTCACCCTGTCCCTACCTATCACTACAGTATTCTCCCTCACCTTCTTGTCACCTTCCTCACCCCCCTTACATCTCCCTTCCCCCATCACCTCACCTCTCTTCTCAGTTCCCCCTTTTTCTTCCCTCTCTGTTAAACTCCCATTCCTCCATCCCTCCCCATACTATCCCCGTCCCTCTTACCTCTCTCCGAAACCCCCACTCCCCTCATCACTCTCCTTGGTACCCTCCCTTCTCACCTCACCCCTTCATTTCTCACCATAACGTCTCGCCACAACGCCCTTTCCTCTCATCTCTCCCTTCAGTGCCCCCTTCCCTCCCTCACACCCCACATCACTCTCATTTGCCCCTTTCCATCCTTCCTCTCACCTCACCGTGCCCCCCTTTCCCCCCGCCTCACCTCCCCGTGCCCCCCCATTCCCCCCCACCTCACCTCGCCGTGCTCCCCCTTTCCCCCACCTTACCTCTCTGTATCCCCCTTCCCCCTACCTCACCTCTCTGTGCCCTCTTCCCCCCACCTCTCCTGTCTGTGCCCCCTCTTCCCCCATTTCACCACCGTGCCCCCCTTTTCCCCCTACCTCACCACAGTGCCCCCTCGTTCCCCCCACCTCACCTCTGTATCCCCCTTTCCACCCACCTCATCTCTCTGTGCCCCCCCCCTTTCCCCCCACCTCACCTGTCCGTGCCCCCCCCATTCCACCTCCTCACCTCACCGTGCCTGCAGTGTGGCAATACGTTGCAATAATGAACCAATGCCAGGGAAGGACGTAGCCATTAGGCCACATGTTATATTGAGATTATATCATTGACAGCCTGGGTCCTGCCTCGATGACCTGCCTGTTATCGCTGCACCTCCTACCGCCGCTGGGAACGAGGCCACTGATTTGCTGGGTGGGAATGTGCTGATTGCCTGTTATTGTGCTGAGGTGGTCGTACTTATTGCCTTATTGCCTGTGACCTAACCTAGAATAGTGCAACTTAACCTAACCTGACTCATCTCGATTTACCTGACCTAATAAAACTTAACCTAAGGCCCAGTCACACTGCAGGTACGACTTATCGCAAACCACCCGCGACCCTCAAGTCGTGGGTGGTTTTGGTGAGGTTTACGGCCGGTCTTCATATGTCTCGGTCTAGCCGCAGGCCACCATGGCGACCTAAAAATCGTCGCGAGGTTTTTCGTGCTGCACGAAAAACCTCCCCGCGACCACCGATGTCGTGGCATGGAAGCCGTCCGGTGGGCGACTGGACTGCGTCTGGCCGGCTTACGGACTGCGACTGGTTGGCGACACCTGATTTTTAAGCGGTCGTTGCCACCCGGACGGAGGCCGGTCGCCACCCGCTCTGTGCGGTGGCCGTCCGCATTCCGTCAAGGCGACGACTAGACTGCGGTGGCCGTTGTCCACAAGCCTCTTGTCCGGGGTGGTGGTTGAAGTCCGGCCGCCATCCAGCCGGCGATTGGTCGAGCGACAGGCGGTGGGCTGGACCGAGACCAGCCGCCGACCAATCTGCGGCCGGTGTTGGTCTAGTGGCAGCCTAGAGGTCGCGGTCTAAACTGCGACAGGACGTGGAACGGCATGCCACCCGTCGGTGTCTTGACCTGTGTGTACCTGGCCATGGTCGTCGTTCGGCTGCCCACTGGACGGACGCTGGACAGACACTGGACGACCACTGCTAGCCGATCGGTGGCACAACTGCTCGGAGACCTCCGTGGTCGGGGACTGGTTTCGCGATTTTCAGGTTTGCGACAAATCGTACCTGCAGTGTGACTGGGGCATAACCGGACATACACCCGGCCAATGTAACCTAACCTGTCTTAAACCTACTAAATCCAACTTAACGATATTAGCCTAACGTATCCCAGCCTTACTTAAACTGACCGAAACTCACCTTACCCTTAGTTTCCTACTGTCGTCACTTCTCGTATCAGCGCTAGGAATGTGGCCAGTGATTTGCCTGGTATAAATAGGCGTTGATTGGCTGAGATTGTGCTGAAGTTTCCGTAGGTGTGTGTGTGTGTGTGTGTGTGTGTGTGTGTGTGTGTGTGTGTGTGTGTGTGCGTGTGTGTGTGTGTGTGTGTGTGTGTGTGTGTGTGTGTGTGTGTGTGTGTGAGAGAGAGAGAGAGAGAGAGAGAGAGAGAGAGAGAGAGAGAGAGAGAGATGGTATACAAATGTCTTGGGAATATTCCAGCCGCATTTCACAACCAAAACGAGAAAAAATTTTAGGGTGATTTTTTTTCCACCTTCTCCTTTTCAATATCATCATCATCATCATCATCATCATTATTGTCATAAAGACCTTGTAACTCCTTTGTGGTTACTTGTAGTTGAGTTATATATATATTAGACTTATGGACGAGCGGTTGTTATACTTGAATAGCTTCGTGAGTAGCTAATCTTCTTTCCCATTTGTCATGTAGTGACAGGAGAGGTAAAGAATAGTATGGGACTATTTTTATTTGTCTTGGAAATATTAACAAGTCTCTCACACAGAGCGAAGTATAAAGTAGAGTCCCGCTAGCTATCTCTCTGTCTCGCTCTCTCTGTCTCTCTCAAGTTGCTAAGCCCTTCTCCCTGCGACCTGTCTGTTCTATGGCTAGCTTCTTTCTGCCCTCTCTTTCCTAAGTTCTGGTGAAACAGGAGACGTATCACGTGTGTTCCTTGTGAGTGTAAAGTTCTAGAAGCCTGTGTGTGAGTATGTGTGTATGTGTGTGTATGGTCACTAGGCGCTGTCGTGTGCCTATAAAGCATTCCTTGAGTTAAGAGTGTGTAAGCATGTTTAGCATTGCTCGATTCTCGTAGACACAATACCTTCTCATCATCTGACTCCCTGCTTCTATCTGTCTCTCTCTCTATCTATCTATTATGATTTGTAATTATAATATGGAGTCCTAATATTATCTTCGCCATCATCATCATCTTCGCCATCATCATCATCATTACTTATTACTTATTATTTTTGTTGCTATCATCATTATTATTACTCTTAATTATTATTAGTATTAACTAGAAAATGACGATGGTCTTAACCTAGTATCTTCTGCGAGTGAGAGAGAGAGAGAGAGAGAGTCAGACAGTCAGACAGACAGACAGACTGAAGAACGAGGAAATAAGGGCATGGGAGAACAGGGTTGTAATCCAAGGTGTAGATGGTGATTATGGCTCACCTGCTTCCTCTCAGGGATTAACGACTGGTCATTCTTGCCTTCTGTCTGGGCTGATGTAGAATTTATGATATAATGCCATGTGAATATAGATACATGATAAAGGTGGGAATTTGTGGAACAAAATTGAAGATATAATGAAATGAGCAGAAAAATGTGGAATAGGTATGTGGGAAAATGTAGATTGGTTCATATATAACACTCAGCGTCACTCCGCTAGTGATTCTTGTGCGTTGTGGGGACGGCTGTCAACGTCTTCAGTGTGTAACCTGCACCTTTTACTCATTTAATATTCCCCCTTCTACGCCCTCGCCCACACCAGGAGACTGAGCCGTCCCCACAACACATAAGATACCGTCAGGTGAGTTCCTAGTGAACCCTTGTTCACGAATGACTGTATGAAGATCAATAAAGGACATAAAAATGATGAAAAAAGACAGTGAAAAATGCAAGAAGGATGTGGCAATGGAATTAAAATGGGTAGGTGCGAGAAAGAGGGCAGCATAGTGGGTATGCAATGAGGCTGTTTCTCCCATTTTGGATACCACCAATTATACTCCATAACCACTGCGAATCCCACATACTTTCCTATAACATTTAGTGCAGAAGTTTTAGTTAGAACTCTCTCTCTCTCTCTCTCTCGTGTGTGTGTGTGGTGTGTGTGTGTGTGTGTGTGAGAGAGAGAGAGAGAGGGGGAGGAAGGGTAGGGTAGCAAGAAAGGAAGTGTAGGTTAAGGGTGGGGTTGAGAAGGATGCAGAAATTGAAGTGTTGGTATTGTTCTTGAGTAACTCCTGTCTGGCTGAGCAGACACATCGACCGCAGGCAAGCAAACGCCATTGCAGAGCCGTCGCGTGCAGTGAACTAATGTTCCATCGAGGCAGACAACGCCTTACCACAAGGAGACGCGGTAAAGAGTGTAGAGGTCTGGTTTCCGGATGGACGCCGCATTTGCGTCTCTCCACCCAGTTAACAAGGGCATCATAGGAGGCTCCACATAACCCGAAGTTTGATTATATGGTAATCACCCAGCGATGTAACTGATTTCCTGTGTTACAGGAAAGAAATAGGCTTGTCACTCAGTGTAGAGCCACCTGAAGGAGAAAGAATAGTAATGCAACGTAACAGGAAGGTTGGGAGAAACAGGAAAACAGGATGACAAACACAGAAAAAGAATGATAAAGGCCAAGGAAGAAGTAGGCAGCACTACATCAAGTTTGCTGCTGAGTGATGGACGGCTTCCCTCCCACTTTGTCTCTCTTCCATCATTTTCCTACTCCCTCCTCTCTCTTACCTTACCTCCCTCTCCCCCCTGACCTCCCTTCGCCCTCTGTCTACCTCCTTCCTCCCCTCTCTGTCCGTTTCTCTCTCCATTAATCTTCACACCCTCAGTATTAGTCAACATCATTCTCTCTCTCTCTCTCTCTCTCTCTCTCCTTCCATAACTTCTCAGTATCTTTCCCACTCCCTTCCATCTTGAATCTCACACACGTCATTAACCTTTCTCATACATTCCTGCCTTCCTTCCCTCCTGCCCTTCATATGTATTTCATACATTTCCCCTCCGTCCCAAATACCTTACCAAACGCATCCCACTTCTTGTTTATATAGTTTTCATACATTTTCCTTACATTTTTACACAGTCCTCCTCACCGTACCAATCAGTTGGTACATTTACTCTTTCCAGTAATTTCCTTCTCTTCTTCCCGCTTCTTGTATAATTTGATCGCCAAATATTTTTCATACATTTCTCCCCATTCCAAATATCTTTTGTTCAATAACCATACTCCTTCCATTCCTCTCTCTTTCTCTCTCTCTCTCTCTCTCTCTCTCTCTCTCTCTCCGTTCATTTCTTACCTCCCAACCAGTGTTTGTCTCCACCCCCCTCCCCTGCCCCCTCCGCGATACCCACACATGTGGACACTTATACAACTGCCTACCCCCACCCCGACTCCTGCTCCATCTCTCGTGTTTCCCTCCATCTCTCCCCCCCCCCTTGCCCCTTTTTGCCATTCTTTTCCTTCCCATTCTCCTCACCTTTATTTTTCTCTTCCCTCCTCTCCCTTTCATTTTCCTTCTACACACCTGTTTTCTCGCATGCTTCTCTCTCCTTTTCCTTCCCTGACCTCCGTCTTTCCTATTCCCTCATCCCAAGCTTGTATTTTCTTCTTCTCTCCTCTTTCATCTCCCAATTTAAATATTTCCATCCTTTCCGCTATTCATTCCTTGCCATCCCCACCTCTCACTTCTTGTTCCTTCTCCCCACCTCACTGTCTGCTTTTCTCCTTTTTTCCCCTGTGCCTCTCGCCGTCATGTACATCCTTTTCAGTTCCTTCCCCCATCTCTTCCCTTCCTTCCCCATCCCTTTCCTTGTTTCCTTCTTTCCTCTACTTCCTTCCACCTTACCTTTCCCCTCTTATTTGTTCCTATCTTTCCTTCTTATGTCTGTCTTCCCTTTTCTTTCACACCTCTTCTCTTCCCTTTTCCCCTCTTCCCCCCTCTCTCGAAGTTTCCCCTTGCCTCTCCTTCTTCTCTCCCTTCCCTTCTCCTTATCCCTCTCCTCTTTTTGCATCCCAGTTCATTTTCTCAATTTCTCTTGGCACTACGTTTCTATCTTTTTTCCTCCGCCATTTTTTTCCCCATCTGAGATTTAGGTCCATATTCTTGTCGGTAAAAGAAGCTCCGTAACGCCTCATTCCAAGCGACTTATTTTGTTGTTTCATTCAGTTTGTTTATCCTTCCTCTGTTCATCTTCTATTAAAAAAAAAAAAGTCGTTTTCTGTGTCTGTTAAGTCATTCAAATACCATTATATTCAGCGTAAATAATATACAAATTGATATTAACCTGCCGTATCAAAAAAGAAATCGTTAGGGAAGAGGAGTTAGGGAGCTTCCTTAACGGGCGAGAACACGGGCCTGCGTGGGTATGATTCTTGTAATTAGTACCGCAGAAGGCTTCGTAGCACCTCTTTCACAGCCATTTTTTTCTGCACATTGTTCATCAAAATTCTCAGTTGATGACGGAGGTAAGCTCCGTGATACGAATTCGATATAAATAACATAAAGAAGAATGTTCCGGTGTAGCATACAAAATGAATACTAAGCCACAAACCCAAATCCACATATATATTCCAGCAAAGATTCGTTTGTGTATTATTAGCTTCATTCATTTCAGGATTATTTGTTGGTAGATTTGGGTTTGTTGCTCCATTTGTGGGGTTTGAGTAAGTCACTTGGGTCTTTACATTAAGGGGGTCTGAGTAAGTCACTTGGGTCTTTACATTAAGGGGGTCTGAGTAAGTCACTTGGGTCTTTACATTAAGGGGGTCTGAGTAAGTCACTTGGGTCACTGCTGGAGGGCTCGTGGTATTTATCATTTAACTTTGTCACTGGGAGGAGGCTTTTTTTTTTAGTTGAAGTTGGGGTTGTTATATTTAAGTATATTTCTTTTATTCGTTACTTTAATTATTTGAAGAAAGTCCTTTATACTTACGTATCAGTAATAAGTGACTTGCTGAAGAAAGGTTGCTGGTTCTTTGAAAACAGTGATAAGAAACAGGGAAGTGGGCAAGGAAGTACAAAAGTCACTGCATGACAGTATTGTGATATCAACTCTAACGTATGGAAGTGAAAAGCTTGGACCTTGTTGGAAGGACACAAGTCAAGAATGAGAGCAATGGAAATGAGTTATTTGAAAAGAGCATGTGGAGTTACATGGTGAGACAGACTGACAAATGAGGATGTGAAGAAGTGTTGTGGTGTGGATGTGATAAAGAGCGTTAGGAGAAATATATTGAGGTGGTCAGGCCATGTGGAGAGGATGGAGAGCGAGAGACTAACGAGGGGAGTGTATGTGAGTAACGTGGAATAGGGGAGAGGGAGGGGGAGGCCATGAATGAGATGGAGGGAAGGAGTGGAGAGGTATGTGAGAGAGGGGGGGTGTAAGCTAGGAGGAGGGCAGTGAAATGGCGGGGGACCGGGCGACATGGAGGCGATTTGTTTGTGACCACCCCTTACGGGATTAAGGCGTCTGGCAATTGATGGATAGAATAGACATGCTGACAATACAGGACATATAATTTGCCTGATGATAGCCTGTAGTGAGCCGAAATTAGCATTCAAAATGGTTTTTAAAGCATTTATCATTTTACTGCTTCCTTGTGTGTGTGTGTGTGTGTGTGTGTGTGTGTGTGTGTGTGTGTGTGTGTGTGTGTGTGTGTGTGTGTGTGTGTGTGTGTGTGTGTGTGTGTGTGTAATATTGGTAAATAAAAAGACACTGTGCAGAGTAAAATGGTGTTGAGTGAATGATGTCGGTGTGGTGTGAGTGTGTGGTGATTGATATGGGCATGGATGATTCATGGCGGTAGGTAACGGCCAATGAATATGAACCGGGAAGAGAGACGGGGATCATACGTCATTCTGGAGATGCTGCGGGAGGAAGGGGGGGGGGGAATTGTGCTGGTGGTGGAAATACAGTATAGCAATATTTGTGGCGTGATGTGGCCAGATGATAGGAAAGGTGGTGGAGGTTGGTGGGGGAAGAGTGGTGGTGGTTTTATTAGTAAATGTGGTAGTGGTTGGTGTGTGTTTTCTTAATGCAAGGAAGAAGGACCCAAAGGCCAGAAGCCCGCAGGATTGTTCTCTCCAAGAAGGAACAAAAACAAGATAACAGAGAACCAACTTCAAGATGGTATGGTTAATGCAGTAAGAAGGGCAGTAATGGGTGGAAACTCGATTGTGTTGGAGGGGAAATCGGAAGTGTTTGGTGTTGTGATAGTGTTGATGATGGTAGTAGTGTTGGGTGGTGGTGGTGGCAGGGGTGGTGATAGTGACAGTTCAGTAATGGTAACAGTAGTTAGGGTGGTGGTAGAGGTGTGGATGGTGATAGTGTTCTAAGGATGGCGGTGGTGGTGTGCAAAGCGGTAGAACTAGGGATGGTAGTAGTAATAGTAATGGTAGTGGTGAAAATGGTGGTAGGAATTGTGATAGTGTGCGTGTTTGTGATGGAGGAAGTATGAGTGATGATATTAATGGTTAGGGAATTAATAGTCATGATGGTGTTCTTGGTGGTGGTGGTGGTGGTGGTGGCATTGTTGAAGATGATGATGGAGATGGTGATAAAAGTATAAAAGAAGGGGAGAATGATGACAGAGATGTTGCAGGCTGTTGAACGGGGTCCTGGCCATCTTCCCTTCTGAACACTTTTCGCGTGCGTGCGTGCGTGCGTGCGTGTGTGTGTGTGTGGGGGGGGGAAGCAACACTGCACAGTGCATATATATAATACATAAATACCCGCACCGATAATGTCAACTCCCGTTACCACGATGTCTTTTCTTGTTTTTTTCTTGCTGATCCCAGACGATCTTATATAGCCCTGGAAGGACCTTCAAAGTGGAGGGGTTAGATAGTATGCTCAGCCCCTACACAAACAGGGTACGTAACTGATGTTTTTTTTTTTTTTTTTAGTTTTTCAACCTTGTACTTGGTGAATGTAAAAAAAAAAAAAAATAGACATTATAAAGCATGAAAAGTGTTGTGGGAAGTAGAAAATGATGTACATACTTGAAACACTGACCGAGCCGTTCCCATAACACACGAGAACAGAACCATGCAATCAGTGAACGTAAACAGGCGGACTGTATGAAGTATTAAAAAAAAGACGAGATATAGAAAATGATGCAGGACAGACACTTAACATTGAATGAGCCGTCCCCGCAACAAATAAGAATTCCTTGACAAAGACCCAAAGGAACGTAATTCATAGACCACCGTGTATAAAGGAACTAAAAAAAAAATGCAAAAAAAAAAAACCATGCATGAAACCTGTTGCAGGAAAATTAATAGACAATGAAACAGGGTAGGTACTGTCAATGTGCCGTAGCGAGTAGGGGAAGTAGGTCTCCCCCCCCCCCCAGAAATATTTGGGAAAATTTATGCATATTGCAAATCATTGCGAAAGAGAGAGAGAGAGAGAGAGAGAGAGAGAGAGAGAGAGAGAGAGAGAGAGAGCATTTGCTGTGTGGTGAGGCAATTCTTTGATTATACTCGTATGGTGGAGAGAAGGGAGTCGTAGCGGGACTGCTCGTGTTGGTAGATGACTTTTGTGTGGTGAGATTCTTGTGTGATGAGAAGATTCTTTAATGGTAAGAGGGTTCTTCTGTGATGACAGGATTATTGTGTGATGAGACAGCTGTTGTGGGGGAATGATCTTGTGCAGTGACAGGATTATCGTGTGATGAGAGGATTCTTATGTGTTGAGATGATTTTTGTAGTGAAAGGATTGTTGTGTGGTGAGACGATTGGCGTGTGATGAGACGATTGTTGTGTGGTGAGACGATTGTTTTGTGGTGGGATGATTGTTGTGTGGTGAGACGATTGTTGTGTGGTGAGATGATTGTTGTGTGGTGAGACGTTTCTCGTGTGGTGAAACGATTCTTGTGTGGCAAATGACGAGCGGATTCTTGGACAACGAGCCCATTCTTGAGGCGGGCAGCTTCTCGTGTGTTGAGAGGATTCCTGGGCCTCGTGTAGTGAAAGTGTGGTTGGATGTGGAGCTGTGGCCACAATTCTATTCAGATCGTGTGTGGAGTCCCCCCCTTCCCCAGGGAACTCCTACTCCCCCCACTCCCCAGGGATCTGTTACCCTCCCCCTCTCCTCAGAGATCCATTACCCCCCCCCGCTAACCCTCTCTGCACTGTTGTTTACCTATTTGTAGACCTGAGATTAACTACCGCCTTGTTGTTTCTGTGTACCGTCTCTGTGGTTGTGTCCGCTTCTCTGAAGTTGGTGGTCCTTGAGCTCTTGCAGTGCTTTATTTCAGTGTCTTACTGTCTCTCGTTTTTCTTTGTCTCTCATTTACACCAAACTTGCATACACAAAATATGCTACTGTCTCCCTAGTTTGTTTTGCCACATCTTGTTTCAAAGTTATCTCAGACTCAAGTATCCTCTCTCGCTGTGGTACAGGTGATTAGACGCCAAGAGACTCTTAACCGCGGTGTTCAAATCCGTAGCTTAGGCCTGTGAGCCCGTGGCGGGTTATTCACCCAGTATAGTACACGTTACGGTATCTTACCTTCTTTAAGTGTTTCCACCATAATCATCTTTTGTCATCATCATCATCATCCCGTCTCTTTTTCTCACATGAAGGTGGGGTGAGGTAGGGTCCACCGAACAAGAAAAAAGAAAAACATGTAATGGGAGAACTAACCTACAACATACCCAGTGACAGGCCACACACCCGTGTACTCAATATTCAAGCCCCCGGAATCTTGAACTCCACTTCACAGGCATAACCATCCACACATACTGCATGTGCTTGATCTTATTTATCATATACCCATTCCGATAACTTTTAATTAAAAAAAAAGGGATACCAATCCCTTGTCATGCACTCCCCTGTACAAAATTCATTCAATCAGTTCGATTCATTGTAAGTTTCCGAGCCTCATCAGCCTCCTCACCTCTCTGTCTCACGTTCATTTACCATACCTATCCACCTTTTACCTGGTCCACCACGCCTCCTCCCTTCTCCAAACTCACTCACATACGTCCCTATCACCAAATTGTTTACGCCTATTGTCCCCATATGACCATACCGTCTAGGCACACACATTGCAGCTTTATTGTTTATAGACTTTCTTAATCTATATCTTTCACGAATCACATTATTTCATTCACTTTCCTCATATCACAAACATTTTTCAGTAACCCCATCTCCACTGCTTAAACTCTTGGCTATTGGTTTTCACGCCACATCAAAGTCTCACACCCATTTGGTAATATGGGGAGTATCCTCTTGCAGCTGCCAGACTAGACCTCTGTTTTGTGTCAAGGCCGTCATAACACGAACCACTTTCCTTCCCTGTGCCACTTTGCATTCCACTTCCTTGCACATTTACCTTATTTCTGTTGCAGCATCCAGGTGTTGCTGCATCCAGGTACTTTGGTCAGTTGCTGTAGAACGCGGCTTGAGTCAGACTTGAAAGTCACGCTTGGATCTGTAGCAAGCCGAGGTTCAAGGATTACTCAAGTTTGCCCCAACCAACTGTAGCTGGCCATATGCTGAGTTGAAGCTCGACTCTGACATAAGAAAGTAGTGCTTAAGTCGCAGGCTCAGAGCAAGCTTCCAGCTATTTTCAAATCAGCCAATCACAGCGCCAAAAGTTTTATCATCAAATTCAGCAGATAAGACAGGATAAACCAACGAGGCATATAACAAGGTTAAATACTTAATATATACAGTCAGTTGTCATGAACTGTGTGGATATTTTCCTTTCCGAGGCTCTGTCCTTCCATACCTTCTCCTCCTCCTCCCCCTCTCCTTCCCTCTGTCCTTCCTCTCGTCCTCGTTCCTTCTCTCAATCCTTTCGTCTTACTTCCCCCATCCCCCCTCCCATCTCCCCTCTTCTTCTACCCTCCGTCCTTCCAACCTTCCCCGTTTCTCCTTCCTTCTTCCCTCCTCCTCCTCCTCTTACCTCCCTCCATCAGACTGTTTCTCTCCCAGTGGGTCATATTCTTGTGGGATTAGGAGGCTCCGTAGCACTGACGTGTTGACTGTTGCAACGTAATCGCTTCAGCTCCATGACGTGCTTCCTAATCTACTGTTGCCACCACCAGACGATTTTATTCAGCCTTGCACAGGCTTTTCAGACACGGGGAATCAGTCCGGATGGTGTCTTTATTGATCCCTTTACTAAAACATACTTGTCTTGGGTTGAATAAAATCACCAGCTGATAATAAATTATTAACATAATCGGACTGAAGGGGTTCACTTTCTCTCGTATCTTATTTATCAACTTTTTCTGGCAACATAGCATAACAAATCTTAAAATTGGGCAACTGCGACTGGTTTGAAAATATTGTGAATAAATATAAAATAATAAAAAATAAAAAATATAATAATATTAAAATTAGATTTATTTTATTTTTTTTTTTCAAACCGATCAGAGTTGTCCCGAGCGGCCGTACTTGTTCCACATCACACCCAGAAATAGACTGGTAAAGCTGAGGTTCTGTATCCTGTTTGTTCTAACCTGCCGAGGATCACTAAACCATTCCAGCTCCGTTGATGGCCCGTTGTGATCAGACTGAAGGGTTAGTTTGACTCGTAACAAAGAAGACCCATTCCTACATCATAACTGAGGCTCACCGAATGTCGCCGCCGCCACTTAGTATTCAAAATGTGGGTGTGATTCAGTTCCGTCTGGTGGGAGCAAGCTGACCATAGCGTACCATATTTACACTTTTGCATGCGGGCCAATCCACAGTTAAGCTTAAACGGTGACATTCACAAAGTGCCAGATTGCCAAGTGAAGCAGCTGCCAGCCATTTAGAAAAACTCATCTTCTATTTCAAAAAGAATTATGTCCGTGGACACTTTTCAAACGCCTGCCATGTCATCAGCATCAGGTAGTATATTATGTGGCAGTTTTATATACAGGTTGTCCCGTATAAATAGCACTGCACTAGAAACAGCTGGCAGTATCTTGTGTGTTGTGGGGACGCTCAGTCTGCTGGTGTGGGTGTAGGTGTGGCAGTGAGAGTGAGAAATGAATAAATGGTTCAGAATATACATTGATAACGCTGACTGAGCCGTCCCCGCTACTCACGAGAAATCGGCCGGTGGAGTGGACGACGAGTGTTATATATGGACCAGCCTGTACTACGAAATGAGCTGACAAGGATGAAAGAGAGGAATATATTCAATGTTTTGTGCGTCTGGCGAAACCGAGCGATGGAAGGAGAGAGGGAAGGAGAGGAGTAGGGATGGAAGGACGGAGACATGGAGAGGAGAGGAGGAGGGATGGAAGGAGAGGAGAAGGGATGGAAGGAGAGAGGGAAGGGGAAAAGTAGTGATGGAAGGACGGAGAGATGGAGAGGAGAGGAGGAGGGATGGAAGGAGAGAGGGAAGGAGGAGTGGAGTAGTGATGGAAGGACGGAGAGATTGAGAGGAGAGAGGGAAGGAGAAGAGTAATGATGGAAGGACGGAGGGATGGAGAGGAAAGGGGGAGGGATGGAAGGACGGAGGGATGGAGAGGAGAAGTGGAAGGTTTCAGAGGAGAGGAAAAAGGATAGAGAGGAGAGGAGAGGGGATGGAAGGATGGAGAGATGAAGAGGAGAGGAGGGATGGATGGACGGAGGGATCGAGAGGAGAGGGGAAGGGATGGAAGGACTGAGAACAAGGATGGAAAGACTGAGGAAGATGGATAAAAGGACGTAGGGATGGAGAGGAGAAGAGGAGGGATTGAGAGGAATAGAGGAGGAATGGAGAGGAGAGGAGAGGGATGGAAAGACGGAGGGATGGAGAGAAGAGGATGGATGGAAAGGAGAGGAGAAAGGATGGAAGGACGGAGGGATCGAGAGGATAGAAGGGATTGAAGGACGGAGGGATCGAGAGTAGAGGAAGAGGGATGGAAAGACAGAAGAAAGAAGGGGAAGGAACGGGATAGAGGAAAAAGGAAGGAGGAAGAGGAGGGATGGAGGACACGGGAGATGGAGGAAAAGGAAAAAGAGGAGGAGGAGGAAGAGGAAGTGGAGGAGGAGGAGGAGGAGGACAAGAGAGTAGAGAGGGATTGTGTGAAGAATGGCAGGAGTGAGAGGAGTGAGGGAGGGATCTGGGGATGAATGGAAAAATCGAGAAATTTATTTTGGTGAAGGGAGAAAGAGAGACTGAGGATGATGGGATGAGGGTGGTGAAGATGGTGGTGATGATAAAATTGTGATGGTGATGGTCATGGCGATGTGGGGCATAATGATGACGGGGACTAGCGGGTAGGAGGAGGAGGAGGAGGAAAGTTATGGTGATGATGCATGGAAGAATAATGGCTGTAGAATGAAATGGTGTTTTTATTAGGGTACAACAAATTTGGCCCGACCTGGACCCCCTTTAGGTATAAACGGACAGCATTTGCTTGTCCGTATATTGTGGAGAGAGAGAGAGAGAGAGAGAGAGAGAGAGAGAGAGAGGGGGGGGGGAATGCTAGCCAGAAAGAAGGAAGGAGGGAGGAAAGAAAGAAGGAACGAGGCAGGGAAGGAAGAAAGGGTGACATGAAGGGAAGAAAGTGGGAGGGAGGGGAAAGGAGGAGAATGAGGGGGGGTAGGAAGGAAGGAGACGGAGAAAGATGGGGTGGGAGGAAGGAAGGAGGAGCCAAAGAAATATGGAAGGAAGGAAGGAAAGAAAGGATGGAGCCGAAGAAAGAAGGTGGGAAGGGAGGGCGTTGGAGGGGGGGAAGAGAAGGATGGAGGAAGAGAAAAAGGAAGTATGGTAGGAGGGAGGAAGGAGACGGAAGATAGGGAGTGGAATGGAGGGAGGGGAGGGGAGGAGAGTGGGGTGGACGAGGGAAAGGAGGAGGAGGCATGGATTGGGAAGGGGGTAGTGTACCTTTTTTTAGGGGAGTGGGGAGCTCATTGTTATAGGGAAGTTATAACTGATTTAGCAGTTCTATAAGTGCTAAGTGTCAAAGACACAGATAGTAAAATAAGTCGCTGTAGGAGGCAGAAGGTGGAAGGTGGGATGGAGAGAAAGAAGGGGAGAGTGAAAAATGAGTGATCGTAAAAATGAATGGCCGGAGGAGAGTCATGTGGAGAGAGAGAGAGAGAGAGAGAGAGAGAGAGAGAGAGAGAGAGAGAGAGAGAGACGATTAAAAAAAACAAGACCTTAACCTTATCATACAATAACTTTTTAAAAAAGTATTTTCGTTTCCTCCAAATTATTATTATTTTTTTACCTCAGGAATTCTCTCATACACACCAGGTTAATTGAAGCTACTGTATCTCTGATCCCCAAGTTCAAGAAGTCGATCAGCGTGAAGAAAATCGTCTGGAGATAGCAAGAGCGAAATCGAATGTCGTGATCTTACCGAATGGGTCGGCCTCTTCAGTGTGTTAACTTTTTTTTTTTTTTTTTCTCACTCCTTTTGCTTTTTCATCTCAAGACGAATTTTTTATACTCTTGGCTAACACTGGACGGCTTTACACAACTTAGGAGAGACTTTTAGAACCGTGAGTGTTTAGTTATGGCCTCCTTGAACTGCTTCACTATGAGGCGTCTTCCTTTATCAAATTAAATCATCTCGTACTAGCAAAAAAATAAATAAATAAATAAAATAAAGATTGGCACACGAGTGAAGAGGTTAATCAGAATACCTTCAAGCGAGTGTATTAAGATTTATTGTATTTATTTATCTGTTTATTTATTTGTCTCCATGTGTCTGTGTCTGCTTATCTATTTATCTGTTTATCTATCTATTTCACCTATATATCTGTCTGTCTAGTTTTTTTATACTTCTGTTACTAAAGAGGTTATGAAAGGCTGTAGCTGATTTCTCCAGTTGAAAGAGACTTCTAAGCAGCAAGAATACGCCCAAAGGGAACATAGAAAGATGAAAAAGGCGTCATCGTAGGGAAAGGGTTAAGAAAATAAAAGAAAGGATAACGGTGAGGAAAAAAGGAGGAGGAGGAGAGATTAACGGGGGAAATGATGGAGAGAAGGTGGGAGGAGAGAGGAGAGATGATAAAAGGCAAGGGACGAGCGAAGACAAGAATATGAGAGGTAGAAGGAGACAAGAAAGAAGGATGTTGAGAGAGAAGGAGTGAGATAAAGAGAGTGTGGGAGGGAGGAAGGACTAGAGAAAGTGATGAAGGAAGGAACAGGGAGAGAGCGAGAGAGAGAGAGAGAGGGTGGGGATGTAGGGTAACCTGGCGTGATAGGGAGTGGGCTGGCATTTTCCTTCCACACCATTAATACACACGGCTTTACCCCCAGCTGGTCACCAGGCCACAGTATTGAGCAGTGGCGCTGTATTGACTCCTTAGGCGTCGTTATTCACACCCACGACACACCAAGGACACCGCTGATCCCCTCCCAAGCCGCCCTCCCTCATAGCCCATCCCCCCGTAACAATCTCCTGAGCCCTCCTATACACTTTTTTTTGGTTCTATTTTTTTTTTTACCTGACAGAGATCTGTGACCCCTCTCAGGTCAGTTGATGATTAGGTGCAGTTGAATTGGAGAATAAATTTGACTAGTTATCATGGAGGCTCATTCCTGCTTCATAACTAAGAGTCGCCAGTTTCACGCTACCACCATCTACTTTGTAAGATGCGAGAGTGGCTCAGTTTTGTCAGATGAAAGCAAACTGGCTATTATCCAGTTGTAAACTTCCACATATTTTAAGAAGCCTGGTAGCCAGAACCACAAATCATCCATTCACTCTTTCCAAAGCTCACCCACACGCTTACCCATCGATAGAGACCACCTCGTATTCATTTGTAAAGCTCATTCACTCAAACACGTTCACATTCACCTGTCCCCCCTTTAATCCAGTAATGTGTTCTCTTTTTATAATTTCCTACCTTTAGGCAATTTCATTAAGCTTTCAAAAGGATGTTTAGTAGAGAAGGGGTTTATGAAGGCTATAATTTAACTATACCAGTTTGATAAGCTCTTCGTAGCAAAACGAACTGGTTACAGGAATAAAGCAAAAAAAATATAGTGCGGATTGAAGGTGTTAAACTCTGCCAACAGACTTCAAAATACACTCATGTACAGTACATCCAGAAATCACTCACCCACCCACCTGTCTATTTCCAAAAGCCACCTACTTATTCATCTTTAGAGCTCTTTAACTATTTCATCTCTACCTACGTTTGAGGACCCTACCAACAAACATCAGAGCTCTCCTGTCCACTAATTACCACTGCCTCCGTATGAAATCCATGCCAGTCAGCCTCAGAGCTCTCCTTTCCACTAATTCACATCCAAAGCTCACCCAGGCCTGTATTCTCCTCTGCCTGGGAGCACCTCATCTTTACTACTATATTTCTGTATTTGGCACAGTAACACCTTCAGTCCATCCACCCACAAACTCTTCATTACTCTATCCACTCCTTCCCCATCTGTTTCACTCATCCATCTACCCAGTTCCCATCCACACCACCCATCCACCGACCCTCTCTTCATCGATTCCATTCGTTCACCCATCCACACACCCACTCCCCATCCACCCAAGAGCTCCCCCATTCACAATAGTCATCCACCTACCCATTCCCCATTCACAGTACCCAGCCACTCCCCATCAACACCACTCATCCATCCACTCTACTGCTATCCACTGTTGGCATTCATTTTCTCTTTCCTTCTTCCAGTCTTCCTTCCTTCCCTTTTCCACTTTTCCTCCTCTCCCACGGCCCTCCCTCCCTCCTCCTACCTTTCCTTCTTCTCCTCCGGCCTTCTTTCCCTCTCCTCCAGCTTTTCTTCCACCTACCTCTCCGTTCCTGTCTTCCCTTTGTCTACGCGTACTACCTCCTTCTCCCATCTAGCCAGCTTCCGTCCATCCCTCACACCATCCATCCTTCCCTCTCTCCTCCCTTTCTCATCCTTCCTAGTCAGCCTCCTCCTTTACTACTTCATTCCTTCTATCCTCCCACCTCGTACATCCTCCTTCCATTCCTGTCTCTCTCTCTCTCTCTCTCTCTCTCTCTCCCCCCCTTCATCAGTTTCCCTCCTTTTCTTCCTCTCTGCCTGCCATCCTCCCTCTCTCCCTCATCGGTTTCCCTCCCCCCTCTCGTTGCAAGCCTCCCTCTCTCCCTGCAGCACTGTTAGCCTCCCTCCTTCTCTCCATCCATTTCTCCCTCCAGCCCTGTTATCCTTCCTCATTCACACTCTCCAGCCTTCCTCCATCTCTTCCTCCTTCCCTCCCTTTGAGCGTTCCACTCTCCCTCCTAACCTCCCTCCCCCCATCCACCCTGGCCTTCCTTCCAACCTCCCTAAATCCATCCATCCTACCCTCCTCTCCTTCCCTTCTCCCTGCCTTTCCCCCTCAGCCTCCCCCCTTTTCTCCGTCGCAGCCTCCCTCTCTCCCTCCATCTTAAGTGTTATTAATCACCCACGTTATCGGTTTTTATCCTTTTTTCCGGGAGGTTCGGTCGTTTATGCTCCATCGTGGTCGCTTAGGATGTGCTGTTGTCCTTCACACAGAAATAACGTGAAGAGGAATCATTTGGTGTCATATTTTATTTCTTTTTCTTCGTTTCTATCGTGGTATTGTTTGGTTTTCTCAGTTTTATTGTAACTTTTATCCTGTTTTGTTTTTTTTTTTTCGCATTTATCGTGGTATTGTTTATTTTTCTTCGTTTCTGTTCTTGGTTTTGTTTGTCTTTTTTTTCGTTTTTTCGTTGTTTTGCTTTTTAGCATTTTCGAGGTTTTGTTTTTTCTTCGATTTTGCCGCGGTTTTGTTTGTTTTTCCTTCGTTTATATTGTGGTTTTGCTTGTATTTTTATCTTTTTTTCTTGTTTTTCTTGTGGTTTTGTCTTTTTCTTGTTAGTTTCTTTTCGATAGTTTATGCTCCTGTTTTGGTCGCTTAGAATCTGTTTTCGTCGTTCACAAGGCTGGTGAGGGACGTCTGCCCGTGGTGGCATCGATATAGCCGGCTCTGCTTCCTGAATATCCAAACGATCCTTAGCCCCTTCCCTGTCCTCTGCAAGAAGGAAGGAGAGATGCACAAGTTCAATTCACAAGAGCCTGGGGTTACAGCAACAGCAACAAACAACAGCTACAACTGAGCTTTATCTCTAGCCTGACTCTAATGTTTGGACGTTTTTGTTGGATGTTGTTATTTTGTGTGTGTGTGTGTGTGTGTGTGTGTGTGTGTGTGTGTGTGTGTGTGTGTGTGTGTGTGTGTGTGTGTGTGTGTGTGTGTGTGTGTGTTCTTTTTATGGGGTCTTTGCTTTCTGTTTTTAGCTGAATTCGGGTTTCTTACCAATTACGTAATTTTTTATGTTTCTCAATATATTTTTAAGATTTATTGCCCAATTGTTTATTCTTCATTCTTGTTGTCTTTGTTTTTATGTATATTTTAGTTTTTGTAATTTGTTTTGCGGTCTTCATACTTTATATTATATCCATTTCTTAACATTTGTTTTCATTGTTTGTGTGTCAGTTTTTTCTTCAATTATTTTTCATTTATTTATATCTGTTTTAGTGTAAATTTCATTCACCTTTCTTCCTTTTTGTTTCTTATAATTTAATTTTGCTTTTAACGATGTTTCCACGTTTCCACAAAAATGCTTTTTTAAAAAGTTTTTTTCATGTTTTTATAACTTTCTGCCCCAGTGAGGACCGCCATATCCAGTGTGTGTCCCTTTCTGTCACTCGCTGTGTCACTGTACCTTTCCAAAGGACGAGTCTCTCTCTCTCTCTCTCTCTCTCTCTCTCTCTCTCTCTGCCATTCCATCGTCCTACCCATTGTCTGCCTCTACCTGCCCCCTCCCCCCTCAGCTGTCGTCGTGAATTTAGCAGCGTGACGTCAGTGGTCGTGCTCAGAGTTATGTCGTGCCGAGGTGGTCATTGCGTCAGTCGTTCCCTTCCATCCCTGGCGACATTTTTAGCCCCTTCCACACCGTATACCGTATTTCCTTATTTAACTCTTGCTGCCACCAGGCGACTTATTGTACCGGTATTTAGATGGACCTCTCATAGCAAAGGATTTATAAGCAATTTCCATTATCTCCTTTTGTATGCTTTCCTTACTGCCAGCCGACATTATTCAACATTGGAGAGACGTCTAGCGCGTGTACATTTAGATAGACAGATAGAGAGATAGATATGTAGATAGATAGAGATCTGTGAAAATAGTAAAATGTTATGGAGTCGTGTTTGCCCTGCAAATTAGTTTACTCTTTAAACAGATGTGGATATAGACTGATAGAGAGAGAGAGAGAGAGAGAGAGAGAGAGAGAGAGAGAGAGAGAGAGAGAGAGAGAGAGAGAGAGAGAGAATTTTTGAAAATACGTAATAAAAATGTTATGGAGTCCTCTGTGTCCTCCAAATTAGTTAACCCTTGTCAGATAGATAGATAGATAGATCGACAGGTAGATGGATAAATTGGTGGATAAATAAATAGACAGGTAGATATAGTTAGAGAGACCTGTGGAAATAGTAAACTGTTATGGAGTCCTCGCACTCTTCACCCTCGCATGCTCGGGACAACCATTTTTATTTCAGCCAATGCCAGACGTCTTTATTGAGCTAGGAGTGAGTCACAGGAGCCTGAGAGTTAAGATGCCAGCTGAATACAGACCCCCAGCATCATGTCTTGTCCCAGCACCAACATGAACCCGGGTCTTGTCAACGGGTCTGTGTCTCTCTCCGCCAACACAACCTTCTGTATAATTCTCCCATTGACCAACTCCGGCCACCCTCTTCACTTTATGCTATTATGGACTTAGGTCTGTATTCTGGGTGGCACAGGAGGCTTCGTAGCTCCTCTTCCTTAGCGATTTATCTTTGTACGTCATATATATCGTTTTTATATCGGCATAGTTGGCATCAGTAACAGTCAAGAGGATATTGGGATTTTTTTTTTTATGTGCAGAATAAGTCGCTAAGAAGAAGTGTCACGAACTAACCAAAGCTGCTTGGACCCGTATTCTCGTCGGCTTAGGATGCTCACTAACATCCTTTCCTGAGCAACTTATTTTGCTTTTCACACCTTACTGACCATAACCGTGTTACGTAAAGCATTCTGATTTCGTCATGCTCTGCATTGATAACGTACAGAAGGGCGTTAACCAGCCATTTCCAAAAATAGATCGCTAAGGAATAGGTGCTAAGGAATGCAACCCTGTGATATGACAAGCTAACAAGTCACGGCATCATCCCTTTCCCCGTCATTCACTACTTTGCATTATATTTCCCCCAGCGACAGGCAGTATACGTGCCACCTTCATTCCCGTGGCCCTTTTGTATTTTATCTTTTCTAAGTTATTTTATTCAATATAGGTGAGACTTTTAACTTGAGGATTTAGACAGCCTTAGTTAGCCCTTTGACTCCTACATCTCCGTCCAAAGTTGCGTAAATTTGTACAGACGTAGCTTGAAATAAATAGAATCGTCACGGGACTAAGTAGGTCAGCTGTACACGAGGGAAAAGTAGTTCATCAAAAATATTAAAATCTGTCACGAATAACATTTTCTCCAAGTAACAAAGTAATTGGTTTCTTCAAGCGTACGACAGGTTATTTTATTCATCTCTTAGAAACATACCAGTCAAGAGGTCTACGGCTGTATTTTAAGCGGTCACGGTCACTTCCTAGCACTTCTTTTTTAGCGACTTATGCTGCCCTCGATATTCTCCTGTGTTTTGTTGATATTATGTCTATATGTTAACGATATAAAAAACATACAGGCAAATGCTGAGTCGTAATATGCAAAAATAAATCGCTGAGGAGGAGATGCAACAGAGCCTCCTCGGCTACCCACATTGCAACCCGTCAGGTGGTATTCACGTCAGCTTAGGTGGCTCTCAAGCACCTCTATCTTAGTGATTTATTTTGCATATTACACCTGGATAATCACTTGTCTGCAGTTTACGCATCCTTGTTGGAAGGACGCAAGTGAAGGTTGAGAGGAGTGGAAGAGAGTTGTTTGAGAGGACTAAAGATTAGGATAAGAGGGAGAAAGATAAAGAAAGGAATGGATGGAGAGAAGGACTGGAGGAGGAGGCGCCAGAGTTTCATAGAGGTCAAGGTGCTTCTTCCACACAGACCTTACGGTGAGAGACGGAAAGACAATATTCTCCAGCCAAGGATGGGCCTCGAGGAAGGAAGGGGTTCGTGAAGGGTTTATACGATAGAATCCCTTAAGTTCGAAGAGTCTGTATTAAGCTGAATAAAATCGTCTGCGGAAGCAACATGAGCATTTATCATCCACCTTAGGAGCGACCCAGACAAATGCCTGTGTGTGTGTGTGTGTGTGTGTGTGTGTGTGTTGTTACGGAACAGAGAAAACTGTCCCGCAGAGTTCCAGGTTCAAAACAAAAGAGTTAGGTAAAATTACAAGTTAAAGTTTAATGCTCAAACTAACAACTAAACATTCAGGACTCATAAGGATAATGTAATGGCAAAAAACAGGTCAAATATATGGTTAACTGCAATAGCCTCTGTTAACACGAAATTAGCAAGTGTAAATTTATCTAAGTCAGCCCTGATAAAATGAGAAAACCGGATAATGCTCAGTGAATGCGAGATATATTATTACAGATACAAAATATTATTACTACTGGCTGACAGTAACAGTAAAACTTTACATTAATCACAAAGACCTCACCAGGCCTACGAATTAACACCTTATGCTATACAGTACAAGAAAAAATGCAATAACACTTATACTCAAATTACACAGCTGCTAGATGGTTGGAGACTTCCTGAGCACTCACAATAATAACAACTGTACAGGGGAGGACAGAGATGTGAACAAAATGAAGAGTAGATCTAAGTGGCAATTAATGCAGAGACTGAGCTCATTATATAGGGGCCGGCAGAGCTTGATACAACTTGTAAGAAGGACGCGCAAATGAAGCCATAGGGGACAAAGAGTTGACAATCCTGTTCTGAACAACAGAAAGAACGACTTACTCTACTATAAGGGTAGAAAGGGGGAGTGAGGTAGAACACGCTCGTGATCAAACATGCAGCATACTGTACGTTAGAATTACACAAAGGATGATGAAATCATAGGCTATGTAACACCTTCCCACAAAGAAAAAGAAATTTACAAAGGAAATTTCTTATTACTCTAAAACAATCTGTCTAAAGTCTAGATAAGCAATCTGCAATAACATTTTCTTTCCCCTTGTCATGTTGTATGTCTAATGAATACTCCTGAAGAAGTAGACTCCATCTTGTCAATCTCTGATTTTTATCTTTAAACTTACTAAGGAATTTCAGTGGGTTATGATCGGTATAAATGACTATGGGGTCAAAACCAGAACACAAATAAAATGAAAAATGCTGTAAACTCAAAATCAAGGCGAAAAGCTCTTTCTCAATAGTTGAGTAGTTCTTTTGAGGTGGAGTGAACTACATACTGTAATAAGATACAGGGTGTTCAATGCCCTGATCATCCTCTTGCAGCAAAACAGCCCCAGCTCCTGTATCACTTGCGTCAACAGCCATCTTAAAAGGCTTAGCAAAATTTGGAGTAGCGAGCACTGGCTGACTTAATAGGATAGCTTTAAGCTTGCTGAAAGAGGATTCACAGTTATCGGTCCAGACAAATTTAACTCCCTTTTTCAGTAGGTCTGTAAGTGGTGATACAAGAAGTGAAAAGTTAAGAACAAATCTCCTGTAATAACCTACCATTCCCAAAAATCTTTGTAGCTCTTTCCTACTTTTAGGTCTGGGAAGATCACTTATAACCTGAACCTTAGCTGCTGGTGGTGCAACATGTCCATCACCAATTACGTACCCAAGGTACTGAACTTTAGCTTGACCAAACTCACACTTTGATAAATTAGCTACAAGATTAGCCTGAACCAAACGCTCAAGAAATTTACTGACATGGTATAGGTGATCTTTCCAGTTGTCACTGATGATTAATACATCATCAATATAAACAACACACCCTGCCAAACCCTCTGTTACAACATTCATGAGCTTCTGAAAAGTGGCTGGTGCATTCTTCATACCATATGGCATTACAGAACATGCAAAAGTCTTTCCTAGTGTTACAAAACACGAGATCTCCCTAGCACGTTCAGTCATAGGTACTTGCCAGTATCCCTTTAACAAATCAAACTTACTTATGTACCTAGCCTTTCCGATCTTGTCTAGGCAATCTTCCACACGAGGGAGAGGGTAATTGTCTGTTTTGGTTATCTGATTAACACGTCTGTAGTCGATGGAAAGCCGCTGTGACCCACCTGGCTTAGGGACTAGAGTGACAGGAGAACTCCACTCACTCTGACAGGGCTCAATCATCTTGTGGTCCAACAGGTAGCCAAGCTCCTTCTGGATGAGAGGAACTTTCACTGGGTTCACACGGTAAGGAGGCAGTTTAATTGGCTTTGTGTCTCCAACATCGACATCATGCATCAACACAGTGGTTTTTCCTGGAGTAGCACGGAACACTTGCGGGTACTCCTGCAGTAATGCCGAAAACTCCTGCCTTTCCTCGGGAGCTAGATGAGAAAACTTAGTCTGGAGATCATTCATCATATCAGGATTCTTCCCCAAACTATCACTCAGGCTCATGCTGCATGGGAGAACTTCACTTGCAGACTCAGGTGGAACAGCTACAGTGCAGACTGGGTTATTTTCGTCCCGCCTGTGATATAACTTTATCATGTTGATGTGACAAAGTTGCTTGTTCTTTCTACGATCTGGTGTGGCGATGACACAGTTGACATCACTGAGTTTCTTCTCCACGAAATAAGGACCACTAAACTTGGCTTGAAGAGGTTGCCCATGCACCGGTAGCAGAATCAAAACCTGATCTCCTGGCTGAAAGTGGCGTAACCTGGACTTCTTATCATACCAAGTCTTCATCTTCTCCTGAGCAGCTCCTAAATTCTCTCTCGCCAGCTGTAAAGCAGTGGACAGCCGTTCTTTGAACTTCATCACATACTCCAGCAGGTTGACGTCATCTTCCTCCGACAGCCAGCATTCCTTGAGTAACTTAAGGGGTCCTCTTACTTCATGGCCAAACAGTAGTTCAAAAGGTGAGAAGCCCAGTAATTCATTTGGAGATTCTCTTGCGGCAGATACAACGAATGGAAGACCTTTATCCCAGTCATTCTGATGTTCCAAACAGTATTTCTTGAGCATCGATTTGAGTGTTTGATGATATCTCTCCAATGCTTCTTGGGTCTGGGGATGGTAAGCTGAAGAGGTGATCTGGGTGATGCCCAACTCTTTCAGAGACTGCTTGAAAACATTTGACATGAAATTACTTCCCCGGTCTGACTGTACCTCCTTGGGTAGACCAAACTTTGTGAAGTACCCTAGCATTTCCTTAACCACGTTCTTTGCTGAGATATTTCTAAGTGGAATGGCTTCAGGATAACGAGTAGCCATATCAATCAGGGTCAACACATAAGAAAATCCTGAAGAAGTCTTAGGAAGAGGGCCCACAATATCCACCAACACACGGGTGAATGGCGCCTCAAAAGGAGGAATGGGAACTAGAGGTGCAACCTTTTCGGTCTGATTACACTTCCCCACAACTTGACAGGTGTGACAAGACTTACAATACCAGGAAACATCCCTGAAGATACCTGGCCAGTAGAAGTGTTTCAAAATGCGTGCCACAGTCTTCCTCACTCCAAGGTGTCCTGCCAAACTGGAATCATGAGCCACTCTAATGATATCCTGCCTGCAAACACGAGGGATGACAACTTGATGTACAACCTCCCATTCACAGTCGGCTGATGCTGTTGGGGGTCTCCACTTCCTCATAAGTACTCCTGACTTTATATGATAACAAGTAGAAGCACCAGCTGACTCTTCCTCACTGCAATCAGAGTTAGCTAGACCTTTCAACTCAGGGTCAGCAACCTGCAACTCAACCAACTCTTGACGAGACAAATTATCAACACTACGGGGTACTGCCTCATCTGGTGAGTGGTCCAAATTAGCAAGAAAAGTGTCACTAGGATAATATCATCATCATCATCCTCTAAGTCACCAGTAACTTTAGACTTAGCCCTAGTGACAGCACATGCAGAGAACACATCAGGGATATCACAATCCTGGGTCGCAATCACTGGTTGACTAGACAACTGAGGAGCTGGACACACTTGACTTCCACCAATATCATTTCCAAGTAAGAAAGTTACACCTGACATTGGGAGTGTCTCAACCAACCTAACCATAACGGAACCATTAACAAAACCAGACTCTAAATTCACTCTGCACAGAGGGACAGAGAAGTAATTATTCCCTACACCTTGTAAGATTACAATTTCATCAGAGGAATTAACATTAGAGCCTAGAACACTGGTCAGCATAAGGGATTGGCAAGCACCTGTATCACGATATATTTTAACTGATTTCCTGTCATTACTGTCCAGAGGACTGACAAAACCATCAGACAGGAAATTAGCACATGAACTCTTGAGAGTGTCACCCACGTTACTGCTCAAAAGAGGAGCTTCATCATGAGAATTTAATTTACCCCTCAAAGCAGGTTCAGTTAACTCAGTTAAAGAATTCTGGGAACTCTCAAGGGTGGACACTAGACCAATTGACTGAATATTTAAAGACTCCTCTTTGTTCACATCACGCTGTCTCCTGAAACATTTCTCCGTAGTATGACCAAGCTTACTACAATAAGTACATTTACTTTTCTGAAATCTAGAGGTGAAGCTGGTATTTACTTCCTGAGAAACATCATCTTTACTCTCTTTCCTGTTACCTGTACTCTGAGTAGAGGCAACGTACTTACTCTCAGCTTTCCTTTTTTCTCTAGAATATCTCTTGTGAGTGAGAACATATTCATCAGCTAAAACTGCAGCATCAGACAAATTATCTATTCTTTTCTCATCAAGATATAGGCTTACATCTTTACTAATACACCTTTTGAAGTCCTCCAGCAAAATCATCTGCTTAAATTTACCAAAATCAGAATCCACATTCTTAGAATTTAACCACTGCTCTAACAGATCTTCTTTGATTTTTGCATACTCAACATGGGATTGCTTATCTTGCTTATAAGTTGTCCTAAATTTTACTCTATAGGCTTCAGGAACAAGCTCATAGGCCTTAAGAATCAAGCTCTTAACTACATCATAATTATCAGATTGATCCTGAGGCAAAGATGCATAAGTTACTTGAGCTTTACCAGTGAGAACAGTTTGAAGGAGTACTGGCCAATACATTTTGGGCCAATTAAAACCTGTAGCTACCTTCTCAAACAACTGAAAATACTTGGTTAAATCAGATTCATTAAAAGGAGGGACAAGTTTAACATTTTTAGCCACATCAAAATCATCAGAGCTAGATGATCCAGTTCCACCTTGTTTCATGCGATACTCATGGTCTGCCTGAATCCTAGCAAGTTCAATTTGTGCCTCCTGAATACGAGCCTGAGTCTCAGCCTCCTTAGCCTGAGACTCAGCCTCCTTAGCACGTGCCTGAAACTCAGCCTCCTTAACACGAGCCTCCTGCAGAGCTAGCTGTAACATAGTTATTTCAATCTGCGTTTGCTCATTTGGAGGAGTTACATTAAACCAGCTTTTATTAGTCATGCCAACAATTTGATCTTTAGAATGATGAGAGCGAACTGCAATTCCCAATTGTTGAGCAACAAGCGTAAGTTCATTCTTTGTTCTGTTTTCTACATCACACACTGTTTGCACATTTGACAAAAAATCTTTGGCTTCATCAAGCGTAGTAATAGTAGATATCATGAATAAATCACAGTCACAAAATATCAAGCAATATCCTTATGATAATATCCTGAATATCCTGATAAAGGTCGCCAAATTTATGTTACGGAACAGAGAAAACTGTCCCGCAAAGTTCCAGGTTCAAAACAAAAGAGTTAGGTAAAATTACAAGTTAAAGTTTAATGCTCAAACTAACAACTAAACATTCAGGACTCATAAGGATAATGTAATGGCAAAAAACAGGTCAAATATATGGTTAACTGAAATAGCCTCTATTAACACGAAATTAGGAAGTGTAAATTTATCTAAGTCAGCCCTGATAAAATGAGAAAACCGGATAATGCTCAGTGAATGCAAGATATATTATTACAGATACAAAATATTATTACTACTGACTGACAGTAACAGTAAAACTTTACATTAATCACAAAGACCTCACCAGGCCTACGAATTAACACCTTATGGTATACAGTACAAGAAAAAATGCAATAACACTTATACTCAAATTACACAGCTACTAGATGGTTGGAGACTTCCTGAGCACTCACAATAATAACAACTGTACAGGGGAGGACAGAGATGTGAACAAAATGAGGAGTAGATCTAAGTGGCAATTAATGCAGAGACTGAGCTCATTATATAGGGGCCAGCAGAGCTTGATACAACTTGTAAGAAGGACGCGCAAATGTCCCATAGGGGACAAAGAGTTGACAATCCTGCTCTGAACAAGAGAAAGAACGACTTACTCTACTCTAAGGGTAGAAGGGGGGAGTGAGGTAGAACACGCTCGTGATCAAACATGCAGCATACTGTACTTTAGAATTACACAAAGGATGATGAAATCATAGGCTATGTAACAATGTGTGTTAATCTCTCTTTTTATCTGATACACGCCTTATGCCCTTTCTTAGTCACTTGAATGTCCTTTGCAGTTCATAATTACCTGTCTCCTTCCTTTGTCGTATACACACGTAGTTAACCTTTAAAATTACCACTTTCCCCTCTGCTGGAATAGTTATCTACCTTGCGTCACATGGCATTTGTTGCCTGGCGGTAGATTTTTCATTCATTCATTCATTCTCTTATTTTTTTTTCTTTCTTTTTCAGATAGGGACGTGGAGCGACACCCGAGGGCTGGAAACAGTGTCGGTCAAGTACACGAGCCAAATGACTGACCAGGTGATGACTAACAGATCTTACATCGTTACATCCATATTGGTGCGTGTACCTCCCCCTCCCCATTCTCTCTCTCTCTCTCTCAATGAAAAATTCGAGTAAGCATGTGGATCCCATTTTCCTTGGGGTGATATAGCGGCCCCGTTTTTTCTCATCACAGGAAAAGCCATTCTTGATGATAAGGAAGGACGGTAACTACACTGGCAATGATCGTTACGAGGGATACGCTAAAGACCTCGCTGACCTCTTGGCATCCTTCCTCGGAATTAACTGTGAGTATATGAGTTTGGGGGTATGTGCTGGAAAATGAGAAGGTATTAGAGGATAACGGAGTATTTCTGGGGAATCTTAGGTAAATTTCTGGGAATGATCGCTACAAAGGCTAAGCTGAAGACCTCTTGACCTCTTTCCTCAGAATTAATTGTGAGTATTTGAATTTTGGCCATATGGAGAGGATGGAGAGCGAGAGACTGACGAGGAGGGTGTATGTGAGTGAGGTGGAGGGGGGGATAGGGAGGGGGAGGCCAAGGATTGAGGTGGAGGGATGGAGTGGAGAGGTATATGAGAGAGAGAGGGGGGGGGGTGAACTGGGAGCAGGGTAGTGAAATGGCGGGGGACGGGATGACATGGAGGCAATTTTTTTTTGTGGCCACCCCATACGGGATTAAAGGCGTCTGGCAATAGATAGATAGATATTTGATTTTTCAATGTATTTTTAGGGGTAATAAATTTAAGAGGTTCTCGTCTTGATCAATTTATTTCGTGAGGTATCTGTGTAAGCAGATTTCAGTTCTGTTTATAATACTGCATTTTTTGGTGTTTGAGGTAAAGAATTATGTCTGATTTTTTTTTTTTTTTTTTTCTGAGGGCACATTGGTATTTTCTGGCTTCCATCTGACGAAAGTAATCAACCTAAGGTTTTTGTTTGACGTAATGAAGTTATCATATTAGAGGTAAACAGTTTCGTATGTTTACAACTTATAAGGAACCTGTGTATTTTCGGACTGTTTTGTTGGAGATTGATATTTATGCATTTTTACAGTCGTAGGGAATGTTTGCATGGTATGTCGGGGTTGGGGGGGCCGAGTTCTTGTTGGCTACGTGACGCGGTTCAGTTGCTGGGGCCGTTTCAACGTAAAACCTGTTCCACTTGACAGGGAATTTTCAGAATGCCCCTCTTATACACCCACCCTGGCTGCCCTCTGATAGGTGTCGTGTACCCGTAGCTGTTTGGCCCTCAACAGTTATTATACCCCCGGAGTGTTGAGGCGGTCACTGGGTGTGTAGGCAAGGGGGGGGGAAAAGGAGTTGGGGGGGGGAAGTGAGGGGGGAACAAAAGAAAAAATAATATACAACAAAAATACTCGGTTTTTAAGTACTTAAATGGAGATGTCAGAGGTAAAGAGTTAACGTGTGTTTTAATATTGTCGATGCCATGGACGCATTTTGTTATTATATTCATGAAAATTCCGTAGTATTTTGTTCAGTTGAGGAAGTTTCTACCTGTGTAAAGGTTAATTGCCCATGTATCTATCTATAACGACCTAGACACCATAATCCCGTAAAGGGTGGCCATTTATCTTTTTAAGGGGAGGGACACTAACCCTACGCCAATCCACTTGTTGACACGTAGGGAACACGTAACAATTGATAATATGGCTACCACCTAGCGTTGTACAAGGTTTCCTGGCTTACAGGAAACCATGATGCCTGTCATTCAATGTAAAGACACCTGAAAAAGAAAAAGCGACAGGAAAGATGGGAGAAAAAGGTGGGAGAAATAGGTAGAGAGGAGGGCAGACACAAGAAGAATGAAGCAGGTGATGGATAAGTAGGGAGCACTATATCAAGTGAGTGGATGATGGTTGGCACCACCTACCACACAAGGTTAATCGTGAGGTATCAATTCTTTGACGGGCAAAATTTCTCTAAGCCGAATAGAATCGTCCTGTGACTGTGCAGAATAAGTGAAAGCGTTTATAGATTGTGAGTGTTATTTTAAGAGACATAAATTTCTTTGTCTTTAGTAGCAGTTACTTTCGTTTTCGTGTTGGAGATGCAGGATATATTTATGGCGCTTTAGGAATTTCTTTCACCACAGTGATTGCCCTCTTGATTTATTGTAACCTCAGACTATTTTGTTTCGTATAATGACAGGAATATCAGAAGGACGTGAATAAATTTGTTTGCAAAAAAAAGTAAAAAAAAAGTCTGAAATACATGTAAGGGGAATGGTGCTGCCTCAGTGGAGGTACGAGCTGCTTGGGTGATCTTGTTCAATAATGGCATCTTCTTCCTTGGTTGTAGGGTTTTGTCTCTGTCGCATAGTTATGTTATTGTATACTTGGTGCCCTCTTTCCCATTAATCTGTTACTCACTCGTCTGTGTCCCACAAGACACATTGCAACGTGTGAAGGTTATTGTATTTTCTGTAGATCACATATTGTTTCCTTATCGATTTCCTCTTGTTAATGTACTTAACCACAGTTTTTTTTTTTTCTCCTAGATATTAACAACTTTGAAGAACACCTGTGGGGCCCAGTAATTTATATATCTCATAATCATATTCTCTTGTTAATGCTAGCCTGTGTATCAGTTAACCTATTTACTCACGGGATTTTTTTCCCAGACACATTGCAACTCGTGAAGGAAAACAAGTACGGTGGCCAGAACGATGGCCAGTACGGTGGCTGGGACGGCATGGTGGGGGAGCTGGTGAGACAGGTCAGTGTTGCCTTAGTTTTACTTCAGTTACCCTCCATTGGTTTTCTCTTCTTCATTTTCTTTTAAATAATTCTCTCACATGATGTAAGTTTAAGTTTCGTCTTACATCTTCAGACTAAGCTGAGGCCCTATTCAGCTTTGGAGAAACTTATAAAACTAGTGGTACTATATTGCCGTCATTTAACCTTACATTACAATAGGTCTCCTAAACATTAAATAAAAACCGTCTGGGAGAGAAAGAGAGAGAGAGAGAGAGAGAGAGAGAGAGAGAGAGAGAAATCCCCCTCACCTAGGTTACAGTGTATAATTATAACTTTGGCAAGGAAGAAGTTGAGAGGCGGAAGAGAGAGTTGTATGTAGAAAGAAAGAGAGAGGTGAAAAGATTAGTAGGAGAGAGTAAGAAGAGAGTGGATGAGGAATTTGGAAGAAATTTAAGAAAATGTTCTGGAAAGAGGTGAAGAGAGTAAGACAGGGTGGAAGTGAAGTTAGCAGGGGAGTGAAAGATAAAAATGATAGATTACTAGTGGAGAAGGGAGAAAAATTGAGCAGATGGAGAGAACATTTTAAGGAATTGTTGAACATAGAGGATGGAAGTAATGCGAGTATAAGTGGCTGGGGAATGGCTGGAAGAAGAAGGGAGGTGTGAAGTCAGGAAAAAATCAGTAGGATAGAAGTTGTGGAAGCAATGAAGAAAGTTAAATTGGGGAAAGCCCCAGGAATTGATGGAGTGTGAGGTGAAATGCTGAAGCATGGGGGGGAGATAGTAGTAGAATGGATGTGGAAGATGTGCAGATTGGCCTGGGAGGAAGGTAGAGTCCTGGAAAATTGGAAGTCAGGTATAATTATTCCCTTGTACAAAGGAAAAGGGGAAAAAGAAGTATGTGGTAATCATAGGGGCATTTGTCTTCTTAATATAATAGGAAGAGTGTATGGTAGGATACTTATTGACAGAGGCAGAGAAAGAAAAGAGGAATTAGTTGGAGAAGAACAGGGAGGCTTTAGGAAGGGAAGAGGTTGTGTAGATCAGATATTCATTCTTGGATCTGTAGTGGAAAAGTTTCTAGAGAAGGGAAAGAAGTTGTATGTGGCTTTCATGGATTTGGAGACAGCATATGACAGGGTCGATAGACAAGGATTGTGGAAAGTATTAAGATTATATGGAGTAGATGGGAAGTTGCTGAATGCTGTGAAGAGTATGTACGATGGTGCGAAGGCTGCAGTGCGTGTGGATGGTGAACTAAGTGAATTTTTCCCTTTGAAGGTTGGGTTGAAACATGGATGTGTCATGTCTCCATGGTTGTTCAATCTGTTCATGGATGGGGTAATAAAAGAGGTACAAGGTAGGGTAGTGGATGTTGGAGTGGCCCTGGTGAGAGAGGGTAGTGTTTGGAAACTCCCTGTACTGTTGTTTGCAGATGATACTGTGTTGTTGAGTGAAGACGAAGGGGAGCTGCAAGGCTTGGTGGATGAGTTTGGGAGAGTGTGTAAGAAACGGAATCTAAAGGTGAATGTAGGGAAGAGTAAAGTGATGGTCTTTGAGAGAGGTGAAGTCAGTGAATGTACAGCGAGGTTGGATGGTGAGGAATTGGAAAATGTGAGTATGTTTAAGTACTTGGGTAGTGTGATGAGTAAGGATGGAGGTTTGGAGGGTGAAGTGCTTGAAAGGGTACAGCAGGGAAGAAAGGTTGCTGGTTCCTTAAAAGCAGTGATAAGAAACAGGGAAGTGAGCATGGAAGTGAAAAAGTTACTACATGACAGTAATATGATACCAACTCTAACGTATGGAAAAATCAAGAGTGAGAGCAGTGGAAATGAGTTATTTAAGAGAAGCCTGTGGAGTCACACGGAGAGATAGGCTGACAAATGAGGATATAAAGGATCATTGTGGTGTGGATGTGGATGTGATAGGAAGCGTTAGGAGGAATACACTGAAGTGGTTTGGCCATGTGGAGAGGATGGAGGGTGAAAGACTGACGAAGAGAGTGTATGTGAGTGAGGTGGTGGGGGGCAGAGGGAGGGGGAGACCGAGGATAAGATGGAGGGATGGGGTGGAGAGGTATATGAGTGAGGGGGATGTGAGTTGGGAGCAGGGCAGTGAAATGGCTGGGGACAGGGCGACGTGGAGGCGATTTGTTTGTGGCCACCCCGAAGGGGATTGAGGCGTCTGGCAATAGATAGATAGATAGACCAAAATTATTCTTGCCATGTTGGATTCCTGACATGCTTGTGAATGAGATAAAAAAAGAAAGAGCCTTTATTTTATATATGGTGGGGGCGCTCACCATCCACTCACTCGATGTAGTGCTGCTCTACGGGTGCCTCTACACTAAGTAACAAGCCAAATGGTTTCCTGTATACCAGGAAGTCATTTACTATGGTGTGTGGTAACCACATAACCAAATTATAGCACCTGGTGGTTAGTGGGTAATTAAGGCGCTCCAATCAGATTGAGCCTATGCAGGTTTATATCCAAGGGGTGGTTGAGGTTTATTGCTCACGTAATGCCACTCAGGGATGAGTGAGGCCGGTCACTCACCTTAAATGTCATTACCAACATGCCTAGACCCGGGCTTCTCTGTTCCTCATGGGGCAACACAGGATTAGATGATGAACGAATGAATGAAATAAAATATGCAACCCGAATAATCCCCCTTGAAAAGAAAGACAAAACGTCAGTCAAATTAGTCTCTCTCTCTCTCTCTCTCTCTCTCTCTCTCTCTCTCTCTCTCTCAAACACACACACACACACACACACACACACACACACACACACACACACACACACACACACACACACACGATGCAAGGTCAGATAGAAGTGACATTGGATGAGTGGATATAAATGAATACTGATGTTTGAATAGATAAATAGATAGATGTTATCCTGGGTCCATCTCACAAGGTTTGATGAGAGGCCCCCAAATCTGATGACTTAAAATGTCTTTATCACTGTATTAATGATAATTTGTTTACGTTCTGTGTACTAGACAATATTATTTATACTGTCGTGAACCATCATTGTGGGGAGTGTACTGTAGGAATATTTATACTGTCCGCAAATTTGTTAAAATTACGAATAGTAACGTATTTAGATCATCATCATCATCATCATCATCGTCCCGCCCTTTTAACACCTGCAGGTGGGGTTTGGTAGGGTACAGCAAGCCAGGAGTAGAAAAAATACGTTAGTCGGAGAACTAATCAACAGTATGCCCAAAGAAGTGGGCCACATAACCCGTGCATTCACCATGCAAATCCCAGGAATCTTTGCCGTAATATTAATGATCTAAAAATATATAATAACCTAAGGTAATAATATATAAACTGTGAACTCAGCGTTGCCTGTGACAGATTGTGTAGAAAAGTATCAAGGTTGTTCGTGACGAAGCCAACTCGAATAAACCAAGTCTCAGTTCTGAAATTTTTGTGTAGGGAGTAATACGAAAATGATATAACAATTTAAATGAATAAAATAAAAATGTAATACATAACGTATATAATACACAAAAAGATTCACATGTTTGCAGATCATACATATATCATGGTTAATGGTGAAGGTTACCTACTTTCCAGTGCGGATCTAGTTTGTTATTTGTTTAGTGTACTCCGCTAGTGTGACCGTGAGCGTGAGTGAGTGGCCTGAGGCCAGTGTCCACCTGCTTTGGTGAGAATGTGGCTGATTTGTTTGATCAAGACGATATCATGATTTCACGCTTGGAAGGTATTTATCTATTATGCATAGCTACTGTTTACTAGTACATTTATATTAGTCATGAGTTAGAACTGTTAAGGTGTTCGTTATACTAACTTGGTAGTTAATTGTAATTTTCCTATTGTGTAGCCCCAGTTGCTACATTATGTAATTTATATTTCAATAACTGGATAGATACGTGGGGGCATGTGTTAAAGTACCGGGGGTTATATATTCTATTGCAGCGTTTCTTAACCTGGGGTGCTAGCACCCCCAGGGGGTGCTGAAATCAATTTTAGGGGGTGCTGGAAAATGCTGCATTATATTTTTTCTTACTGAATTTGCTTAGTACAGTATTGGCATCCTTGATTTTTTTTTTTTTTTTTTTTTTGAGACTATAAAGTAAACTGTTAGGCAGTATTTCATTTCACTTTAACCCTGCAGTAGTGTAGCAACTGCAGTCCCAGTAACCAGATGTAGAGGGGTGCTGGACTGAGACCTTATTACAGAGGGGGTGTTGAGGTCGGAAAAGGTTAAGAAACGCTGTTCTGTTGTAATGTAATAATGTGCGTTCAGTGGTAAGAGCTCGATTCTGGCTGTTAGTTCCTTTGGGGATGGAGACAGTTACGTTACTGCTCACTCAGGTGATATACAGCTAAAGTGGAATCATTGGTTTTTATTAGTCATTTATCTTGATTACCTCAACTGTCACGTTTATAATTTACGATTGTTTTTAATGCAAGGAAGAAGGAGCCAAAGGCCAGGAGCCCACAAATGTTCTCTCCAAGAAAAAACAAAAACAAGATAACAGAAAGCCACTGAAGTTTATCTGTTTAAATATCATTTAGTCTGTTAACTTTAGTATTACAATGCATAGCTGCAGCCAGGAATATCGATCCACATCATAGAGAATACAGTACTTCACCTAGAACATTGTATTCAGAGGAATTTGTTAAGGACTTGGGATCCCGTTACTAGGTTTCGAGAGTCATTACTCGGTGTCTACCTGTTATCATGGGCGAGTCAACAGACTGGTGTGTGTAGCGGTACCTTATATTGATTTCAGGTTATATTCTGTGCGCTGTTTTACCGTGAATTTTTTTTCCTCTTTTCTCCACGGTATGATTAAGTGGACTCTTTCATTTCGAAACTTGTGTGAATGAGCTTAATTTACGGCAAGACATAGCTTTCATCTGTGGACTCCTAATGCACTAAAGGAGGAAAATATGCACCGGTCAGTGTCAGATACTGCTGTGAAATAACCCTCAGATGGAAGTAGAAGACGGAGAAGAAAGGGGACGAGAGGAGGAAGATGGGAAAATAGGAAGAGGTAGTGTAACATGACAAAAGAAGGAATAAAAGGAGGAGGAAGAGGAGGAGGAGAGTAGGTGGAGAAGGAACAGAGAGATGCAGAGATAGAGGAGGAGGTGAGGAAGTGAAGGCGTTGGACGAAGAAGAATGTCAGAGTGGAAGAGGAGCAAAAAGGAGGAGGAAACGAGCAGAGGAAAGGTGAATACGAACAGAAAAAAAAAAAAGGAGAGGAAGGAGGAAAAGAAGTGAAGGGTAATGACGATAACAAGAGGGGACAGAGGAAAGATAACAGGGAGAAGAAAAGGAAAAGGATGATCAGTAATTAAAATAATAAGAGTAATAATAATAATAATAATAATAATAATAATAATAAAAATCTACTTATCTATATACCTAGTATGCTTCCCCCAAGGAAAGGGAGGTAGCCGAGACAGGACGACACACTCCCCATTTACTCATCCATTCAAACACATTCATTCGCATCTTAGCCCCAAAGGGAAGAAGGGACAGATCCGCACCGCACCACACCGCACAAGGGTCAACTGCGCAGTGCAATCAGACATCCGCAGTAGGGCCCGACAGCAGAGCTGGTTTACCCCTGCCACATCATAATAGACCCATCCCCTTACCCGCAACTGACCTGACTAGCTGATCAGACCAAATGCGGAGAATATCCCCTCAGGGCTGCGTCATCATTTATTCATTCACAATTTCTCTCCATTTATTTCTGTCACGCACAGCCACTCTTCCTTGCTCAACAGAAATCCCTCTCGCATCCAGCGCTTTCTTCACACTGTCCATCCATCCTATTCGTGGTCTCCCTCTCAGCCTTACACCTCTCACATCAGATCTAGTTATCTTTTTCACGAGTCGCTTATTATCCATTCTCTCCATATGCCAAAACCATCGCAACACCCTCTGCTCAACTCTACCAGCCATCTCCTGAACAACTTCAGTTCTTCTTCGCACTTCATCATTTCGCACTCGATCCATACGCGTCACTCCACACATACTCCTCAGACACCTCATCTCCACTACATTCAAACTTTTCCTCTCTGCTACACCCATATTCCATGTTTCAGCCCCATATAACGCAGTCGGTTCCACAACACCCTCATACAGCCTTCTCTTTACATCCATTCTAAGCAAACGACATCTAAACACTTTTTTCATTCCTCTCAGCACCTTTCCTACTTCATTCATTCTAAACTTCACTTCTGCATCTATTCTTCCATCCACAGCAACATGTGACCCTAAATATTTAAAACACTCTACCTCCTCAAACAACTCACCATTCAGAACTATATTCATCCTCCTACCATATACCAACCTCGTACACTTCATCACTTTACTCTTATTCTCATTTACTTTCAAATTCCTCTTATCACACACCCTTCCAAACTCCTCTACCAACTGTCTCAATCTCTCTTCTGAATCAGCCACCAGTGCAGTATCATCTGCAAACAGCAGCTGCTTCAGATTCCACTCTCCACCATCACCATTCACCAGACTCAGACCTCCACCTAAAACTCTTGCATTAACCTCCCTTGCAACACCATCCATATAAATATTAACCCGCGGCGTCCCGTCGACGTTCTTTAACGTCCACACGTTTTGTCACTGCCAATCCCGTCGAAGTACATAAACGCGAAAAAATTGCAAGGTCCCTAATTTGCACAATTTTCAATTTTCGAGTCATTTTTGGTACGTATAAACGTGACACCTTCCTCAACAAGATGCCAGGCAAGGAGAATGCAGTACTCAGCATGACCTCCTCCCCCCCCCTGCATGCCATTGTCTCAGCAATTCACCTGTTATCAGTGACCTGGTCAGTATAGCCATGTCAAGCCATGGTACGAAATTCAGGGCCAGAGTGATTCCCCAATCAATGACAATGTGGAGGACAAACTTTTCCTAGCATTAGAGGAAGAAACAGTTAGAAATGATGATCAGGTAATGTGGCAAAAAAAAGTCAGGTATTAGTGAGTGAAACAATGCTTATAATACCTATATTACTGCTTGAAAACCAATATACTCTTGTACTACATATAAATTCGTACCAAGTAAATAAATAAATACCGTTTATGAGTGGTGTGAAATAGTTATCCTCCCATAGAACTCGTTTTCTTTGGTGCCAGCCTGATAGAAAACCCAGTAAGGTAAGGAGGTACTCCTACCTGTAATGAGTATTTAAAACCTCAGGTGAGCGATTTCTCTATGAATTTTCGATGTTTCTCACCAAAAGCGAAGGTTTGAGCCAAAAAAAAAAAAAAATCCTAAAATGGTCAGGACTGGGGGGAGTCAGTGGTGGAAAAGTGGTCGGGATGGGGCGGGTTAAACAAACAAGGCGACATCACACATCCCTGTTGCAGCCCCACTCTCACGGGAAACCAATCACTCACAACATTTCCCACTCTTACACACACTCTACTATTTACATAAAAACTTTTCACCCCTTTTAGTAACCTACCATCAAGTCCATACAATCTTAAAACAGTCCACAAAGCCTCCCTATCAATTCTATCATACGCTTTCTCTAAATCCATGAATCCCCAGAACACATCCTTGCCTTTCTCTAAATACTTTTCACACACTTGTCTCACAGCAAACACCTGATCCACGCATCCCTTCCCTCTCCTAAAGCCACACTGCTCATCACCAATCACTCCCTCTGTACCCTCTCTAACTCTCATAATTAACACTCTACCATACATCTTACCTACAACACTCAACAGACTTATACCCCTAAAGCTAGTACATTCATACTTATCACCCTTGCCTTTATACAACGGGACCACGCAAGCAATTGCCCAGTCAATTGGCACCATACCTTTCACAAAGCACACATTCAACGGTCTTACTAACCAGTCAGCAATAGTCACTCCACCACCCTTCAGGCATTCCACAGCACACCCATCCATACCTGCAGCTTTCCCTGTTTTCATATCCTTTACTGCCTTCTCCACTTCCTCCTTCGCGATCAAAGAATCATTCAACTCTCCCAACACATTTATTCCTTGCACCCTTCCATCCGCCACACTCTCAGCCACCCTTTCCTCCTCTACATTTAACAATCTTTCAAAATACTCTGCCCATCTCTTCCTTACTGCATCCATCTCAGTTAACATCCTTCCATCCTCTGCTTTTACTCGGTCTTCCTTCCCAGATTCTCCCTTTCGCACCCTTTTAACCTCCTTCCAGAACATTTTCTTATTCTGTTGAAAATTCTCAATCAGCCGCCTACCCCACCTCTCATCTGCTGCCACTAGCATCACGCACAGCCCTTCTCGCCCTATTCCTCTTTTCCTTATACCTCTCATATGACACCTCATCCTTCCTCTGCAGCCACACTTCATATGCATGTCTCTTCTCAGCCACGGCCATACTTACTTCCTCACACCACCATTCACTTCCTTTTCTTACACCACCACCCACACGTCTCACACCACACACCTCTTCTGCATGCCCCACTACAGCACTCTTAAACAATAATAATAAAAGGAAAGCAGGAGGAGGATAAATAATAATACTAAGAGGAGAAGATTAACTTAATTTCACAGCAACATGGCTTGTAACTAGAAACAACACTATGAGGATAAAGAGGATGTCTGACTTCCTCGAAATGATGGAGCTAATCTAGACTGGATCTAAATCCTCACTACTATACGTATGTTACAGTTTACCAAGTGGAACGCATGTCAAAATTTAGCATGTGGAGATTTTCGGCAACAGCCATAAGAAGCACACGTAATTTATGAATGAAACCCCAACCTATATAAAGAGGGACATGACTGGTTGAAGTGCTGAGCATTGAGAAAGATAAGTTCGTCCTTTACTGTACGAGTATATTCGTTAATGGCGGGCGCTTATTGTGTCGTAATATAAGCAGTTCCGTGGACCTAATGAAATAAGTAGTGTATAGCAAATAAACGGGAGATATCAGTGTGTCCTGGGGAGGAGAGGGGTTGTGTGAAAGTGAATGAATTGTGTGTGTGTGTGTGTGTGTGTGTGTGTGTGTGTGTGTGTGTGTGTGTGTGTGTGTGTGTGTGTATGTGTGTGTGTGTTTTGTATGTGTAGAAGGGGGGGGCGGGATGGTGACTCTGGAAAGTGTTGGGGGTCTGTGTATGTCTGTACTGCTGTAAAGGGGGTTGGTATGTGTGTGGGGGGTATAGTGGAGCATAACGCAAAACGGTTTGTTTATCAGTTAATTATCGGCATCACAGAGAATTGTCAGCATCACGATACACTACTGTTATGATGATGATGATTAATGTTTTTCAGTTTTTCGATTTTGCTTCGTTTATTAAGGCTCCAATATACTTCTAAACTCATACATTTTCTCTGGGCAACAGGAGGCGGACATAGCGATCGCGCCACTAACCATCACATCTTCGAGGGAACAGGTAATCGACTTCACCAAGCCCTTCATGACCCAAGGCATCTCCATCATGATCAAGAAGCCCTCCAAGGAGAAACCCGGAGTGTTCAGCTTCATGTCGCCACACTCCCACGAGATTTGGACCTGCATCGTCTTCGCCTACGTCGGGGTTTCCATCGTCCTGTTCCTCGTCAGCAGATTCAGCCCCAGCGAGTGGAAGGTGAGTAGTTAGGGGAATGTACGGGTGAGGTGATGGTTACTTTGGTGAGGGAAGTAACTGATGTGTAAAAGGAATGCTGAGCCTCTGTGGACGGGCTGTCAAGTTTACACACACACACACACACACACACACACACACACACACACGGGGTGTAACTGGTAATAATAATAGTAATAAAATAATAATAATAATAATAATAATAATAATAGTAACATATGTAGCCATATCCTCCCCTCCCCTTTCTCCCGCAGGTGATAGAGATGTACGGCAAGTCAGGTGTCAGCAACGACTTCAGCATCTGCAACAGCCTGTGGTTCACCCTGGGGGCGTTCATGCAACAAGGGGTCGATATCTGCCCAAGGTGAGCTGCAGTTACATAGATACATACATCATACAGATAAGAACCATTTTTTTCCCCCTACGAGGTCTGGTTTAAATATTAATGGAAAGACTTGCTCCATGATTACAGGTATTAAAGGGTCACGGAATTCTGGCCTGAACAGGTGAGAATTATTAATGCTGATACACAGACCGTACATATATTACGGTTATTTCTCGGTTGTCTGGGTTTTATGTTAGTAGAAAGACTTACTTGATAATTGCTGGTCTAAAGAATCCTAAAAGAGAGAGACAGACAAACACATACAAAGTCATGGTCTCAGGTTCACCCTGGGGAATACATGCAACAGAGGATTGATTTCTATGCAAGGTTAGGTACAACTGCAGTATTATATTGACTATACTGGGTTTATGGCCTGTGTTTTTCTAGTTGGTCTGACGTAAATATTTATAGATAGGCTTCATGATAACTATATCCATCCATCCATCATCCAATCCTATGTCGCCCCATGAGGAGCGTAGGAACCCGGGGCTAGGAAAGTTGGTCCTGACATTTAAGATGAGAGTGACTCATCCCTGAGGGGCATTACGTGAGCAATAAACCCCAACAATCCCTTGGATATAAACCTACACAAGCTCAGTCCGACTGTACCACCTTAATTACCTACTAAACAAGCAGGCGCCGTAATTTGGTTATATGGTTACCACCCAGCGTTGTAAATGGTTTCCTGGTGTAGGGTACAGGAAACCATTTGGCATGTCACTCAGTGTAGAACTACCCATAGGCAGAAGGAAGAGGAAGGAAAGACAGAAGAGGGAGTGTAAAGTCACCAATAGGCAGAAGAAAATGGAAAGAATGAAGAAAAGAATGGGAGATGAGGAAGGATGGAAGAGAGGAAAGGGCAGAGACCCAAAGCAGCACTGGATCGAGTGAGTGGATGGTGAGCGCCCCCACCTACCACATACGTTTAAAAACCATATTTGAAGAGCAGCGAGAAACATACATCAACCATACAGGCTTTATGTACGGTCTCCATCAAAAGTCCTGTCACTTCTGCCCATCATGAGCTTTGAAAATCAGTGTGGTAAATCCATAGCACCCGACTCTGATGACTTTATACCAGTGCCATACCAAATCATCGATGTTGGTTGCCGCTGATTCACTGGACTGATTATCGAACCCCATGGAGAGAAAAGCAGGAGAGGCGACAGGACTTCTGATGTTTAGTATACCATATGTTTATTTATTTTAATTTTATTTATGTAGAGATGGTTCGGCTTTACTGTTTATAATAACTGGTGAATCCATGTTTATCGGAGAGACAGGCAGAAAAAGAGAATGTATGGCTAAATGGGATTAGTTTGTGTGTGTGTTTCATCCATCTCTCTCTCTCTCTCTCTCTCTCTCTCTCTCTCTCTCTCTCTCTACCGTTCCCTAGCTTGTTGCCGTCGTGGGGGGCTTCGGGGGCATTGACTGGGGCGTGATGTGTGGGGAGCTCTAGCACGGTACCTTCATTCTCTCCACAGACGTGGAGGCCTGGTTGCAAGATGGCCTTAAAATCATTCTGCTATCCCCTCTCCCTCCACCTTGGGCCCCAGTCACTGCCTCAACTAATTTTTCGAGACACTTTTCTTTTTCTATCACTTCTTCTTTCGTTTTGTCCTGTCTCACTCTATGCTATCATTTGGCTTTAAATGGCTTGGTCTTTTCCACATTCATCAAAATTCTCATCATTGGCCACGCATAAGTTGCAACAGGAAGGACTGGGTGTGCCCTTGGGCTATTGTCTTGGCCAGTGGTGGGGGTCATGGTGGTTCGGCACCACCGCAGTGTGCGGACCTCTGCAGAGGGAACCTCTGTGGAGGCGGAAACGTCGCTGGGCTGTGGCTGTTGGTTCCGGGGGTGTCGTGGCTCAGCGGCGGGACTCTCGGTCATTGGCTGGTGACCCTTCGATGTGCAGGGAATCTTTTGTTCTCTGGAACAGTGCCGCTATCCCTTCCAGGGTAGGGTAAGGGGCGCACACTGGAGTTTGACCCCAATTGGGGTCGTTGGCCAAGCCTCTTGACTCGGGGTTTCACCCGTAATGTCCTTCCTTTTTCAACTGTCATGATGAGCCTTTCCCTGTTTCATATACCATTATGGATTTGGATATTAGTTCCCCCTCCCCCGGTTCTGCCGCCAACCTGACCCAGGTAACGACCTCGGCTTCTCTTTCGGACATCCCACCGACTACCTCCACTTTTCCGCATCTTTCCTCCTCCCCCTCACCTTCATCTTCTTCTCCTCCAATTTCTGCCCAGTCCTCCTCTACTAGCTCCTCCTCTATCATTACTCTAGAACCTTATCTTCCTCTTACCTCATCTACCTTTTCCACGCGTATCTCTCGTCCTCGTCCATCTCTACTCCCATTTCCTAAGCAAACAGAACATGACAAATTCCAAGCTTTGCTCGGCCCCCAGACCTGGACCAAGTTTTTTGACATTCCCTTAACTGCCCCTCTAGCAGGCGATGACCTGCTTTTTCAGTGTTGCCTATTGAAGGAGGTGGGCAAAGATGTCCAATTTACGTCTCGTCCAGATGGCTCTCGTATTGTAACAGTTCAGTCCGAAGAACAGGCGACTGTGATGACCAGTTTACTTAGTCCTGCTGGTACACTGATTATTGTAACAAAAAATGTTCCCCTCAATTCTTGTGTAGGGACAGTCTTAGTTCCCACTTATGTCGATCTTGGTGACCGTCAGTGGCCAGTGTTCTTCTCTTACCCAGGACATTTTAGAACTCCGGGGTCATAAAATTGTTACGGTACAGTGTTACTCGCTTCCTCCTACGCATCGCTGCCACTATTCTATAAATATTGCAAAAATCCATTTTCACAGCGTACCTTACCTACCACTGTTATGCTAGGTGGTCTCAAGCTAAACGTTAAAGAATCTCCCCAAGTCCCTCGTCAATGCTGTGCTTGCTGGAAGTTTGGACACCCCCTGAAATTTTGCAGATCCACTCCTATGTGCTGCCTTTGTTCATCTTCAGATCATAAGGATGATGAATGCCCCTCGGATCATCACTGCTGTCCTAATTGTAGAGGTGAGCATACCGCCACTGATCGTCGTTGCCCTTCGTATAAATTTGAATGTGAGGACCACTGGACTCCGCCGGGCTGAAGCTCACCGGGAAGCACGACGTCAAGGCTATACAGATGCTACTGCCACAGCCTATCGTCTCTATTCTTTTGTTGCAACCTCAGATGTCTTTGTCACTTCTTCGTCCTCTCCCTCGTTTTCTTTACAGCCTTCTTGTTCTCTTTTTGCGGCCCAACCTTTGTCCGTTTCTCTCTCAACCACCTCTTGCCCTTCTTCGTCCACCCCTATTCCGTTATCAAATTCCTTTTCAGTTCTCGGTTCCTCTACTTCCACCTCTCTTTCCTCTACCCCACCTACGTCGTCATCTACTTCCACACCCGTGTCGCATCCTTCCCGTTCTTGGCCACGCCTCTCCCACCCTGCCACTCCCCTTCAGTCGGTCAAGAAACGTAAAGCCCATCGTGGGTCGCGTCCTGTTCCCCAAAGCGCTGCATGCCTCCTCTCTACTCCAGGTCTGACTTCCCTCCACTTCGTCATGCATCTTCGAATGACAGTTCTCCCGAAACTATCCAGAAAGTTACACGGTTTCTTCAGGATACCTCTTCACCATTGTTTGTTCCAACCACTGCTGCAACCATCCCCATTTCCACTTCTACAATTACAGTTTCTGCCGACGTTCACTCCCCACCCTCTCACTCTTCCTTCCACTCCTCTTCCCCAAGAGGCTGCAGCCTCTACATCCTCTACTTCATCCATAATCTCTCCGTTACTTCCTCCCTTTCCCTTCCTCCCCCGCCTCAACTACAAGTAAGCCTATCGTCAACTCCCTTTTAGACCTTCCTTTGCCTCCAGGGGAAGAAACCCCCTTCCCTCACCACCGTTCTTCCTTGCCCAAGTCATGCCCTACCACCACTCAGTTCTCCAGTGGTTCTTCAGTACCCACTATCCTTACTCAAAGGTAACCTCTTCTTCAACAAACATAGCTTTTTAGCACCATCAGTTTTGTCATTGTTCTGATCCTCTGTTTTATGTTACGATGTCTATTTTACAGTGGAATTTATGCAGTTTTACCTCACAATGTAAAGTTACGACTTAGGTTATTTGCTTTCTGCTCACCAACCTATGGTGCTTTGCTTATAGTAGACTCGCCTTCAGGAGTCCTCACCTCCTGTCCCCAATTTTACCTTTTTTTACTCACCTCGTTCAATTTCTGATGTTTGCATTTTGATCCTCCATACGGTTCCATTTGAACCATTACAAATTTCTACTGAGCTCCCCTGCGTTATAGCCCGCACATATCTTAGACGTTGGTTAACAATTGTTTCCCTCTATTTCTCCCCTCAGTGGCACTTGATTTTTCGGCATTAGCCATCCTGCTCTCCGGTCTCCCTTCTCCATACCTTTTACTTGGCGATTTTAATAGTCGAAATCCCCTCTGGGGTGATTCTGTTATCAATCCTCGTGGTCGACTGATGGGATCTTCTATTGACCATCATGAGCTTCTTGTCCTCAATACTGGTGTTCCCACCCACTTCGATGCACGTACGCATACCTTTTCCTGCATTGACCTTTCTTTGTGTTCTCCATCTCTTTCTCTTGACTTAACTTGGTCTGTCCTTCAAGATTGTCTGTTCAGTGATCATTTTCCAATACATCTTCAACTTACGTCATATTCTCCTACTCCACGCCCTCCACGTTGGTGTTTTGCTCGAGCGAATTGGACAGCTTTTACTTCCTATACAACTCCTCTTTCTGTTCCTTCTTCTTGTGTACAAGATATGCTCACTAAATTCCTCGATGTGGTCCTAAATGCTGCTCATCAGGCAATTCCTAAGACCACTTGTCCCTTTTCGTTTAAGTGTGTTCCTTGGTGGACGCCGGAATGCTCAAGAGCTCTCCGCATCAAACGGGCTACTTGGATGAGCTATCACCGCAAACGTCACACCGCTGATAAAGTTTATCATCTTATACTTTTCCGAGCGTGCCAGCACTGCCTATCGTCGAACAGTTAAAGAAGGCCAAGAAATCCAAATGGAAGCTACAGTGTGTTTCTCGAAGTTAATTCTAACACACCCATCTCAGTGGTTTGGGCCTCAGGTATCCCTCAGATAGCAGGTAAATGTGCTACCATTTCCTGCTCCGGTCCTCCATCTGCATGGTACTTCCATAGCAGATCCCTACTGTAGATGCCACCCAGTGCGATAGGCTTAAATATCATTTTAGTGAGGTGTTCAGTAAAGGCTGTCATCTGACGAGTGACTTTCTATAAACTTCGATTTCACGACAGCAGAGCATCATCCGGCTCCACTTCCACCTCTCTGATGAAGAACATTATAATGCTCCTTTATATGGCGGAATTACGTGGGATGCCATTTCGTTCTTGCAGGAGATACATATGAAGGTTTAGATGATGTTCATTACAATATGCTTAAACACCTCCTCAATCCCGGCAGGGCTTCGGTTTTTTATTAGCACTTTATAATTGTGTTTGGACCACAGGCGAATTTCCCCCCCAAGTTGGCACATCGTGCTTATTATTCCTTTCCCTCAAGCCATTTAAAGGATGGCCATCTTCCTCAAGATTGTTGTCCAATAGCTCTGACGAGCTATCTTTGCAAGAGTCCTGAAACGTATGGTTAATGCTTAGGCTAATGTGGTTGTTGAGAATCTAACCATCTTTTATCTCCAGCTCAGTTTGACTACCAAAAAGATGCGAAGTATTTTGGACCCATTGATTAAGTTAGAAACGTATGTTAGGAACAGCTGTGTTTTCCAAAGGTGAATCAGCGTCCTTTGCTGTGATTTTTTTATCTTGAGAAGGCATATGACACAGCGTGGAGAGTATCATATTCTCTGTACAGTTCCAATTATTTGGTATTGTTGGGAATATAGGAGTTTTTATTCAAAAATATTTGACAAATAGGTCCTTTTCTGTTTTGCGTCTGCAATAGTTTGTCTGATTCCTGCCCACAATACAGAAGGAGTTCCTCAGGGCGGGGTTCTTAGCACAACACTTTTCCTTATTGCAATTAATGATATTGTTGCTGTCTCTCCCAGTAGAGTGTACATTCTTTTTCTCTTCTTTTATATGTTGACAACTTTGCTGTCTATGCTGCAAGCTCTAATTCCCGTAGTGTTACAGAGTCTTCTTCAGTCTGCTATTACGAATACTTCATCTTGGGCTACTGTCAGTTCATGGTTTTCGGTTCTCCACTGAGGTCTAATTCGTGTGCAGTGACCTTTTACTCTCGAAGTCGTCAGTCACTTCACCCACATCTCTATCTTTATCATCATCCTCTCCAGTATTGGGCATCTGCTAGATTCTTGGGCCTGATCTTTGATTCTAAGTTGACATGTGGGACGCTCATATTTCAGTCTTTGAAGGTGTCTAGGGACTTTTACAATGCTCCTATGTCTCCTGCAAATTTTATCCCATGTTTTTTTTTTTTTTTTTTTTTTTTTTTTTTTTAATGCGAGGAAGAAGGAATCAAAGGCCACTTGAGCCCGCAGTAACAGTTCCCCCTCCAAGAGAAAAACAAAATACAATAGAGAGCCAAATTCAAGATCCGATCATTTTGAGATGCCTGGACACACTGCGTTTGAAAGACTGGAAGTCATAGGCAGCAGGAAGCCTACAGATAGAGGGAGACAGTTCCAGAGCTGACCTGTTGCATAAATGAAAGAACTGGGAGTAACGGTTAACTTCTTGCATTAGAGAGAGTTGGACAGAAAAGGGATGAGAGTTTGCTGTGCCAAGGCGGTGTGCTACGCGCACGTCGTAGAGGCGGTGGAGGAATGCAAGCAGACAGTTCAGAGGAGCAGTGACCATTAAAGTAGCGATAGAAAAGTAGAGATAAAGATGCAACAGTGCGGCGAAGAGACAGAGGTTGAAGAAGGAGTCAGTAAGAGGAGAGAGAGTTAATGTAGAGGATCAGAAAAGTCCCTTTTGACTCCACCCTATTGAGAGAAGAGCTGTGTGTGGGAGCCTCCCCACACACATGAGAGTTGTACTCCACACAGGGGCGGATAAAACCCACTGTATAGAGACAACAATTGTGCAGGGGTAAAGAAAGAGCGGAGTCGGCTTAGGCACACCCAATCTTTTGGGAAGCAGATTTTACAAGAGATGTAATATGATCTTTCCAAGATAAGTCCCGAGTAAGTGAAACCCCAAGCATGTTCAAGGTTCTGATGGCAGGATTAAGCTGAATATTATTAAACATTAATGGGTATACCTGTGGAAAGATTTTGTGGGGTTGATAGGTGTAAGAACTGGAGTCTTAGATGCATTAAAGACAACCATATTATTTTTACCCCCACCAGTCAGAGAATACGAGCCAAGTCAGACATTAGGATGTGCCATAGCCTCATCCCTTGTTTCTTGAAGCTAACTGTTGAGATGGGGCGTTGCGGGAACCGAATGGAAAGGTGAAGGGTGGAGTCATCTGCGTATGAGTGGATAGGGTTAGATGTACAGCTTAGAAGATCATTGATGAATAAAAGGAAGAGAGTTGGTGACAGGACAGAGCCCTGAGGAACACCACTGTTGATAGATCTGGGAGAGAGAACGATGGCCGTCTACAACAGTGGCTATAGAACGACCAGAAAGGAAGCTAAGCTTAGATGAAGGCACAGATAGAAGGATAGAAACCGTAGGAGGGCAGTTTGGAAAATTAAAGATTTATGCCAGACTCGATCGAAAGCCTTTGAGATGTCAAGTGCAATGGCAAAAGCTTTCGCCGAAGTCCCGAAAGGAGGATGACCAGGAGTCCTGAAAGGTAGGTGAGAAGATCGCCAGTGGAGCGTCCCTGACGGAACCCATTACTGACGATCGGAAAGAAGGTTGTGATAGATGCCTGTAAAATTTTTCTATTAAGAATTGACTCGAAAACTTTTGAAATACAGGACGTTAAAGCTTAATTGGACGATAGTTGGAGGGTTGGAGTGGTCATACCCTTCTTTGGGACTGGCTGAATGAGAGCAAACTTCCAGCAAGAAGGAAAGGTACAAGTTATTGACAGACAAAGGCAAAGAGTATTGCCCTCTAGGCAGGGTGTAAGCACAGAAGCACACACAGTTCTTGAGAACAACAGGAGGGACCCCCATCAGGCCCATATGCCTTGTTAGTACTGAGGCCAGTGATGGCAGAAAATACATCAACTGAAGAAATTTTAATGTCAGCCATGAGGAAGTCAGAGGGGAGAAGTGATGGAGGAACAGCACCGGAATCGTCTAAGGTGGAATTGGAGGAGAGAAAGTCTGTGCGAAGAGAGATCACTGCTTTATCAGTAGAGAAGAAATAGCTACAGAACCATCAGAGTAGAAAAGAGGAGGGAAGGATGATGAGGTAAAGTTGTTAGAAAGATTTTTGGCAAGGTGCCAGAAGGAGCAGGGAAGAATTCGAGTTGGAGAGTTGAGAGCATTTTATTATGGATGAAATTATTTTTAGTAGAGCTGAAGAACAGACCTGTTAGCACGATTCCGCGGGCAGAAACGTAAAGATGATGTGTGATTCAGAGGAATTGGGTTGGCTCCGGTACCTTTTTTGTAGGCCCTCTCCTTGTTGCGGGACAGCATTAGAACAAGCGTGATTAAACCAAGGCTTTCTTGCGTTAGTCGAAAGGATATGAGAAAGGAATGTATGCTTCCAGCTGCCCGAGAGAATAACCTCCGTAATGCCGCAAGGCACACTCAGATGGCTCACGGCCATAGGAAAAGCTAAATAATCACATTCCAGGGAAAATCAAAAAAGAAGTACTGCCTGAGGGCCTCCCAGTTCCACGGCTCCAAAATGCCACAGACGACGTTTCCCTGGAGGGTCCACACATAGGGCCGTACCGGAGTGATAGGTACAGGTTAAGGTAATAAGGTTCATGATCGGAGGAGCCCAAGACAGCGGAGAGAAAAGATTAACAGAGTAAGCAGAAGGATTAGTTGTGAGGAGAGGTCAAGTATGTTGGAGCTCTCTCCAAGGCGGTCAGGGATACGGGTAGGGTGCTGTACAAGCTGCTCTAGGTCATTAAGGATAGAAAAGATGTAGGCTTGTTCACCAGGTGGATCCGTGAAAGGAGAGGGAGAGCCAAAGGTGGTGGTGAACATTGGAAATCTCCAAGAATGGAGATTTCAGGAGAAAGGAAGAAATGGACAGAATGTGTTCCATCGTAGAAGTAAGATAGTCGAAGAAATTTTTTGATAGTCAGTAGAATTAGGGGATAAGTAAACAGCACAGATATATTTAGTCAGAGAATGACTTAGGAAAACCGGAAGCCAGAGTGTGGAGAATTCAGAAGAATCCAAGAAAGTTCAGGAACAACGAGAGCAAGATGAAGTCGTTGCGTATGTGTACATACACAACAGCCACCTTTGGCTTTGAAATGAGTATAGAGAGAAGTAGGAGGATACAGAAAAGGGTTTGCTGTCGGTTGCCTCAGACAGTCAGAGAGTCTCCGTCAGAAAAAAGAAGGTGAGGTTTAAAGGAAGGAGAGGTGGTGCTAACAACCAGAGCGAAAGTTAGATGAAAGGCCGCAGATATGTTGCAGAAATGAAAGAAGAAGAGAGTCAGACAGTGGTTCCAGGCACCTGCAGTCGTCACCCGGGGAGAGGGGCAGATGGTGGGGGTGCATTTATGGTCCCCCCTGGGGACCTCCGAGGGCTTGATTAATCGACGCCATTTTGTGAATTTTGAATAAGGAAGTGTAGTGTGTACTGTGCATGTAGTTTGGTGAAGATAGTGTTAGAGAGAAATTTGTACTACTGGAGAGCATGCTGGCCTACTCTCCTCTGTGTGTGTAACTGAGACTTACTGAAAAAGTTCAGCAAAGGGGGATGGTCAGGAACTAGTCCACTGAGGGCTGATGGGAAATCGGAGAGCTCCAGCACTCCCTGTCATCAGCTTTCCATCCACCTCAGAGTACTGCCCTGCTCGACTGGTGCTACAGTCTACAGTCTACAGTCTTGGGGTGCTGACCGTACACGCTCTACTTAACCTTCATCGAGCCCATATTTTATCAAAATTAGACTATGGGGTGCCAAAAGTTTACTCCTTCTGCTCCCGCCTCGTACGTTACTAAAACTTGATTTGGTACACCATTTTGGTCTTCATTTAGCGCTTGGTGCTTTCTCTGCCTCCTCTCCAGGCTAGAAGGGAGTCTTTATGCTGAGTCATCAGGTTATCCTTAAAAGCTTTTTATACGTCGTTGCATTCTTTCTCTTCGCTATTTCTTGAGACAACATCAGTTTGTCTTTGTTGGTGCTCAAAATACATTCCTCTGTTGCAGATTATTATTTAACCCATCCCCGTCGTCGACCCTCTCTTCATTACTTCGTGTTCAGTCAACTTCCTCTCGTCCTTCCCAGTTTCCATAGACAATGTTCTCTTATTTCTGCCTCTGGGCGGTTTCGACCTTGGCTGCTGCCACGTTCCTTCTGTTTGTTTTCTTTACCATATTGCCTTCCTCCAAAGTCGTCTACATCTTCCATAGTTCTTAGATCTTCCTTTCACTCACATCTTGTCAAACATGCTTCTGAAGTCCATGTCAATCCCAGCCACCAGATGGATCAAAAATGGCACATGGTACCATTGAGTTTGCAGTTCAGTTCCCTGATCATTCATGTCAGTATAGCCTTCCTTCAGTAGCTTCAGTTATGACGGCTGAACTTCATGCTTTATTACTTGCGGCCCGTAAATGTTACAGCGCCATCCTTCATTCGTCCTTCTTCGTTCTATTCTCTGACTCCCTTAGTGCACTCCTTCTGTTGCAGTCAACTTCGCGCTTCCATCCTCTCATGTCTTAGAGAGTCAAGAGTGGCTGTTTTGTCTGTCTGTCAAGAAAAAAATCAGTGTCTTTCTGCTTTTGGGTGCCAGGTCATGTCGGCATTCGTGGAAACGAAACTGTGGATGTCTTGGCTCGCGAAGCCCTCCAGTCCCCCTTGATGTGCCCATTTTCAATCTGTTCCAGTTTCTGATTTTTTCCTGTCCTCCGAGCGTTCTTTTGATGCAGCAGTGGCAGTTTTGCTGGTCCATGTTGACTGGTAATAAACTCCGGACTGTTAAATCCTGTTTCTCCGTGGTCCAATCCTTGTCTCATCGTAACTGCCGTTGGGAGACTGCCCTCCCGCTCGCTTTTACGGATTGGCCATACTCGTCTTACTCATGGGTATTGATGTCTGGCGATTCGCTGCCTTTCTTCTTCGCCCTGCTTGCAATGTTCCCCTGTCAGTACACGACATTCTCATTGCCTGCCCTCGACATACAGTGAGTTCGCCATCGACTATTGTTCCCGTTTATCCTCACTTTGCCGACCTCCAGATTTAGGCGATGTTTTAAGTGGGTCTCGGTATTTTTCTATTACCCGTTTAATGTCCTTTTTAACTCATTTAGGGATTTTTTGTAATGATATTTAATTTTATCTTCCGTTTTTCCCTTATTTTCCTCCTTTTACCATATTTTCATTCTGTGATGCGACTCAGTAGACATATGGTCTTTGTTACCTGGTGCTACCTTTTTCATTTCATTTCATTTCATTTCCTCTCTCTCTCTCTCTCTCTCTCTCTCTCTCTCTCTCTCTCTCTCTCTCTCTCTCTCCTGTTGGTAGCCGGAATAAAGAGTACAAAAATCGTAGTTTGATGTCAAAGGAGTGTTCTGCTACCAACGATAATATTTTCTTTTCTCTGTTTTTATATTTAGCCCTATAACATTATTATTATTATTTATTTATTATTTTTTTTTTTTTTAAATCTCCAAGCTATTGTATTCAGCTAGAGACTTTTCTAAATGGAGGAGCTTAGATGCAGCTTCTCTTAATTTGTTCATTACTGAGAGATCCAGTTTAACTTTTATAAAACTTTGCAGTTCCAGTGGAGGGGAAATTGTTGAGTGCTGTTAAGAGTATGTACGAGGGAGCTAGGGCTACGGTGCGAGTGGATGGTGAGCTGAGTGAGTTCTTTTGATCTCAATGTGGGACTGGAAACAGGGTTGTGCGATGTCTCCACTGGCTGTTTAATATATACTGTATACATGGACGGGGTTGTAAAGGAGGTGCAAGGTAGGGTAGTGGATGTGGGGGGTGTGGCTGTAATAGAGATGAGGGTGAGATTTGGAAGATTCCGGTGCTGCTGTTTGCTGATGATACAGTATTGTTGGGTGAAGATGAATGGGGAGTTGCAAGGTTTGGTGAATGAATTTGGGACAGTGTGTAGGGGAGGAAGCTGAAAGTTAATGTAAACAAAAGTCAAAGTTATGGTGTTTGAGAGGAATGAGGAGTCACAGAGTGTACAGTGAGGTTGGATGGTGAGGATATATGGAGAATGTGAGTGCATTCAAGTACTGGGGTAGTGTGATGAGTAAGGATGGAACTTTGGGGGATGAAGTGCGTGAAAGGGTACAGCAGGGAATCAAAGGTTGTTGGTCCACTGAAAGCAGTGATGAGAAATAGGGAGGTGAGTATGGAAGTTAAAAAGTCACTGCATGATAGTATTGTGATCCCACTACCCTGACGTATGGAAGCCAGGACGTGGACCTTGCAAGAGGGGTAAAAATAATATGGTTGTTTTTAATGCATCTAAGACTCAGTTCCTACTACCTGTCCAACCTAGACAAAATCTTCCACAGGTATACCCACTAATGTTTAATAATATTCAGCTTAATCCTACATATCATCCTTGAACATGCTTGGGGTTTCATTTACTCGGGACTTATCTTGGAAAAGATCCATATTAGCCCCATCTCTTGTAAAAATCTGCTTCCAAGAGATTGGGTGTGGCTAAGCCGACTCCACTCTTTCTTTAGCCCTGCACAGATTGTTGGACTCCCCTATACAGGGGTTTTATCCCGCCCCCTGTAGTGGAGTACAACTCTCATGTGTGGGGAGGGCTCCCCCCACATACAGCCTCTTCTCAGTAGGGTGGAGTCAAAGGCTTTTCGTCTCATTAACTCTCCTCCTCTTACTGACTCCCCTTCCAGCCTCTGTCTCTTCGCCGCACTGTTGCATCTTTATCTCTTTTCTATCGCTACTTTAATGGTCACTGCTCCTCTGAACTGTCTGCTTGCATTCCTCCACCTCTACGACGGGCGCGTAGCACCCGTCTGGCAACAAACTCTCATCCCTTTTCTGTCCAACTCTCTATTTTGCAAGAGTTAACCGTTACTCCCAATCTTGTCATTTATGCAACATGGGTCACCCTCTGGACCCACATGTCTCCCTCCGTCATGTATTTCCCCTGCTGCCTATGATCTCCAGTCTTTCAAACGCAGTGTGTCCAGGCATCTCAAGGTAAATGATCGGATCATGAATTTGGCTCATGTATTGTATTTTGTTTTTTCTCTTGGAGGGAACTGTTACTGCGTGGGCTCATGGCCTTTGGTTTCCTTCTTCCTCGCTTATTAAAAAAAAAAAAAGTCAAGAGTGAGAGCAGTGGAAATGAGTTACTTGAGAGGAGCATGTGGAGTGTGACATGGAGGGACAGGTTGACGAATGAAGAAGTGAAGGAACGCTGTGGGGTGGATGTGGATGTGGTTAAGAAGGATTAGGAGAAATACATTGAGGTGGTTTCTGGACATGTGGAGAGAATGGAGAGTGAAAGACTGACTAAGAGGGTGTATGTAGGTGAGGTGGAGGGAGGGAGAGGGAGGGGTAGACCGAGGATGAGGTGGAGGGATGGAGTTGAGAGGTATATGAGGGAGGGGGGTTTAGTTGGGGGGAGGGAAGTCAAATGGTGGGTGACAGGAGCGACTTGGAGGCGTTTTGTCTGCGGCCACCCTTTTGCAGGATTAGGGCGTCAAGGGCCTTATCTGAGATAGATAGATGGATAAAAGATAGTTCCACCACATAACTGCAGTGAAACTGACCAACACCGCATACTTCTCTCTGCCCTCAGGACGGGCCTCTCTCAGACTGGAAGAGTTTGAAAAAGGAAACAGATTCATTCACTTTCAATCCATTTTTTCTCATTTACGCTCACCACTGAATGGCTTCCAATTAGGACGAATTCTCTTAACGCCCTCCTGTATCTTTTCCGGCACCCCTTCCGTAGCAGAGATTTCCCTACACCTTTCTCTTTAACTCCCTCCTCATGTTTGCTATAAGTTTAATATTGATATACTTTGCATCCGTATGTACACAGAGTAAAACACACACACACACACACACACACACACACACACACACACACACACATATACACACACACACACATACACACACAAACACACACGGACACACACGAGTATGCCAGAACAAATCGTTCAAAAAAGATGCTACGAAGCCAAAAGAACGTCACCTCGGGAATAGGACGCACGTCTGCTCTGGACAAGTATAATGAGGCCTGTATCTGACTCCTACAATTTGAATAATCTCTCGATAACCCAGTACATTCGTGTGATGATAGCGGTGATAAATAAGGTATAATGTAAAAGGCCACCATCCGTAATCCTCCAGGACATGGTGACTGTGTAATCTATTATGCTGGCACCAAATGATACATGCAATTTAGGCAGGAGTTCTTGCAGTAAAAGGGGATAATGAAGTGTTAGTCTTGTATCTTACCTCTCTCTTCTCTTCAAAAGAAAAAATCCCTCCCAAAGTTGAATGAACTCGTCTGTAGATGGGAAGAATGTGTATTACTGAAGACGATCTTTGACACCAATTCCCACCCACACAAACTGTCTCCCTCACAGCATATAATTTCCACCGCTCACGGCATCCAGATCGCTGTCAGGGTCGTCTCGTGTGGGAGGAGTGTGTATTGGTGGTTCTTCACACTAATCATAATCTCTTTCGTACACTGCCAAACACCGCCGCCTTCCTCACCGTCGAGAGGCTGGTCACCCCCATCAACTCTGTGGATGATTTGGCCAGTCAGACTGAGGTGGAGTATATGGCACGCTTTCAAGGGGGATCTTCCGTGGAGTTTTTCGAAGGTAAGCCAATTTTGTGTGTGTGTGTGTGTGTGTGTGTGTGTGTGTGTGTGTGTGTGTGTGTGTGTGTGTGTGTGTGTGTGTGTGTTTTCTGGTTGGTGTATGAATCCCAGTTGGTTTTAATTCTTTCAGTCTGGTGAGGTATGTTTCATTGTATTCTATAGTTGCTTCCAGGCGATGAGCCCATTCCAGTGGAGAGGTTTTTATTCTGAAGTGATCTGAAGTCCTCTCTCCCAATCCCAGAGTCGTGTCTAAAGGTAGCAAGAGGAGGCTGGGTTGTCATGGTAACAGTGTAATGCCACAAGCACTAAATTACTGTGTATTGTCATTTGGTTAGTGCTTGTGCCATGCTTGCTGCTGGTCATTCAAGGGATTGTGGATAGCATTGTTGTGACGTCATCAGCCATCATAGTCTGGACAGAAGTTGAATCAGGGTCGTCTGCAGTGACCATACATACGATGAGATTAGCTCTATAAGGGTCATAAGTCCTTAATGGAACCTCAGAGAGCCTGATAGTTTTGTGTAATGAATGCAGGTGATGTTGGCGATGAAGATTTGTTGTTTACGCGTAAACGGAGTACACGTTTGAGAAACAGACGTTTCGCAATACTACGATACCTCGGCTGTCACTATGTACCCTCTGTATATCTGGAAAAATAATATGTTTATAACTCGTGACATCGTCATCACATGCATACATATAAATATATACATTCTCACTCATATTGTATAGTGTTGAATGGATTAACATAGAGGAACTATGGCTGCTTGTTTTCCAATAAATGGTCAGTGTCTGCCTGAGTGGCCTGGCAGCGAGGTGAGCTTGTGCTTGAAGCATGCCCCACGTAACCACCTCTCCACTAGAACAAGCGTGGTTAAACCATGTTTTTTTTTTTTTTTTTTTTTTGCATCAGTCACATAAGGGAAGAGAAAGGAACGTATGCTTCTATGTTCAAGGGAACAACCTCTTTAATGCATGAAACACCCTCAGATGGCTCCCAGCCATGGAAGCAATAATCATTCCAGGGAAAATCATAGAAGTACTTTCCTGAGGGCCTTTCAGTCAGCAGTTCCAAAGACTGCCTAAGCTGCCACTTCTTGGGAGGGTCCACAGGCCTTGAGCGATAGGACAGGTTAAGGTGCTAAGGTCGTGGATTAGGAAGAGCCCAACGGAGCGAAAAGTTTAACAGCATAAGCAGACGGGTTAGTGGTAAGAGAGGTCGAAAGTATGTTGGAACTCTCTGCAAGGCAGTCAGGGATATGGGTGAAGAATGCTATGTGCCACAAGCTTTTCCTAGTCACTAAAAGTAGAAAAGATATAGAGCTTGTTCACCAAGGTGGATCAGTGAAACGAGAGGAGAAAAGATGGTGGTAAACATTGAAATCACCTCCTAGAATGGAGATTTCAGAGTAGAAAGAAGAAATTAATATAGGATGTGTTCCATCACACAAGTAAGAGTTGAAGAATTTTTCATCACAGAATTAGGGGATAAAGTAATCCCAACGCACATACATTTAGTCAGAGAGCGAGAGAACAGCAGAAGCTCAGAGAGTAGATAATTTCAAGAAGATTCAAGTTCAGGAACTCGAGATCAAGATAGGTTGTTGCATACATATAAACAACAGCCACCTTTGGCTTTGAAATGAGTATAAAGGAGGAGGATACAGAGAATAGTTTGTTATCATTTGTCTCAGACAGTTGATTGTCTGTGAGGAGGAAGAGAAGGTGAAGGTTTAGAGGGAGGGGAGGTGGTGTTCAATAAAGAAAAAGTTAGAGGAAAGACCGCGAATGTTGGAGAAATGAAAAAGTGAGTCAGACAATGGTTTCGGGCGTCTCTGTTTGGTCGTCACCATGAGAGGACTGGATGATGGGGCTATTATGGTCGCCCCACCCTAGGCACTTCGAGGTTCGGTGTTGAGATGCCATTTCCTAACAAAAATTTTGAATAGGAAGTGCAGTGAGTATTTTGATGACAGAGGAACTTGCATTGGAGAGCATCCTGGCCTACTCTCTGTGTTACTGAAACACTGAAAAAGTTCAGCAGAGGGAATGGTCAGAATCAAGTCCCGAAGGTTGGATGAAACGGCAGCTCCAGTTCTCTCTGACATCTGCTTTCCATCCACCTTGGGAGTACCACCCTGTTCGACTGGTGCTGCAGTCCACTCCCTGGCCTATAGCCCAAAGTACTTGGAGTAATTCACTTATTTCTTTGTAGGTTACTTGGTTATATGAATACAGAATCATGATAAGGAGGATTTTAAACAATGTAATACAGTATGAGTACGTTCTTGGGTATAGACTCCTGAGTACTGGAATATATTCCTCGTTCAGTCCATACACTGATACTAAATTGTAATTGTTGGAATTCATCGCCATACTTTCTTTAGCTATACCAAGTGTGGAGTTACGATCGTGGTATATGCAGTTTGTTAATTACAGGTTTGTGTTGGAAGGGGATAATGTGTGGAGTTGTGTACAAGTGCATTTCGATAGTGTGGGCCAGGCATAAGGTGACCAGGGTAGTAATGCAGATGGGCAGGAACTACTAACAAGATAGAGCAGCCATTTGTAAATTGGGTCTCCTCTTGTTTTTGCTTCTCTGGTACTTCACTCATGTTCCCCTAGATATACATTATCACTGTGTGGTTTATTTGGTGAACAGTTAAGGAAATATTGTGATAAGTAAGAAAGATACATTAGGTAAAAGTGTGTGTGGTGCTTATGTATTATAGTTACAAAATCATAATAGATAGATAGATAAATAGATAGATAGACAGCCCTATGCGAGCCTGGGAAAAGGAAATGAGCTTGCAAATTACACTGAGGAAAGCTGACGACAGTGGCCAGTAAGGAGAGATGATGCAGTTAGTTCACTGGAGCACATGGTTTGTAGTGTGCTCCCTTTACAAGATCTACAATTTTATGTAATTCTGGAATTATACCTGGCAAGAAGTTCATACCTCCTCCAGAAAATTTCTTCAGAAATTCAGTTTTAAATTCATCATATGTCCTAGCACGATGGAGCTTATCTGAGCGCAATAAATTGCTTGCTGGACATCTTTTCCTGGCTTATGCAAGATGAAAAAATAGGGCAATTTTCTCTTGTTCATCTAGTATGTGGCGCTTGATGAACATTTGTTCGCACTGACTGACTAATGAAAATGACATCAGTGCGATCTTTGTCTGTGCCAGAGAATTTTGGGGCAGTTTTATCCTCGTGATACACAAACACGTGAGGTGTGGTTGTTAGATCCGCGGTATTTGTTTCTTGATCCATTTTTACTATTTGCCCTGTTAATTCAACTTGGACATGTTTATCATTTGTGTGAGGGAATGGTGGAATATGTACGACCGGACCGTGTGAGGAACCCTGTTAAGTGTATTGGCATACGTGTGCAAGGCAGCGGCAAGGAGTCCGCACTTCCTACGTCAGAGGTGGTTTCCCACTCATCATCTGAAACTGCCGTATTTGTTTTCTCGATATTTGATAGTGTGTGGTGAGGTTTGCAGTAACAAGGGGTGGGCTGCCTTGAGGCTCTCTTAATTGTGAGTCTGATGTTTGTGGCAATTTAGTGTGTTATCTGGTGTGTTGTTGCTTGGGGCTCTCTTAATTGTGAGTCTGTTGTTGTGGCAAATTGTGTGTCATCTGGTATTAACGTGGGGGTGGCGAAAAGTTATTCCTGTCATTAAGATATGGTGTTATGAAATACGCCTCTCTTGTTTATTTATGTCCTAGCAAAATAGATGAGTAAATAAGTTGGAATATAGCTAATTTTAGCACTGAGAAGAAATGAGTAAGTATAATTTTACCCACTTGATACAGATCAGATAGAGGTGTGTCGATACAAAAGTCGATCTCGGAAGAAAAATACAGGTTTGATTGAAGATCTCTTGATAATTCTAGTGGTGTGTTGATGGACGATATTACCTCAGGAAATTCCATGGCCTGGTGCTTGTGGTGGTTAACGGCTGTCCCAGGCCAAACCTCAGCACAGAACGTCGAATTTCCAACTTAACTGTGAAAATAAATGAGTATGAGTAGGAGACTATGTGAATAATGAGTAATGAGTAGTGGGTGAGAAGTGCCTGGTGTCAGTCACACGTTGCTTGGCATGGCAGACTCGCATTGTGATGTCATCTCAGCACACATGGTGACGTCGGCTTCCACACTGGTAGCTGTGGTGAGTGAATGAGTAGCGATGAGTAACTTGAGTGAAGACGGGGTGAGTAAGATGAGTTGTGAATATGGACTTGGTGTGTTTTGCTGGAAGTGTCTTGACCCTCTGCGTCAGGGCGATAAGGCGGTAGAGAGAGTGGTGGGGGCTTGTGTGCTTGTTAGTTTTTTTGGTCTTTCCTCTTCTTTACTTGCTTTGTTTTTTATTCTTCTTGCTGCTGCTTGAAGTTACGTGAAGATTATAGAGTTGTTTTGTAGATGGTTGTAGTTCGCTGGTTCGTCGTAGAAGTTGCAGATCGTATCAATATTTTGTTAAACTACTTGCAAGGCGTCGTGTGATCTCTTCACCTCTGCATCAGCATGATGATCGGGAGACAGGAGGGGCTGGTTGGAGAGAATACTGTCAGGAGCTGATTGTGTTGTTGGTTGTGAGAGGTATTCTTTTTGTTTTCAATCTTGATATTTTGTAGGAATTCAATGTTGATTCGTAGGACGAGGTTCAGATATACGTTCGTTTGCTACCAAATGTCATAAAATGAAAATGTCATAAAATATTGTCCGGAATTTTAGGACAAGGAATATTTGTTTATCTTGACGATATTATAATCGCAACGAAGAATATTAAGGATCATCTCAGGAAATTAGACTTACTCTTACAAAAGCTTGAAGTGATGCTGGATTAAAATTAAACTTTTCTAAATGCAAATTTTTTTTAGCTTTAAGGGAAATAAATTTCTTAGGCCACAAATTAAGTTCTGATGGTATTCACACCACTGATGACAAAAAATACAGGCAGTGAGAGATTTTCTCCTTGAACCCACTACGACTGACGAAGTTAGACAATTTTTAGGTCTGACTGGGTACTATAGGTCATTCGTACCACTGTTCTCCTTCATAGCCTTTTCCTCTATTCCAACTACTCAAAAAGATGCTGTATTCCAATGGGAAGAAGAACAAAAAGAGGGCATTTAACAATCTAAAAATTAAACTAACAAAATGCACCTTGTTTAGCATATCCGGATTACACAAAATCATTTCTTATTTGTACAGACGCATCAGTTAAAGGATTAGGGGCTGTACTCGCTGATGTGCAGGAAAGATAAAAGAGCGAAAGAATCAACCAATTGCATTTGCCAGCAGACAAACAAGAGGTGTGGAGAAAAAATTATTGCACTACAGACTTAGAGGCACTATGCAGTGGTTTTGCATTACAAAAAGTTTCGAGATTTGGTATATGGTTACGAAATCCACTTATTCACCGACCATAAACCACTGGTGGGTATGTATGTTAAAGAAAAACTCCTTTCTGGGAGTGAGAGCAAGATGGAAATGTACAGTTGAAGAAAACTACAATGTACAAATTCATTAGATACAAGGTAAAATGAACATAGTAGCTTGACGCATTATCTAGGAACCCGAACACAATTCAGGTCGCGGCGTTTAGATCTCAAAGGAAATATCCCAAACCACGAGGATATCGCAAAGGCACAAAGACTTGACCCAATATGGTCTAAAGTAATATACAAGTTAGAAAGTGGAGATGACATACAATTACCCAAACTGCATGTCCCACTTGAACAATTCACAATGGTCAATAATACAGTATACAAAATTAACTCTAAACAAGCAAAACGCCAAAGAAATACTAACCAGTTGGTAGTACCTAATGATTTATGATACCCCAGAAGTAGCCACGATTGATACACGACTTAGCCCATATGCAGGACATCCTGGAAAAGGATAAGACATTCAACCAAGCCCAGCTATTATATTTACTGGCCTTCATTACGAAAAGATATAAACAATTATATAGACAGATGCGAATCATGTGCGAAACACAAAGGATACCCAATCACACACCTGCACCGATGGGTAATTACCCTGTACCACATCAACCATGGGACGTTCTTGCTGTTGATTTACTCAAGATGCCATTATCATACAATAATAACCTATACTTATTCGTTGCAACGGATCATTTTTCCCGTTATGTCATTTTAGCTCCAATTAAAGATAAGACCTTGAAGACGAGTAGCAAAGGCAATAACAGATAATGTAATATGTCGCTTTACTACCCAAAAGGTATTAATAAGTGATAATGGAGGAGAATTTAATTCTGAGATCTTATAAGAAATATGCCAAACAATACAACATCAACAAGGTTAACGTTTTGGCCTATCACACCCAGCATCGAATGGGTTAGTAGAGAGACAAAATAAAAAGGTATTAGTTCTGCTACGACACATTCTCAGTGAAAATTATGCAAGCTGGGATGATTGGATTCCCAGAGTAGAGGCCTCAATTAATGGGTCTATAAATAAATCCATCGGTGACACACCACATTTCATTATATATGGCACAGATAAAAAATTTCCATATGAGCTCCTAGAAGGTGACAGCATGCCTATATACAATTACGATGATTACTCTAAACTCCGTTTACGTGAATTCCAGGACATTTCTAAAAAGTCAAAAAGCAATTAACGATGTCCAAGGAAGAAATGACGGAGGCATTTAACAAGAAGGCAAACGAATTCACCTATCAGCTTAGGAGACATTGTTTACGGTGTCATTCATACGAGAGACAATAAATTATCCCCAAAATTTGAGGGCCCATGCAGAGTAAGTGGCATAAGAAGCAAACAAAGTTTTAATTAAGTTACTTTCAAGTGGCGAGGAAGAAACAAAGTTCATGTGACCATTTAAAACGAGTTTCAAGGGAATTATCACATAATTATTCCAGCCGCGGATACAACCGAACAAGGTGGGCGTACCTCAAGAAGCCAAGCAAGAACACAACAATGATTACAAAAAGAAGTGGGTCATATACCAAACAATCGAACATAGGTGCCCAGCTGTTCCAATCAAATCTACAGTACATCATTTACGAGAATTAATTATCGATTTAAACTCCTTCTATAAATGAAATAACAATCCAACCGTAACGCACATCATCACTATCATCGACCACAGCATTATAGGAAATTAATAGATTTTTTTTTCGGTAGGTTACGATGAAGGGACTTATGCTATGGATTCTCCTCTACATAGCAAGAGGATATGCGCACTTAGACCCCAAACATATAGTACGACAAGGATACCTCACTTAGCTCCAACAGCCACGACCACAATCGTTAAGGACGTCATGAGTACTGAAATAAGTCTAGATTACTTGTATGACTTACCTACTTATCTAGACAGACTTGCGACGCCGATGCGAACTCTGGACTTCATGAAGAAGGAAATTATGTTCCTGGCTTGCACATAACACCAAGGAAGTGAATGAAATGGTAAAGTTGGCGAAATGGAAGCTAGAACAGGCGAAGTCAACTATGCTCGTCATGATCCAAGTTCTCCCATCTTATGGAACGGAGAGTGATGAGCGACAGGAACAACATCACCCGTACTCGCCAAAAGCGCGGTTTGTTCGACCTGGGCGGCGCAGTTCTTGAGAACATCTTTGGATTGGCTAGAGAGGATGACCTTAAAAAAATAAACAACAAATTTAATAACATAGCTCAGGTACTAACATACCAAGATAAATTCATCTGGGACGGAGAACTCAGCGATGAGGAACAATTGTGAAAAATCTCTGAAACAAGCCCAAGTAGCTCTCGAGAGTGTAGATAAAGTACAAATGAATTGGAGGGAAACGTTACCCTTTTCCAGCACTTCTCCATCATCCACAGAACATATTGACACGATTCTACTACAATTAGAGAACACTAGAGATCGTTTCAGGGCCCATATGCAAGGAATTTCGAATGCTGGTGATGGCAAGATCACAATTGACTTACTCCCAGTTCATGAGCTACGTCAGATAGTTAGTCAAGGCATACATAAACATAAATTGAAGCCGTTGTTCCACTTGATGAGAATTTATGCAATATTGCTTACGTATTTAGAAGCAACACTTCTGCACCAACATCAGTGGTAGTTCATGTGGCCCATTCATCACTGAAGACCTGTTCACAGTATACCAAATACACCCCTTCCCCTATAAAAATAACAACACTTTGGTCATCATCAACATCAACATAGACACCGAACTCATCATGGTCTCCAAAGAGACGGGACACTGTCACTTTCATAAGTGAATCAGCGATTGAACGCAATTTTATCCTTACATGCTGTTCATCTTTGTCCTGCGTACATTTTCACGTTTCAGCCTACTGATACAGTCCCTTGTGAAATGGCTATCATCAGAAATGACTATATTCACATCACATCATTGCAACTTCACTTTTGCTCCAGATAAACTTGTACACCATCAACGCATTGGACACTCACAGTTTTTTTGTTTCCCTCATAACACATCTGTTTGCATGATCTGTCCAGATATACCACCATCTTATACATCAGCACCAGGATTATACAAGGTACCAGACTACTGTACGGTATTTACACCAGCCATGTCTACTTTATCCACCATCAATCACTACACCATTCTCAGTCATACACACAAACATTTCCACCACACTGCCTGATATGAACTTAAACATGAGCTACAAAGTATTAAGCTGACTTCACCTAAGTTTGAAACTATGCAGCTGATCAATTGAAACAATGAAGCCCCTGGGAAGATTTGAGTTTGAGAATGTTGTATAATATGTGTATAGCCCAGCACCTACTGTCTTTATAATCGTCTGCATTTGTGGTTGCAGTACTGCTGTTCGCAATGCACAGAATACATGCAAGAATTGCTAATTTGGAGTCATTATTTAGTGGGGGGGGAGAGTTAACATCAAAGTTAACCACCCTTGAAGTGTATATATTTTGTATATAATTATTAATTATATATATATATATATATATATATATATATATATATATATATATATATATAAAAGAAAGAATGACCCTTATATGGCAATGATTAAATTACCATTATCTTTAAATGAAATATTAATAACTCTTACCATAATCTTAATTTTAAACTATTTTTTATTCTTGCATGTATGCATTTCACTATAATAACCCAAGTACATACTGTATTACAGTTAAATAATTTACTTTAATGCATTTATTCAAATATATGTAGCTAACTTGTTTAAAATGTAATATTACTGGTGTCACTGTTTACTATGAATATTATATGTATACAATATTCAGCACAATTATGTTACTTTTACAATATTATGTATTTCACA
>NC_136954.1:40654446-40666946 GCF_032717465.1 Coenobita brevimanus
AAAATACATCATCAGAATGAAGGCGTTAATAGGACCTCACACGCTTGTCGTATCCCACTGTGGTATAGGCTGGTATAGGTCGGTATTGAGGGGTGACAGGGATGGAGTGGTATTATAGACGACATTGGCTTCGTAACACCTTTTCCATAGCAGTTTATTGTGCATAATGCATCCTAATTTTATCTTACCTTATCTGTTCAATCTTTCTGTCGATATCCTTTGTTTCAGTAATGCACAATATGATAAAAATAAGTGATACGTAAAATAATTAGCTAAGTAAAATGTGCAACGAAGTCTCTGTGCTAATAGTGTAAGACTATTGGCTGTGACTGTGACTTTACCCTGTATTAATATTCTCTGTCTCTCCCCCATCCATGTCCTTGTCTATCTCTGTACAACCTCGCTGTGTCAGATCACTTTGCGGTGACAAAGAAGAATGTAAGATGGTGACAGAGAGGCGGGTTATAACTCTGTCTGTTCTCTCTGGTTATATTCTCTACACCTCAGCCCCACTCCGTCTCTGTCATGCTTGTGGCCATCTCTCTGTGCAGCCTTGCCATTCAGCTTTCCCGTCGTTGCTGGTGAACGAAAATAGATTTGTGGTTAGTTTTGGACGGCGTTTGATGTTTTCAGTTTTGGAAAGAGAGAGAAAGAGAGAGAGAGAGAGAGAGAGAGAGAGAGAGAGAGAGAGAGAGAGAGAGAGAGAGAGAGAGAGAGAGAGAGAGAGAGAGAGAGAGAGAGAGAGAGAGAGAGAGAGAGAGAGAGAGAGAGAGAGAGAGAGAGACAGAGGCACTAGGCACACCCAAAAAAAAAGAATCCCTTTTATTTTCTTTTTGGCGGTGGAGGGAATCCAACAAAATGTTTTCACTATGGGAGCGGAATTCATCCTGGTGGGAAATAAAACAAATTCATTTATTAAATATCAATTGAGATTCACCATAGAAGATCTCTTGCAGCAAATATCGATAGAGCAGCACATCAAATTATCAACCCATTCACTGCTATGACATTATTTTTATTCATTTTTTTATTCGTTTTTATCCAGCAATGCACTTTTGATGTCATATATTACTTTATCCTTGTACCAGCGATTATATTCAGTTTTGAAAAAAAATCTCTTCGAATTAGAGGGGGCCGATATAACCTCCATTAACCCCTTCGGTACGAAAGACCTTTAATAAGTGAAATAAATTCGGCCTGAGGTAGAGAGAGAGAGAGAGAGAGAGAGAGAGAGAGAGAAGACATCCTACTACCGAAAGGATTGCGTCTCTCTTAGCAATCACGGTGTTAAACATTCAACAAATACCGGTATCGCAACTGGAATTGGCTGTACGCAGTGGCTAAGAATCTCTCTCTCTCTCTCTCTCTCTCTCTCTCCACCGAAACCATGAATGGGATTCTCAGATTCACTTACGATCGATCCCTTGTCGCAACTTGAATTTGTTTTCCCAGGAAGAGCAAGAAATGGAAAGTTTCATCATTGTCCTTTCCTTACCCCTCCTGCATAAAAAAAAAAAAAAATAATGAAAAGAAAAAGAAAATGCCCGATATAAGTTTTCTCATAGAATCGTTTATTTATTTATTTTCAGGCAAGGCAGATGTGGTAAGATTCTGCACACTTTTTGCTCGTCCTGTAAAATACAAGTTTGAGTTGCGAGAGAAGATTCGCCGTAAATGTGCCAGAGAATCCGACCCTATGACTTCTTGGCCGGTGTTCTCATCGGTCCCTAACACCTTTTCCTAAGTGATTAATTTTTATTATACTTTACTGCCCGATTCTGTTACATAAATCCTTCTGAAATCGCCATACTCAGCATAAACGTACAAAATTATCTAAAGAGGCCATATTCAAAAATAAATAGCTAAAAGAGAGGTGCTAGGGAACCTCCTCACCCCACGAAAAGATCCACAGGCTTTTGTTTTCGTTTCATCTTGTATATATTCTGAATCCCTGTCTACCAGCCTGACCCCTCGACGTGTGAGCTAAAATAGGGTGGTGAGGGTGGGTGTGGTGATGGTGGTGGTGATGAAAGTGAAGTTGATGATGGAAGTGGTGATGCTGATGTAGGATGATAGTGTGCTGGTTTAATATATCCACCTCTCTCTCTCTGTCTCTCTCTCTTTCTCTGAGAAGTGGTGTGGGAGGTGCAGATTTGTGACGCAAGGTGTTAAGAGTAGCAAACGCTGATGGTAAATGTGATGTGAGGTGATGAGGGTGGCCAGAACAGACAGATTTTATCAATATCCTACGTAAAGCCCTTCACTGTAATGGTGCATGTGTCATTTGTAGTCTTTCTTCCCTCTGACGATTTTTATGGATTTGGAGTGACGGGTGTAAGAGAGAACATCTGCAGTGACGGGTGTAAGAGAAAACATCTGCAGTGACGAGTGTAAGAGAGAACATCTGCAGTGACAGGGTTGTAGGGAAAACATCTGCAGTGACTGATGTAAGAGAGAACATCTGCAGTGACACGGTTGTAGAGAAAACATCTGCAGTAACGGGTTTATAGAGAACATCTACAGTAACGGGTTTATAGAGAACATCTACAGTAACGGGTTTATAGAGAACATCTACAGTAACGCGGTTTTCAAGAGAACATCTGCAGTGACGGGTTTGAGAGAGAACATCTGCAGTAACGCGGTTTTAGAGAACTTCTGTAGTGACGGGTTTTAAGAGAGAACATAAGCAGAGACGTGTTCAAGAGAACATCTGCAGTGACGGGGTTTTCAAGAGAACACCTGCATTCACGGGTTTTTAGAGAGGACATTTGCAGTGACGGGGTTAAGAGAGAACATGTGCAGTGACGCGGTTTTCAAGAGAACATCGGCAGTGACGCAGTTTCAAGAGAACATCTGCAGTGACGGGCTTAATAGAGAACATCTACAGTGACGGAGTTTTCAAGAGAACATCTGCAGTGACGGGTTATAGAGAACATCTGCAGTGACGGGTTCAAGAGAACATCTGCAGTGACGGGTTTTAAGGAGAACATCTGCAGTGACGGGTTTTAGAGAACATCTGCAATGACGGGTTCAAGAAAACATCTGCAGTGACGGGTTATAAGAGAATATCTGCAGTGACGGGTTCAAGAGAGAGCATCTGCTGTGACGGGTTCAAGAGAGAGCATCTGCTGTGACGGGTTCAAGAGAGAGCATCTGCTGTAACGAGGTACAACATTTGCACTGACGGGGTACAACATTTGCACTGACGGGGTTAGAGTTTCCACTGAGTCTCCCTTAGCCTATTGTCTCTCTCCAACTTGAAGAAAATCGTGTGAAGGAAGCGACAATAAAACATAACACGTCATCGGAATGAAGGCGTTAATAGGACCTCACACGCTTGTCGCATCCCACTGTGGTATAGGCTGGTATAGGCGGGTGTAGTGTGGTGACAGGGATGGAGTGGTATTATTGACGACATTAGCATCGTAACACTTTTTCCTTAGCGATTTATTGTGTACAATACATCCTTATTATCTTTCTTATGTATTCACTCTGTTTATTAGTATCGTTTGCATCAGTAACGTACAGTATGATAAAAATTAGTGATATGCATATTAAAACGCTAAGGAAACGGTGTAATGAAGTCTCAGTGCTACGTAGTGTAAGACTTTTGGCTGTGGCTGTGACTCTGCCCTGTATTAATATTCTCTGCCTCTCCCCTACCCATGTTCTTGTCGCCATATCTCTGTACAACCTCGCAATTTCAGATCCCTTTTTAGTGGCATAGAAAAGTGTAAGGTGGTGACAGAGAAGGCCAGTTATTACTTTGTTCTCTCTGGCTTTATTCTCCACACCTCCAGCCCAGGCCACCCCGTCTTTGTTATGCGTGTCACCATCTCTCTGTGTAGCCCCGCTATTCAGCCTTCCCGCCATTGCTGGTGAACGAATAGATTTGTGGGTAGTTTTGGACGGCGTTTGATGTTTTCAGTTTTGGAGAGAGAGAGAGAGAGAGAGAGAGAGAGAGAGAGAGAGAGAGAGAGAGAGACAGACAGACAGACAGACAGAGACAGAGACAGACAGACAGACAGACAGACAGACAGACAGAGACAGAGACAGACAGACAGACAGACAGACAGGCACTATGCCCTTTCTTTTTGGCGGTGGAGGGAATCCAACAAAATGTATTCGCCATGGGAGCGGAATTCATCCTTTTGGGAAATAAGCGAATTCATTTATTACATTTCAGTTGGGATTCACCATGAAAGATCTCTGGCAGCAAATGTCGATTGAGGAGCACAGCAAATTATCAACCCCTTCACTACGATGGCAGTTTTATTTATTTATTTTTATCCAGCAGTACACTTTGACATCATATATTAATTTATTCGTCCATGTACCAGACGATTATATTCAATTTAAAAGAAATCGAATTACAGGACGCCTAAATAACCTCCATTAACCCCTTCGGTACGAAAGGCCATTCATAAGCAAAATAAAATCGACCAAAGATAGCACACACACACACACACACACACACACACACACACACACACACACACACACACACACACACACACACACACACACACACACACACACACACCCTACTATTGAAAGGATTGCTTCTCTGTTAGGAATCACTGAAAAGAAAGTCATCAAATATCGCTTTAGAAATTGGCTGTACGCGGTGGTTTAAAAAATAATTCTCTCTCTCTCTATCTCTCTCTCTCTCTCTCTCTCTCTCTCTCTCTCTCTCTAACCAGCGAAACCGTAGATGGGATTCTCATGTTTACTTACGATCGATCCCTTGTCTTAACATGGATTTATTTTCCAAGGAAGAGGAAGAGATGGAAAGTTTCTTCATTCTCCTGTCCTTACCCTTCCTGCATAACAAAAATAAAAAGAATAAAGAAAAGAAACTAAATGTTCGATATGAACTTTATTACCATTTTTTTATTTCTAGATAGATATGATAAGATTCTGTACACTTTTTGCTCGTCCTGTAAAATACGAATATGAGTTACGAGAGAAAATTAATCGTAAATGTGCCTGAGAATCGGACCCTAGGAATTCTTGGTCGGTATTCCCATCGGTTAAGGAAGTTCCGTAACACCTTTTGTCAAGTGATTTGTTTTGTTTATACCTTACTGTCCTATTCTGTTCCATAAATGATTACTTACAAAATTATCTAAACAAGCCATATCCAGAAATAAATAGCTAAGGGAGGGGTGATAGGGAGCCTCCTTTCCCGACGAGAAGACGGGTTGCTTTATATTAAGATGCTACCCAAGAAATCCTTCACTCGTGTGTGTGTGTGTGTGTGTGTGTGTGTGTGATAGATAAACATTTATTTTATCATGCACTGTGATGACATGTAACAAAACTTTTTTTTATATATTTTCCTGTTCTGGAGCGCGACAGTGAAAAGGTAAATATATTAATTAACCTTAATGATCACATGCGTCCCACAAATGGCCATAAAAGATTATGGGGCACGCCTCCCTTTGACGAGTTTTAGCATACAGCCATTTTCCTGCCCCGTCTCAGTGGTGATGATGATGATGATGGTGATGATCATGATGATAATAATGATGATTTCCAGGCCTTTCGAAAATGATCACAGGACAATGATCGATTTTATTATTAAATTGAGAGTGCGCTGTTGTGAGAAGTATTGGCTTTTGATGGAAATTTTGCATGTTATTGTGAGGAATCCTGTCTAACCTTTCTGTACCGTTGTTGACTGCACTCTGTAATAGGGGATGCTGGTGATGACGTCTGACAATTATTGGTGTTCCTGAAATTGGAGTAAAAAAAAAAATAGTCTTGCTATTATCTTTCTCTCTCTCTCTCTTCCCTAATGACGTGACTGCATCGACGTACTGTTGCCTCCCAAAGTTCCATTCCTCTTCCTGATGTAACTCTTAAAATGATTTTAGTTTGTCAAAACATTACCAAATATATTTGTGTAGTAGTATCGTTCCCTCAATGCTTCTTCGGAACCCAGTGTATTTGATTCCCTATCCACTCAGATGAGTAACCTTGACCTTGCCCTTGGCACCGAAATTACCATTTTGGGTGATTTTAACATACACAATGTTGAATGGTTATTGCATTCTGCCAGGGCTGACGACGCTGGTCTAGAGTGCAAGCTGTTTGCGGAATCGTTTAATCTCACCCAGTTGGTAAAGCAACCAACCAGAATACCTGATAATCCTGACCATAATGCCCATCTCTTGGATTTATTCTTGACAAATAATCCAGATCAATACAGGATAGAGGTACTGTCACCACTTGGATTCTCTGACCACAATCTCATCAAAGCCTCATTAGTTAACCCTCCTACACCTCCCCGTTCTGAACCTGTCAGGGTGACCCAATGGCACTTTGATAGGGCAGACTGGGATGGATTTAGAAATTATCTTGCTGATGTTCCATGGCAGTCTTTCTTCTCTAGTGATCCCAATTCTACCCAGTCCCACATTTGCGACTTAATACTAGCTGGTATGGATTTATTCATACCAAGTCAACAATTCACTAAAAGATCGAACTCTCCAAAATGGTTTGATGGCAATTGTGCCAGAGCAACTGCCCAAAAATCATTAGCATATAACTCTTAGTTAAATTAAAAAACATCTGAATCCATCTCTCAGCTTAAAATTGCTAGAAATCATGCAAAAGTTGTAATAAATCTTGCTAAATCAAACTTTCTTCAAAAGCAAGCATCAGAATTACTTAACAACCCTAATGACAAAAGAATATTCTGGTCAACTCTTTATTCTTTCAATAATAACTTTAACAAGTCATCTTCCATTCCCCCACTAAAATCTTCAGATGGCAACATTACAAATGACCTACGTGGGAATGCAGATATCTTTGCCAGTACCTTTGCTAGAAACTCTGCCATAGACGATACCAGCCAGAATGTCCCAGTACTGGAACTTGATTCTTCCGAAATTGCCCTACTTAAAATACAGACAAGATACATAAAATCCATCCTAGACAATTTACCTACCAACAAAGCTCCAGGCCCAGATGGAATTCCGCCAATTGTTTTGAAAAAGTGTTCCCCTGCACTTGCCTCTGTCCTAGCTAAATTATTCTGACTATGCATACGTACTTCTTTATTCCCAAATTCATGGAAAGAAGCCAATATCCACCCAGTTCCGGAGAAAAGAAGTTCGTCTGACCCCTCCAATTACAGACCAATAGCTGTCACATATTCTCTTGGTAAGGTATTTGAAACTTTAATCAATAAGCACATTGTTAAACATCTTGAATCCAACAACTTAATTAGTGATAGACAATACGGTTTTCGCCACGAAAGATCCACCATTGACATACTCAATCTCTTAACTCATACCATCCATCAATCAATTGATCTTTTTGGAGAAACTCATGCAGTAGCTCTTGATATCTCTAAAGCTTTTGACAGAGTATGGCACCGTTCCCTGCTGTCCAAACTCCCTTGTCATAGACTAACTTCTTTTGTTCCTTTGATTTCTTCATATCTTAGTGACAGGAAAATAAGGTAAAAGTAGATGATGTATATTCCAATTTCCACTCAATGAACGCCGGCGTGCTGCAGGGATCAGTTCTGGTGCCAACCCTATTTCTGGTTCATATTAATGATCTCTTATCTGTCACCCACAATCCCATTCACTCATATGCAGATGACTCAACACTACATAGTTCATTCACACTCAGACATCCATTTACAAAGTCTAATATCTCTACCTCTCAACTCAGTACAGCCATCTTCATAAATCAAGATCTATCTACAATCAGTGAATGGGGACAAAACAACCTTGTCTCTTTTAATGCTAGTAAAACTAATAGACAGATATTGCCAGATTCGTACGTTACCTTCAGTGCTACTAATATTCCCATCTCCAAAAGTATTGAAATTCTTGGTGTCTCACTTAACAGTGCCCTCAACTGGACCTCTCATGTCAGATCACTTGCTAAAACCGCCTCAAAGAAACGTGGATTATTGTACAGAGTCTGTAACTTCATCGCCGATGAGCAGTGAGCTATAATTTATGAGAGTCATGTGCACTCTCAGCTTGAATATTGCTCACCCTTGTGGAATGGTTGTGGAGAGGTTGCATTAAGACAACTAGACAAAATTCAGAATAAAGCTGTTAGAATCATTAACAACCCTTCCATTACATAAAAACTACCTCCCTGCAAGTAAGAAGGAATGTTGCCTCCCTTGCATTTATTTTACAGTTTTTTTTGGGCAAATGCTCAGACGAAGTTGCGTCCATGGTGCCACCTCTCCATGCCTTCCCTCGTGCTACACGGGCATCTGGTAGCGCTTATGACTGGAATGTCACTCAGCCATATTGCAGAACTTCTGCCTATCAGAATTCTTTCATTCCCCGAACTGCATCTCTCTGGAACTCGCTTCCCCAGAGTTATTTTCCTCCAAATTTCAACCCACAGCTGTTCAAGTCTAACTGTTACAGATATTTTATAACCAGAGGACACCAGTAATCTGGTGTATGGATTATTTTTTTTACTCATTTGTTTTTCCTTCCTCCGTTCTGTTATATATATATATATATATATATATATATATATATATATATATATATATATATATATATGAGTAAAGTTGCATATCGTCACTGAAATCTGTCCTGTTAGTTTGTTTGTGAGTTTAACATAACAAGCTACAGAAGGCTACAGGAGGAATGGAACTTTTGAGGCAACAGTACATAACAGTGATAACAAACTGATGTTGTTTACCAGCTCCAACCTTGACAAAAACGTCAGCCTATGAAATCTAAACCTTGAACCTGTTTTGACATCAGACGGGTTCACAGAGATAATTTTACCGGGTCAACTGGTGGGCTGTTTGTTTTATATATCTCTCTATATGAATCTGATAAATATGCCATTGTGCCTCGCTTGTTTATTGAAATCTAAATTAATGAGGCTTTATTAAGGACATTAATAACAGCCGTGCAATATTACGCCACCGATATTAATTGTTATTATTTTGTTTTACCATAGCCTAAAGGCCATGCACTTTTTCCCCTTCCTCTCTCTCTCTCTCTCTCTCTCTCTCTCTCTCTCTCTCTCTCTCACCACACACACACACACACACACACACACACACACACACACACACACACACACACACAGTTTCCGTAGCACCTTCCCCCTTTACCCACATGTCTTCTCCCCGGTCTTCCCACATCCTCCTCATCTCCCAAAACCCCCTCTCTCTTCCCCTCCACTCCTTCTCCTCTTTCCCCTCTCACATCATCCCCCTTCCCCTCCTCTTTTCCTCTCCTCTCCCCAAGCTTTCCCTTTCTCCTCACACTCCCCTCCCTCTTACACCCTCCCACTCTGCCCTGTTCCCCGCTTCTGCACACGCCCTTCCCCCTCTCTCCTCATATCTTGCTCTCCTCCTTCCTCTCTCCATGCACCCACTTACTTCTATATCTCTCTTTCCCTTTTCATTCCTCACTTTCCTCACTCCTGTCTCTCCCAGGGTTGCCTCATCTCCCCTATGTTTTCCCTGCCTCTCCCCACTTTCCTCTCCCTCCTCCTCCCCGTTGCCTCTCCCTCCCGCCCCCCCTTCGCTCTCCCTCCCTCTCCCAACTTCCATCTCCCTCCCCCACCCCCTTCCCTCTCCCTTCCACTCTCCCTTCCCTCTCCGTCCCTCTTCCAACTTCCCTCTCCCTCCCTCTCCACTTTCCCTCTTCCTCTTTCTCCGCATTCCCATTCCCTCCCTCTCCCTCTTCCCTCTCCTTCCCTCTCCCTTCCTCTCCACCTTCCCTCTTCCTCTCGCAGCTTCCCTCTCCCTCCCTCTCGCTCCTCCCTTTCTCTCCCTCTCCACCTTACCTCTCCCTCCCTCTCCTCCTTCCCTCTCTCTCCCTCTCCACCTTCCCTCTCCCTCCATTTCCCCCTTCCCTCTCTGTGTCCCTCTTCCCTCCTTCCATCTTCCTCCCTCTCCCTCTCCCTCCCCGTCCCTTTTCTTCCTCATTCCCCTTCCCTTCAGTCCTCTCCACAACATAGTAAATAAAAGGTTAACGGAGTGAAAAAAAATGTGGGATATTAATAGGTGGAAAAATTTTGAAGCTGAGTACGCTTCTGGTGCTGTGTGTGTGTTGATTGGTGTGTGCTGGTGACGTCAGTCTACACACACACACACACACACACACACACACACACAAATTAAAAGGTAATAAAGGTTATTTATTTATAGGTACAAAGAGCATTCAGTAGACTTTAAAAAGATTTATGAACACAGAAGCTGATAAATTCGTAAGTGTGAAGAAATATTAGCAAACAATATATAAATACCAAGAACAATGAAGCAGGTAGACAAAATATAAACATAATTTATATATCAAATTTCATCCCCTAACTCTGATGTTTTCTTCCTATTTATTTGCCACCAGACGATTTGATTAATATTTGGAGAGTTTATGAACTGGAGAGGTTAAATATAACCTTCATTATCCCTTTGATTTCCAGAGACTGAAATTACATAAAATTGTCTGGAGATGGTAATAAAATAATACGTCATCGTAGTGAAATAATTAACCTGCACCTGTGAAAGCACCTGTAAATCACGAGGCACCTTAACCCCCTTCTAGCCTCAGGTCATATTTTTCGCTGTAATCTTAGTACTGTCAGACGATTTTACTCAGCTTGAGACAGACTTTTGAAACGGGAGGGATTAGGTGAAGCCTTGTGTAAGCCTTTTGGTAATACTCTTCAGTTGGATAAAATCGTCTGGCTGCAGCAAGAATAACATGAATGTAAGAGTAGGGCATCGTAGCTAAATCCCTTGCTTGCGATGATTTTTTCCTCTGGTGATTAAAGCCTCTCGTGCTGAAGGGGTTAATGGAGACTGTGTGACTCCTAGGCTTGTGTTCTCGTCGGTTAAGGGAGCTTCCTAACACCTCCTCAGTGATATATTTTTTGGATATGCGTTGTTAATACCTTTCTTAAGCTATTTTAGGAAGAGTATGGCTATAGTGTAAGGATTTATGTAGCACAGAAGAGGAAAGTAAAGTGTATTTAAAATAAATCGCTTAGGAAAAGGAGCTAGGAAGCCACCATAAACAACGAGAATGCGGGCCCTAATGTTCGAAGTTAATCTAAGGTCAAGTAAAACTATCCAGAAATGTCAAGAAGTTTATGAAAGTACGTGATCATAGTGAAGTATTAAAATTACTTCAAAATGAATGGAATATCCTTCAGCCAGGGAACAAAAGCCTGATTACATGTTCATAACCGATGCATAATTTTCCATGTATCATGGACTGTTATATTTTTATACTTTATTCCCCCCCCCACCTTTTTTTTTGAGTGTCGGTACTTTTGATGATGCAGTGGTGTGGTGAAGGGAGGAGGGAGGGGAAGGAGGGGTGGGGGAGTGAGGATGAGGATGGGAGAGGGGGAGGAGGAGAAGAAAAGAATAAGGGAGGTAGAGGAAGGAAGGTGGAGAGCTGTGAAACAGCTGTATGTGAAATGGGTGGGAGGAGAGAGTGAGGCTTCAGCGCAAAGAAGGGGAGAGACAGGAGGGGGAGGAGATGAGGGAGGATGAGGAGAAAGAAATGGAGACTGGGAAAGAGAAGGATAAGAGGGAACAGGAGGAGGAGAGAGAATGACGGAGAGGGGGTGTCAAACGGTAGGGAAGGGGAAAGAACAAAGGGAGATGAGAAAGGAGGGAGAACAGGGTGACGGATAGGGAAGGGAGGTAGGAGAGAGAGGAGGGGACAAGAAGTGGGAGGTGAGGGAGAGGAAAGGTGAGGTAGGAAAGGAGAGTGTGGTGACCGGTGGAGGAGAGGAATAGGTTGGAGATTGAAGGAAAAGAATAAAGAGGAAGGGTAAGGAAGAGGGAGGAGAGAGAAGGGAGGGAGGGGGATGCAGGGGGGAAGCTTCAGATAAACGGAGAAAGGCAGACTCGGGAAGAGAGAAGGAGGGAGAGAAAGGAGTTACATGGAGTTATTGATAGTTACATAAACAGCCACACAGACCATACGGTGCCAAAGAGGTGGTCCGTCTTTAACACGAAAAGGTAATGCTTAACCTAAGTCACAAGAGTATAAGAAAAGAATAGTACAGCACTAGGCTTTCTCCCTAACTCTCCCAACTCTCCAGTAATACGCCGTGCAGGAAGAACGACAGAAGTAGCACCTTACGGATTAAGAAACCTGGAGGAGGTGTTAAAGGATAATGTGAAACTCCTAAAAATACATGTTCTCTCTACACATTCTTCTTGATTTAAACTAATAAGGTAACAAGGAAACGCAAACCCTCCTGGTATGGCTTTGTGTTCCTATGATATGCTAAGTACCGTCCCAAGTGTACAAGGGTGGACAACCAATCCCACCGCCCCTGAGGATGGTCCAGGAGGAGTCCCCTACTTGACACCCAAATTTTCCTTAGCCAACACCGATAGCTGACAAACATATATCTAGCTATCTCTTGAACGTATTTGTGGTTGTGCTACCCGTATCACTTTCCTGGAGCCTCTTACATACACTGATAATATCTTTACTGAAGAAATACTTGGTAACGTCCAGGTAAAC